>NW_026555332.1:50411234-51011234 GCF_029017545.1 Prosopis cineraria
TTAGGACTTTGCATTTGTTGATGTGTTTCGATTGCTTGAACTTTATGGGAAAGGGAATTTCTTTTTGACTGAGAGTGCGTGCCTTATACCAACTGTTATATTGTTTTTAGTGGTGAGGATGGCATGACCATGTTCTTGTTGCAATTGGATACAAGGTTGATGCGTTTCTTGGCTCAAGGGACATAGGTCTCCGAAAGGTGAAAGTAGGCCATTGGCAGTTGATTGATGTTCAGCGCTGATCAAGAGACATGTTTTTTTGACGGGATATTTTGTCTCAAGTTGGAACCTATTGTCTGCTAAGCCTTGATGATCCTGTACAGGTGGAGGTTCAGGGTTGCTTGTTGAATTTGGGGGAAATGAGCATTCAAGTGGGCGATGAACTGATTAATCCTAAAGGAGCTATCTTGACATAGTAGGGAGTATTCCTTCTATTTCTCACAGATTACGATGTAGCCCTTGGTCGACTCTCGAATTGCCAATGGGATACAGAGTTCTGTGTGCTTCTTTATTGTCGTTTCCCCAAATTTCTCAGGAAACCCTATCCTCATTTGTTTTCGGGGTGCATCATAGCTTATATGGACGTTATGGTTATCAACGGGGCATGCTCTCGTGCAGTGCACATGATCCTCTGTTTGCTTGAATTTTCATGTCTTGTTGTCTCTGGCTGTGCTTTAAGTCATGTACTGTATGTGACCACTCTACCCAGAGGCTTGACTTTTTCCCACCTCACTTAGAAAGGTAAACAAGGTTTGGAGCGATCTCTAGTCCATGGACATGGTGTGCGTTTTCATCCCTTCGGCTTTCTTTACCCAAGCCCAACGAGCATAAGACAATATCTATTTTTATCCCACTTGTTGATGAATTCCGATAGCTCGGATGATGTAAACATAATCTTATTTTCTTTCCATTACTTCTCTAATTTTGTTCTATCAAACATTCATTGAAAACTTATTCTATTTCTTTTCCTTTTCATCAAATATATTTCAAGTTACAAAATTCTTTTATAGTCTGATATCTATTCTCATTTTGATTCTATAATCCCACCTCTAATTGGAAGTGTGTGTGGAAAGTAAGAATGAGAGTTACATGCTTTATCGCTAGTAAGATGAGTTCTTTGAAAAGTCTATATTTCACAAAAAGGAAAAGAGAGATATATATTTTTGTTTTGGATAGGAAAATGTTATTTAACAACCTTGTCCTTTACACGTCGTTTTCATCCCTTTACTCCTTTTGGTCCGGTTCCTTTGAATCTTTAGAAAACATTTATCTCGAATCCTTTTTGCCATTTCCTTTTCTCTTGTGCAGGCATGATGCAGTGGGCGAATCAAATGGAACCTAAGCAAAGCTTGGATGAAAGTATTGCTCATCGGTGCATTTGGTTTTGAAGAAATAATAGGATCTTTAATGGTGCGACTGCTAATACTAGGTACTAGCAGATCGAGATTGGAAACTATGTTAATTTAAAGTCCTTGGGAACTTTTGTCATAGCAAAATCATATGGCATTTATGTTGGGCAGATATGATGCAGATTTTCTATCAAAAGTGGATGGGAATTTTCTATTCATGCTGGAGACAAAATATTTTCGTTTTCTTTTCTTATTTTTCCAAATATATTTTAAATTGCAAAATTCTATTCTGTTCTCATCTTTATTCTCATTTTCACTCCATTAAAAATCTTTTCATTCATTTTCATAAAAAAAAAATCTTTTCATTCACCCAAAAATGACCTTAGATGTGATTTCTAGCCTTTGTGGTCTCCCTCGTTTGATTGCTATATTTTTCATGATATTTTATTATCTTAAATCTCCTATATAAAAAAAAATTATAATTGTTAAATTCATCTCAATTTTAGAAACTGGTAAAATTTGGAATGCAAATTTAATGGCCATGAATATTTGTATTAGTAATTTATCAATTATATTTACATTACATCTTAACTCAAGTTAAATAATTGATATGTACCCTTCGGAGTTGCATTTTCAATTGTTTGCTAATCATTATTGTTTTGCCATAATTGTGGTTTGTCTTCGTGACAAAGCATAAGCATGGAGGAAGCATCAATGCTTCTACATCCTCTGAGCACGCCATCTATTTCTTTGATATTAACACTGATGCTTTTGAAGAGGTTTTAGACAGTTAGATCCCACAGTTGTGGTTTCCTTCATTTATTATTTCTTATGATAATTTTCTTATGGAAGATCTGATGTTTGGCCATGGTTTGCGTGCCAGATTTGCTCAGTTCTTCACTAAACCATTGATGTCTGCTGATGCTATGACAAGGGAAATTAAAGCTGTTGACTATGGTTAGCCAATTTTTTTTTTAAATATTGTCCAATGTTTCGAGCTGACTTATTCTGTGGTAGGATATTTAACTTATAGTTAGTAATAATGATGAACTTGGAAGCCTATGATCTTGTGATTCAAGAACTTAAAAATACTCTGTACATCCTCACTTCAAGGTCGTAGGTTGGGAATCACAATTATCTTGTCTTTTTATTTAGTAGGCTGTGGTTATTTTTTTCATCCTCTGAGTTGAAACTTTCATTACATATGACTTTTTAATTAATGTATAAATATTACCACAATGGTTAGTTGTTTTTAAAATAAGCTTTTGTGTAGTGTTTTACCGCCTGTAATTTTTTTTTTAATTGAAGTATGATGATGCTTTTCTAAGAATATGTGTGTATGTGTATATTATTTTATGTTAGGTTACAGTAATAAAAAGTTATTTTTAGATTTTATGATATCTTTGTGGTCCTCTATTTATAAAAAATAATTTACTATTTAGTAATTTTAAAATTTTATGATGTTTTTATATATCTCTGCATTTTTATGGCATTCTTTCTCATACAACATTTGATTATTATCAAAAGTTATTCAAAATAACTTTTCAAAATAATTAGAAATCTATTTTTTTTAGTTTCTGATTATTTTTAAAAGTTTAAGCCAACATTATAAAAATTTTACCAAATGGATCTACTTTCGAAAAATAAGTCCCTTCACATGGAAAAAGTTTAAACAAACGGCCCAGATCAAGTAGGGAAAGGAAGTTAGGACTTTGCATTTGTTGATGTGTTTTGATTGCTTGAACTTTAAGGAAAAGGGAATTTCTTTTTGACTGATAGTGCGTGCCTCATACAATTGTTATTAGTTGTTTTTAGTGGTGAGGAAGGCATGACCATGTTCTTATGGCAATTGGATACAAGGTTGATGCGTTTCTTGGCTTTGAGGGACATAGGTCTCTGCAGAGGTGAAAGTAGGCCATTGGCAGTTGATTACGATGTTCAGCGCTGATCAAGAGACATGTTTTTTGACGGGATATTTTGTCTCAAGTTGGAACCTATTGTCTGCTAAGGCCTTGATGATCCTGTACAGGTGGAGGTTCAGGGTTGCTTGTTGAATTTGGGGGAAATGAGCATTCAAGTGGGCGATGAACTGATTAATCCTAAAGGAGCTATCTTGACATAGTAGGGAGTATTCCCTTCTATTTCTCACAGATTACGATGTAGCCCTTGGTCGACTCTCGAATTGCCAATGGGATACAGAGTTCTGTGTGCTTCTTTATTGTCGTTTCCCCAAATTTCTCAGGAAACCCTATCCTCATTTGTTTTCGGGGTGCATCATAGCTTATATGGACGTTATGGTTATCAACGGGGCATGCTCTCGTGCAGTGCACATGATCCTCTGGTTTGCTTGAGTTTTCATGTCTTGTTGTCTCTGGCTGTGCTTTAAGTCATGTACTGTATGTGACCACTCTACCCAGAGGCTTGACTTTTTCCCACCTCACTTAGAAAGTGATCGATCTCTAGTCTATGAACATGGTGTGCGTTTTCATCCCTTCGGCTTTCTTTACCAAAGCCCAACGAGCATAAGACACTTTCTATTTTTATCCCACTTGTTGATGAATTTCGATAGCTCGGATGATGTAAACATAATCTATTTTTCTTTCCATTACTTCTCTAATTTTGTTCTATAAAACATTTATTTGAAAACTTATTCTTATTTCTTTTCCTTTTTATTAAATATATTTCAAGTTACAAAATTCTTTTCTAGTCTGATATCTATTCTCATTTTGATTCTATTAAAAAATATTTTCATTCAACTAAATTTTGCAGAGCGTGTGGCTTTTGACCCTTTGAGGCCTCCCTTGTTTTAATTCATGATTGCTGCGTTTCTAGTTTCCCAGCCTCCACACCATGGACAATAAATTTATCTCAATTTTTAAACTAGTAACATTTGAACTACAAATTTATTGCTTTTACATCCTCTGAGCACACCAGTTATTTATTTGAAGTTAACACTGATGCTTTTGATGAGGCTTTAGACGGGTAGATACCACTGTTATGATTTCCTTGATTTCTTATGATAATTTTCTTATAGAAGATTTGAGGTTAGGCCATGGTTTGCCTTCCAGATTTGCTCAGTTCGCCATTAAGCCATTGATGTCTTCTGATGCTATCAGAAGGGAAATTAAAGCTGTTGACTCTGGCTAGCCAATATTTCATAAAATTGTCCCATGTCTCAAGCTTTACCCCCTACCTTCTCATCTCTATACTCTACCTTGCTCCTTTTCAGAGAAAGTCAAAAGAACCTATTATCTGATGCTTTGAGAAAGGACTAGGTGTATTGCCTTTCTGGAGTCTGTAGGGGTGCATAGTAGAAAATGGTAGAAAAGCAAAATATAAAATTTATCTTGTTATGACGCGTCAAATTTTATGGACTTTTGCGTGAAATATCTCTTATTCATTTTGGATGAAAAACATTATAGTATTAATGATCATTTCATGTATCAAGGGATCTCTTCATGACTTAACATTCTAAAGTGAGTGAAACGTCTCTTAATTTCAACACTTAAAATATTTTGTTTGGGACAGGTAGAAAACACGATTTCCTGATAGCTAAAGGAGATCCCATGACGTGCATGCATGAGTTTACTTGTTCAGTTACTTTAGTTTTGCTGCATCAATAAAACAACTAAGATGTGAGGCCAGTCCCTTTTTAGCGGCTTTACTTTTTATGGGTCTTTGCCTCAAGGTTCCACTTTCTTTAATTAATCTGGCCACTGGTTTCATTTGTGTGTGTTCTGTGACTTATAGTAGGTTCTGAAGTGACTTTAGTTGCTGTGTGTCGGATTGCAATGGGACCGATTGAGACTAAGTTTACTGTTACTGATGTCTTGGGGCCTAATAAAATCATTTGGACCATTTTCTTTGTCAATGTAATAGGGGAGAATTTTTTGGCCTCTATACTGTGCTGGATGCCAGAAGGACCTAGTGAGGAGGAAACCGTTCTCTGTAAAGTTAGTAGTCGACCAAGCTTGGTGGGATCATTGTTTGTAATTTTCAACCTTTTCTCTAGAACAATCTTAATTAATGTCATTTTGAGCTTATTAATGCTAAAAGAAATAATTCTGAAATTTAATGCTTGTTGTTGCTATGTATTTGAGTACTTTACTGAAGGATCTTTCTCTGGAGCTAGTTGAAGTTCTTCTCATCAGCGATCCTGATACTGATAAGTTTGAATTATCTCCTGACGTTGCTCTGTGTTTTGAATTCAAGTTCTTTATCTTTGTTGCTGTGATTTAACCAGTGTTCTGCTTACATGGACGTTTGTGTCGGCTCCAAACGGTCTCGAAGGCTTTGAACATTTCCCTGGTAAAGTTTGACTTTTTGAGCAGGTCGTTGTGTCTGCTTACATTTATAATTTCATATGCCTCGCATAACTTCGATAGCTTTTGTAAGAAGAGTTCTTTGAAAGGCCTATATTTCACGAAAAGGAAAGTCATGTTTTTTTTTTTAGCATGAAAATAACTAATTCACCCTAAATAATTGTTTATATTTTTCTTAGGATATTTTTATCAAGATTACCATGTTTCTGTTGCTCATTTTTAATTCTCATGTTTTAGGCAAAAAAATAATCTCATGTCTATTTTTATAATATCAAGCATATATTTTACATTGCAAGATTCTATTCTATTCTCATCTTTATTCCTATTTTCATTCTATTAGATATCTTTTCGTTCCACCAAATATGGTCTTACAATAGGGCCTCACTCATCTTGGCAATTTCTATTTTCTTTGAGATAGTTTTGTAACGGCTTTTCGTTATATTTTATTATTAACCTAAATCTAGCTTCTTCTTGTGCTCCTTTTCCCCAAATCCCAAGTTTATTAATAAAAGTTGAAGACATTAAATTTATCTCAATTTTAAAACTGGTAACATTTGAGCCACAAATTTAATGTCTCGGTCTAATTATTTTAGTAATTTATCAATTATATTTACGCCATAACTCAAGTTAAAGAATTTATATTTACACCAACCATTACTTTGGTGTTAACACTGGTGCTTTTGAGGAGGCTTTAGACATGGTGAGCCCACTGTTGTGGTCTCCTTCATTTCCTATTTCCTGTAATAATTTTCTTTCACAAGATCTGATGTTAGGTCATGGTTTGTCTTCCAAATTTGCTCAATTCTTCATCGAATCAATTAGATCTGCTGATGTTACCATAAGGGAAATGATTCTATATGGCATATTGAAATTTAATTTATATGATATGTTGCATTTTGATATTTTAAAGGGAAAAAAGTGTGATTGGCTTACGGGGCGGATCTTTTGTTGTGGGATGGGTCTTGTAAATAGGAGCCCCCTGTATAAAATGAGGCCTAATGTGTTTCATAAAATAGAAAAAAAGGGGGGCTATATTTTTTATTGGAAAATCAGAGGAGTTATTTGACAATCTTTTCCTTTACACGTGGTTTTCATCCCATTACCCCTTTAGGTCCCCTTCCTTTGAATCTTTGGATGACATTAATCTTGAATCCTTTCTGGCGTAGCTTTTTCTCTCGTGCAGACATGATGCAATGGGCCAATCAAATGGAATCCAAGCAAAGTTTGGATGAATGTATTGCTCATCGGTGTATTTGGCTTTGAAGAAATAATGGGATCTTCAATGGTGCCAATACTTGGCATTAGCAGATCAAGATAGGAAGCTATGTCAAATTAAAGTCCTTGGGACGTATGGAATTTATGTTGGAATGAAAGGATGCAGATTTTCTATCAAAAAGTGAAGGGGAAGTTACTGTTCATATTGGAAATACACGTTAGATGACTAAAATTCACCATAAATAATTTTTTATGTGAAGTTTAAGATATTTTATTAACGTTATCATGGTCAGTTGCTCATTTTTGTTTCCCAATACTTTCTCTATTTTTATTCTACCAGTGCATCTAATAAAAAACTGTTCTTATTTCTTTTCCTATCTTCTATGTATATTTCAAATTACAAATCCTATTCTACTCTCTTTTATATTCCCATTTTCATTCTATTAAAAATCTTTGCATTCAACCAACCACGGACGTGTTGTTCAATCATCTATAATTGATTTTCCGCTTTTGACAGGTTGATTGCAGTTTTATTTATCACACCATGTCATGCTTCCGTTGTGTTTCAATTTTAATTTTGTTTTAGTGAGTTTTGTTTCAATTTTAATGCCTGTAGCTGTAATTAACTTATTTCCAATCACCATTCACCTTCCCACCTGATTGATTGATTCTGCAGTCTTATTAATGATATCATCTACAAATAATATCAGTTGCCTCTGTAGGGTTTGCTGCGAAGGGCGCTGCGAGGCGGCAATGAAAGGTAGAATTGGAGGTATTTTTGTCGGTGTATTTTGGCTTTGGAAACCTTCATCCTATATGCCAAACATGGCTTTCATGTTAGAAAGATCTGGGATATGGCTCGTGTCTTTCCATAAAAAATGGATGAATCTTCGCTTCTCAGGTTGGAAATACTAGTAAAATGACTAATCCATCCTAATTTTTTAATATCAAGTTTAAGATATTTTTCATTATTTTTTATTGAGGTTATTATGGTCAGTTGTTCTTTTTAATTCCCATTACCTCTCTATTTTTATCCTATCAATCAAATATATAATAAAAAATATTTTTATTTTTTTTCTTATTTACCAAATATATTTTAAATTGTAAAATTCTATCCTATTCTCATTTTCGCTCCATTAAATGTGATTTCTAGCCTTTGTGGCCTTGCTTGTTTGATTGCTGTATTTTTCGTGATATCTTATCATATTAAATCATATGCATAACAAAAATTATAAATATTGAATTCATCTCAATTTTAGAAACCAGTAACAATGCAAATTTAATGGCCGAGAATATTTGTATTAGTAATTTATCAATTATATTTACATTTTTTTATCATCCAATTATATTGATCGGCACTGCTTATGCGTGACGAAAGTCGAAAGCACGAGGCGCGCTACGTGACTGCAATGCAGGGACTCTTGTCGCGGATGTGATGCAATGGGCCAACTAATGGAATCCAAGCAAAGGTAAAATGAAAAGAATTGAGCAGGGGGTCACTCTTGCAATTATTTGTCAGTGTATCTGGCCTTTGAATAAATAACAATGGAGTCTTCTATCGTGCCCATACTAGCAAATCGGAGGCTCTGTCGGATTAAGGCCGAAGCTATCAATGGAAGCTTAGACTGGAGACACAAGTGGGATATAGTCTCGGCGGCTGCCGTGGGATAGTCCGAAACCATGAGGACAACATGACACGGAGATTCTGTGTTATTTATCACGCTAAATTGATTATAATTCTTAAGAATTTGATTGAATCCCCTTTTTATTGTCCCTCTTTTCAGTCTTCTGGGACCAATAGATAATATTTGTGTCGACGTTGGGGCTTAATTTACAGATGACCGTTCAGAAATCAGAAATATATCAGCGAACATGGAAAATAGTTATTTTAATATATTCAATCGTAGACTTGTATTCTTCTAAATTATAAGATTTTAATATTGATTAAAATATATTTTCAGCTAAATTTTAGCTCTAATTCTTTAAAATTTATCTAAAATTTTATGAATTATTTTTTTAATTTGTTTATTAAAACATCATTTAATTTTATCAAAAAAACTTTTGCATTAAATTTTTAAATATTAACTAAATATTATGAAATATTAATATATTAAGTTTATTTTTTAAAATAATAATGATTGACAAAAATAATTATTTAAAATCAATAATATTTGAATTAAAGGATTGAAAATATATTTTATAAGATTAAAAATAAAATCTTTTTAAGCATCAAAAATCAAAATACACTAAAATAAAATCTTTTTAAGCATCAAAAATAAATTATTTTTTTTCAAGCATCAATAATATGTGAATCCAGAGTTGCTGAGTTTGGAAGAGAAGCGAAACGTTGCTGTCCCCTCGGCTGCCAGCACCTTTCTCACTTGGGATTGAGAGGAAGCGACGGAAGAGGGAAGAGAGGGAAGAAACGACTACAAATTGACGATGGCGGTGGGGAAGGAAGAGGTAGAGATTTTTAAAGCTCGCTCGGACAAGAGGGATTACAGAAGGATTGTTCTACGGAATTCGCTTGAAGTGCTTCTCATCAGCGATTCCGATGCCGATAAGGTTGAATCATCTCCCGACGCTGTTTTCTGTTTTGAATTCAAGTCTTTTTTAAAATATCTGTTTCTGTTATTTTTCCAGTGTGCTGCTTCCATGGACGTTGGTGTCGGCTCCTTCAATGATCCAGACGGTCTTGAAGGCCTTGCCCATTTCCTGGGTATAGTTTGACATTTTGAGGCGGTCATCGTGTTTTGTTACGTTTTTTATACTTTGAACGACTTCGATTAGGGGAGGGGGCCTCTCCCTTTCCTTACCTCCTTTTTCGACAAGGAAAAAGAGAGGCAACTCTCCCCTTCGATTACTTTACCCCCGCCTCCCGGGGGGCGGCGCGGCTTGACTACTACTTTGATAGCTTTTCAGTTTTGAATATTTTTATTTTGCTAGCTGCATTGGTAAAAACTCGATATTGTTGGAGAGTTGCGTGTTCCAATATACTTTAAAATTAAAATTACTTTTTACATGAATAATCAATGATTGGCTTCCAGCTATTGTCAAGTTGACTTTAACAATAGATGGCTTACCACCGAAGGGGAGACAAGAAACAAGGAAAACGATAGACCTGATCTGGTTACCAAGAATTCAATTTATATTTTAACATTAGATTACTCACCTTAAGGGCGCTTTATCTGAGGATGTGATTGGAATGTTACTTATTTGAAAAATTATTACGTGATGATCAGTTGATTTTTGTTGCTTGCAGAGCACATGCTTTTTTATGCCAGTGAAAAATACCCGGTAGAAGATAGCTACTCCAAGTATATTACCGAGGTAAATGCTGCTATTATTTTTTTGACTAACGCCAGGTGAGCAGGACCACTGGTGCCCACTCAAGTATTGGGTTAACGCTGCCATAATTTTCAGATAGCTGAGACTGTTTAATTCCTTGAGCTGCTGTAGAATTTCCTGTTCAGTTTAGTACTTTAGTTCCGCATTTTTTATTTTATTTACAATTGTATGAAATTGGAGAGACTAAAGGAAATCTTTGATCTCTCATAAGGCTTTTGAAAATTACTGGAAAGTTTTTCAGACCTGAGGCAAGTTAGAGCTAGCCTTGATATAGAATGATGAGCTTATTGCATTTCCTTGATCAGCGCATTAAGCTCTAATAATGATTTAAAGTTATAAAATGATGAACTGAAAGGCAAGTTTATGCTTTTAATTGGCGAGTATTAACAATTAACATTTGGTAATTTGGTCAGAGAGGCTCTAATCTCTTGTCAATGACTGCTTCAACTCAAAACTTACGTGATAGTTCATAATTATTTTTAGTAATATGTCTAATTGGTGCCTCTATTTTTGTGTGTGCATGTGTTGGAGTGTTAGGCCTTTTCATCATTTAACTCTTCTATCTAATGACATTTTTATGAGTGGTGGAAATTTCTAGTGTACAGTTCTTCATTATATCATTTGGCAGTTATGTGACTTCACCCTTGATAGTTGTTTCTTCAATTGTTTTCTAATGACTGTTGTTTTGCCATCACTGTGGTTTGTCTTCATGACACAGCATGGAGGAAGCACCAATGCTTTTACATCCTCTGAGCGCACCAACTATCACTTCGATGTTAACACTGATGCTTTTGAAGAGGCTTTAGACAGGTAGATCCCACAGTTTTGGGTTCTTTCATTTATTATTTCTTATGATAACTTTCATATAGAAGATCTGATGTTTGGCCGTGGTTTGCCTGCCAGATTTGCTCAGTTCTTCATTAAACCATTGATGTCTGCTGATGCTACGACAAGGGAAATTAAAGCTGTTGACTCTGGTTAGCCTATATTTTTTTTAATATTGTCCAATGTCTTGAGCTTTCCCCCCTACCTTCTTATCTTTGTACTCTTCCTTTCTCCTTTTGACAGAAAACCAGAAGAACTTGTTATCTGATGCTTGGAGAATGAACCAGGTGACTATTCTTGGCTTTACTGACTGTAGGGTTGCATAGTAGAAAATGGTAGAAAAGCAAAGTCAAAATTTTATTTTATTACGACATTTATCCTTAAATTTTATTCAATTGGAGTGAAATATCTCGTTTGTTTAGGAAAAGAAGCATTATAGTGTTAATGATCATTTCATTTATCAAGGGAGCTCTTCAGGACTAAACATTCTAAATTGATCTAAAATAGCATTAGATTTACCTGCAATGCTTCAAATGTGTTTGGGGCAAGTGGGCAGCAGAAATAATTTTTGCCAATACCTAAATGAGCTCCCATGGATGTGCTTGCTTCTCCAGTTACTTTAGTTGTGCTGCATCAATTAAAAAGCTAAGACGTGAGGTCAGTCCCTTTTTAGTGGTGAATCTATTTTTTCTGATTCTTTGCCTTTAGGATCCGTTTTCTTGAATTTTTCTGGCCGTTGATTTCACTTGTCTTTGTTATCTGGCTAATAGTAATTGCTGAAGTGACTTTAGTTTGTTGTGTCTTGGATTACTATTGGACTGTTTGAGACTGAGTTTGCACTTACTATGCCTTGGGGCCCAACAAAAATCACTTGGACTATGCATTTGTCAAAGAATTGTGGGAGAATTTTTTGGCTTGTATTCTGGGCTGGGTGCCTCCAGCTGGACATGGTTGGGACTTGGGAGGAAACTATTCTCTATAATTGACCATTGGGGATCACCATTTGTAACTCTCAACCTATGCTCTAGATTAATATCGTTTGGCACTTGTTAAAGCTAAAAGAAATTATTCTGATCTATAATTGTTTGTTCATATGTATTTGAGTACTTTAATAGCATCTATTACCCTCTCCCCCCTGCATGAAATTGCAATCTTTTCAGCTTCAGAAGCATCTCAGTTCTGAGGACCATCCATTTCATAAATTCAGTACAGGTTAGTATTTTATTTCTTTTATTTTTAATAGTGCTAAAATTTGAGTAGTTGCTTTTTATTGGGTGCTTTGTTTATAGATAGTTTTTTTTTTTTTTTGGGTTGATTGGCATGTTGAAAACTTTCTTCTCATTGGTAAACTAAAGCACCCAATTGTGTTTTGGTCTTGCCTGTTTCCTAACCGAGAATTCCTATGAAGTAATGCTTCTTCAAATAGGATTAATTTTTCTCCTTTCTTGCTCTCTTTCTGCTTTGTCACGTTTTAAATAGATACATGAGATTCTAATGGTTTCAAAATAATTGTGAGTTACATAGGGAACTGGGACACTTTGGAAGTTCAACCAAAAAACAGAGGATTGGACACAAGAAGTGAGCTTATCAAGTTCTATGAAGAAAACTATTCAGCCAATTTGATGCGTCTAGTTGTATATACAAATGGTACTAGATCTTTTCTTATATCAGATACTGGTTCTGCTTTTCTTCATATGGCTCTGAATACCACTATTTGTGCCTGAGTATTTTCAGAAAGCCTTGATAAAATTCAAAATCTGGTGGAAGAGAAATTCTCAGATATTCGAAATATTGACCGAAGTTATTTCCGTCCTCCTGGTCAGCCATGCAAATCAGACCATCTGCAGGTATAATTATACTATTGCAGATTACGTAGTGTTTGACTGATTCAGGGTTTATGCTAATTCTTGTTTGGCTCGTGTGTGTTAGATTCTTGTCAAAACTGTCCCAATCAAACAAGGTCATAAATTGAGAATTGTATGGCCAGTAACCCCTGAGATTCTTTACTACGCGGAAGGGCCATGCAGGTATCTTGGTCATCTTATCGGCCATGAGGGAGAAGGATCATTATATTACATCTTGAAAACTTTGGGTGGGTTTTATACATCCCTTACATATCTTACAATTAATTTTCCTATAACGTCACCTGGCCTCATTTAAAATAAAGATAAAGAATATTGAGTTAAGGATTGGTGTAAATCATTTTCTGGTAATCCTTTCACTATAGGATGAAAGTGGAACTTAAAGAAAGAGGTGATGCTGGTTTATTGTATGTGGTTTTGATGTCATTAACTTGATATTAATTGTCATAAGTTCTGGTGTTTAATGGAATATTTATATTTATGTTTCATCTTTCTTTGTTTCCTCCTCTAGATCAAGATTTCAACCTTCATTTCTATTCTATCCCTCCCTTTTCAAAAAATAACAATCATCAATGCTTAGGTAAGGAGCAGTGGATTTATCAGATGAACTATCAGGCTCCAGCCTATACATTTGAATTTTTAATTTGTTTGAGAACCATACATGAAGGAACATGTAATATCAACAAAATCAGGCTCTAGTTATCATATTTATATTGATGGTAATTCTTTGTGGTGGTATTTACATTCTATTGGTTCTTTTTTAGGACTGGTTTTGTTTTTCACCTTCTTTTTTCTTGGGAACCACTTTTGTCAAATTGAGTTCAGTGAAAAGTACTATAAAAAAGAAGCGATTTGTGTGCAGCAAAATCATTTGTTAGCTCTTTTATCCATATTATTGCATGGCTAATTTTAACTAATAAATCTCCTTTTACTGACAAATTACTTAAAATAATATGTATATAGATTTGACTCTGTAGTTAATTTTTTGATGGATAAATAATTTTAAATTTTCGTAAGGGTTAACTGTGATTGAGTCAATTTTTTATTTTTCAATCTTATTGAAATGAGGAAAGGGTCAAAATAAGTTTATAGAATGTTTTAATAAAAATAAACACATATATAAAATAAATATATGAAACTAGCTGTGGAAGGGTAAGAGAAGAATTGAGAAAAGAAAGGAGTGAATTTGGCACCTAGTGGAGACTGGGTAAAATAGAATAAGGGATGATATAATAACTAGAAATTTGAGTTAGGGCGTTTTTGTATCTGAAAAGTATGGTTTTTTTTGTGGAGAATCAACAAAATTCTGCTTTGTTTCCACAGTAGAAAAGTTGCTTTTGCTATTACCTAAAAGCAGGTTATGGAAGTTGCTGAGCAGTGAAAAATTGAAATTAGGTATCTTTGGAAAATCAGCAGCTTATTTTAGAAAATATGTGGTTAAACATTGTTCAATTCATATGTAAAGATTTCATCCTGTGGATAGCAGTTTCTTAATTCATTTTAGCTTCTATATCTTGTGAGCTGTGTGATTTTATGAGAAGGATTCTGTTTGCAGGATGGGCAACAGGCTTGTCTGCAGGCGAGTCAGATTGGAATTTGGACTTTTCTTTCTTTAAAGTTGTAATTGATCTTACTGATGCTGGTCATGGTTAGATTTTCTCACTCTTATCTTTACCTCTCTTGCTGTACACATCTTATCTCTTTTGGTATTGTCATGTTCACTTGTAAGTATTCAGAATGTGAAGCTGTCATTTTTTTTTTTCAGATTACTGAACAAATCCTAGGTGCGATGTATGTTGGTTTATGGATTTTGTAAATTTATTGACATCTCTATGTTTGATTTTTAGATCACATACAGGACATTGTAGGGCTGTTATTCAAATATGTTGAGCTTCTACAGCACTCTGGTGTTTGCAAATGGATATTTGATGAGGTATTTGATTTTGATAATGGATGAATATGTACAGTAAAAGTGAAAAAGAATTGGAAGGTAACAATAAAAGTGAAAAAGAAGGAATGAACAATCTAGGGATAGGTCAATTTAGAGGGGATACTATGTATTCTCCAGAAGTCACTGTCTACGTTATGATATTCATTAAGCATCAGAAATATGTGTTGAGATGGCAAGCCCCATTTCCACAACAGCTAGCTTTGCCACATATAAGGTGCTACTTTAAGGAAAGCTTTTTGTAGTACCAACCTCTTTGGTTGCTCCCTTAACAACATAGATAGTCAAATGGTTTCCTACTATTAAATTGTAGAACGAAGTTCAATTTTAAGTATTGTGGGTGTTATGTCAGATGTATCATTATCTACATCATATGGTGATGATCTTTTGCATCTAACCATCTTCCTGATGGTTTAAACCCATTTTGAAATATTCTGATGTAATTGAACGTGTTTTTGAAGCTTTCAGCTATTTGTGAGACCAAGTTCCATTATCAGGACAAGACTCCTCCAATTAGTTATGTAGTTAATATAGCATCAAATATGCAGGTATCCCATCAAATATGTAAATATTTTTCATGAAATACTTTTCATGGAAATATTCTTATTGATGCATTTTGTTACCATGTAGTTATATCCCCCCAAAGATTGGTTGGTAGGGTCATCTCTGCCTTCAAAATTTAGCCCAACTGTTATCCAAATGGTGCTGAACCAGCTTTCTCCAAACAGTGTTCGGTAAGTACACTAGAACTGTGTTAGCATTGTATATTATTCAAACTAATGTCATATCAGATTAATTAAATACACTCAAGTCAAGGGGAAAGATTACTGGGTCTTATGAACTTGGAATTGTTCCATTTATTTGTATGGTGTCAAATTCCTGGTTTAGGAATGCTAAGTGATAATTTATGGACTGTTTATGTTGTGAAAAATGTGTTTTGCATTTCAATATCAATTGTTAACTGTTAATTGAGCTTCTGCATGCTAGCTCTTTGCATTTTTTATTAATGGAAGAAAATTTATGGAAAAAGCAAAGAAGGTTGATCCATATGTGAAAACTGGAAACTATTATGGGGAGAATGATTGATTATTTTGTGATAGAAGACTAAACAAAAGCCCAACACAATGGATATAATTAGGGCATTAGATTCTAAAATAAATTCTATAACTTGATGAAATTCAATCGAACACGGCCTATATTGTGACTGTATGATTTTGATACTAGCTAAATAGTTCGATGATGCTTATTTAGTAATCCATTAAACTTCTGATTGAACTCACTATGCTAGGAAAATATTTTAATTCTTGAATTTTATAAACCAGTTAACCTGTGTTTGCTTCTGCTTGGAGTTAAAATGACAATCTCATTCATTAATGTTTCAGTTGTTGTTGGAAAATATCTTTCTTCTTCATTGTTGTTTGTATTTATGATCATTGTGCTTTTAAGGATGAGGCCGTTATTTTGTTTGGTTGTTGAACTGATTTGTTCTCTTCTGTGCAGAATCTTTTGGGAATCAAAAAACTTTGAAGGGCATACTGATAAGGTGGAGCCTTGGTATGGAACTGCATATTCCATTGAAAGAATTACTAGTTCCACAATCGAGGTCTGTGTTTCTCTGAGCAACTGTGCGAAATTTTTGGAGTAAACTAATTTTATTTTTTTGTTTATTATTCAATGGAGTTCGTTAGGCCTTTTTATGTATTACTGTGTGGAAAATTTGAAGTTGTTTGTCCAATATGATTTTGCACTTGCAGGGGTGGGTGCTTTCTGCTCCTAAGAAAGACCTGTATCTTCCAGCACCTAACATATTCCTTCCTACTGACTTGTCACTTAAGATTGTGCAAGAGAAGGTACAACGTGTATGATCTGATTTAACGTAACATAATTATGATTATTGGTGTCTTAAATTTTGTTGAAAAATATCTTTTGGAACAGGTTAAGTTTCCAATTCTATTAAGCAGGTCGTCATATTCAGCCTTGTGGTACAAGCCAGATACAATGTTTTCCACTCCCAAGGCTTATGTAAAGATAGATTTCAATTGTCCATATGCTGGAAATTCCCCTGAAGCTGAAGTTTTGACTCATATTTTCACGCAATTATTGATGGACTGCTTGAATGAATATGGTTTGTTGGTTTCCTAACAACTGGACCTTGTATAGAGCTTTTTTTCTGCTTGAACTGTTATTCCTAGTTGTTATATAATTCTATAAATGGAAGGAGTTCTCACTGGAGCTCATTTTTCAGCTTACTATGCTCAGGTAGCTGGTTTGTATTACGACATAAGCCACACAGATAGTGGTTTTCAGGTATTATTGTCCAATGTTAATGTTAATTTTGTTTGCTATAGAGAAATTTATTTGCAGAGTACAGTAGCTTTCCTTTCGTTTTGCTAAAATTACAAAGACCTCCTCTTTATTTTCAAAACTTACATTTCAATCCAATTTTTAATACCGTTAGGGATATTCTGTAAAAGATTCTAAGTACTTGATTGTTTAAAATTTTAAAATTATTATTTTGCCCTCATAACCTAATTTTCTACTCTCCTAATTTAAAAAACTTTAAATAATTAAGTTTGCTGATATTTAAATAAACATTTTAAGATTGTATTAAAACTCATAAAATTTTTAAAAAATAAATATAAATTATATTGAGTAATTTATTATATTAAATCATTATTTCATTGATTTATATTGAGTAATTCTTTGTTGAAATATTATTTTAGCCAATTTACGTATTTAAATTTTAGAAAATGTTACTAAATAAATTTGCTTATATAACTGAAAAATTAAAATATAAATAAAAAATTAAAAAATATATTCATTAATTTTTTGCATAATTTGAATGATTTTTAGACAATGTTTACATTTAAATAAGGGGTATTTAGGTCCAACATGTGTGATTTAACAGCTAACTAACGGTTAGATGGAGGGAAATGAAATCTTAAAAATAGAGGGGATGTTTGTGCTTTGTAACAATTTATATTAGGGTAGGTTCATGTAAGTTTCAAAATTAGAAGGGAAGTATTTATAATTAAGGTAAAATGGGCATTGAAATGTGTTAGGAAATCTTGTCTTAGAAGCTAGCTATTGAGATAGGAAAACCATCATAATTATTAAATGCTGTATTCTATATCACTTGATGTGAGACTTAGGGATCCCACATCCATATCAATAGTTCAACCATGGAAAGTCAATGTTTTGATGGTGTGGCACTTCGGTCGACCTTCTTTGGGTCAAAACACTTTGCACGTAGCCTTTTAAGGATGCTAGCCACCAGCTTTGATGCCAAATGATAGGCACCAGGCATATGGGTAAACCATACCCCAAGAACTAACCATTTGAATAGGAGAATCACCCCACTTAAGTACTCACCATTGAGAAGCCATATTGCTTGGATTGTGATTAAAGTTGACGTGCTACCTGGGTCCCTATCCGTATGCTTTTGCAATTTTCTTCTTGAACATGTGCATTTAATTGCAAATTTAGATTTTACACATTATGATCTATGAAAAATAACAGGCATTATTTTGAAGTTTAAAGGTGGTGGGAGAAATAGAAGTGAGGGTTTAATTGCTCAATAACATGATTAAGTAATCAACAATCTGATTAAGAAAGTACATTGTTGAAACGTAATTTGGAAGAGTTTTCGCTCATTCTATTCTGATGGTCAAGATTTCTACCTGCAGAGTATTTATTTATTTATTTATTTATTTATTTTATTGGTAGAACCTGTGGAGGTTAACTAACAAGAAAGTTGAGTGAAGTGTCTTCAAGTAAAGTATTGTGAAGTGTAGCTATTAGGATCTCTACCATTCAAGGTAGAAAAAGATGTATAGTGAGGTACTTAGTTGGGTTGACTTTCTCACATCAGTAGTAAGCTTTTGGGGAAAAATTCCTCATCTCATTTTTGTGCTCACCAACTTTTAATTATAAACATATGAACCGAGGTTACCTGATGTGATCTGAGCCATTTGACGAGCATTACTGGTGCATCCATGCCTATATTTCTTTTTCCATCATGTCTCATGTTTCCTTGCATATCGTTTATATATCATGTTTTTTCAGGTGACCCTCCTTGGTTATAATCACAAACTAAGAATTCTACTTGAAACCATAATTCAAAAGATTGCCACATTCACATTGAAGGAGGACAGGTTCCTAGTTATTAAGGTAAACCTGAGATGCATTTCCCAAATGAGCTTTACTTCAGTAATGTTTTCCCCTAATGGACTTGAACAGAATTTCTATTTTGTTAATCATAGAGGAGTTTGCTTCTACATTTTCTTTAAAAAAAAATGCCTGATTAAGAATTTTATCTAATTATGGAAGAATGTTTCAGTTAGAACTCTTGTTGTTAGTATTTAATTTGGAATTTTAACTATGTGTTGATTTTTGCATTTATTTTTAGACAGATTATGTAGTTACTTTCTTTAACGATTTTATCAGGAAATGGTTACCAAGGAGTACCAGAATTTCAAGTATCGACAACCCTATCAGCAGGCTGTGTACTATTGCTCATTGATACTACAAGATAATACTTGGCCTTGGATAGAAGGGCTTGAAGTACTTCCGCTTCTTCAAGCAGAGGATCTTGTCAAATTTGTACCAGTGATACTCTCAAGGACCTTTTTAGAGTTTTATATAGCAGGTAGTCATGGCTCAAATGTCAATGACTTGTTACCTTTTTTTTTTTTTAAACCAAATTGGATAGAGATCATCTAATCAAACATATCTTTACAGGAAATCTTGAAGACAACGAAGCAGTGTCAATGGTTAGGCACATAGAAGATACTCTCTTTAAATGTGAAAACTCTCCATGCAAACCTTTATTCCCATCTCAGCATTTGACAAAACGGGTTGTTAAGCTTGAAAGTGGCATGAACTTTTTCTACCCTTCAGAATGTCTCAATACGAATGATGAGAATTCTGCTCTTGTGCACTATATACAGGTAAAGTTGCTTGTTTGTAAAAAGCAACTATAGTCGCTACGGCCCTACTTTTCTAACACTCCCTTTCAAGTTGAATATCATTCAAATTTCAATTGTTACAAACAAAAGCCAATTAAAATTTCTCATTGGTAGCAAATTTAAGCTCAGTCTCTTTTCACCTTCCATGGTCCATGCTGCCTCTAATTAACCTCTCCATCATTTAGATGTGAAGAACGAAAATATCCATTATGACTTAGTAGTATAAGTTTTTGTGAAGCAACCACTGGGATTTGTTGCTTTAAGGAAGTCTATCAGTATAGAGTGAATAAATTGTTGTGGAAAAGTAAGAAGCAAGATGTTGTAGCTCAATCTAAGTCAGGAGGCTGGATAGTGTTATAACTTAAATAACATGAACTTTATGTGGGTAAAACATTTGGCATGTCAATTTTTTGGTGTCTTCCAATGGAGTTATTGCGTGACAATCAAGTCACTCTGCATATCTAATCCAGACCTGTTTCATGAGAGAAGGAAAAGCATGTTGAAGCTGATTGTCATATTGTTTGTGAAAAGCATCACCTTACCACATCATATCTGTATAGGAGAACAATTCACGTGTTCACCATAGCCATTAATGGGGCTATGCCATGATACTTTGGATCTCTACAGTCACAAAAAATGACTGCATATAATGCATTTCGGGAAAGAAAAAGGAGAGAATGACTGTAAAGGGAAGTGGATCTCATATTAATCACACTTATTTGTGTCATTTTCTCTATGAATGTCTGATTGTAGATTCACATTGGACTACAATTTTGCTTTTGATCGAGGGTGAGTGTTATGAGTATATGGGCTTTTAGGTTTGGGCTTATGTTATATCATCAATTTATTCTGGAGGCTAGCTAATTACTTCAATATCATTAAAATTCTCACTCCGATGAGACATTTTTTTAGTTGCCAAGGACTTCACAATTTCCATGCATTAAATTCCATGACTGCATTACTGAAGTGACCAAACCATGTTGTAGGTGCTTGTTTCAACTCATACATGGATTTCTTCAATCTGCACACCTTCCCAAAAATATAGACTACTTATTGTGTTACGTTGTTAATTTCTTTTAACACAAAAAGATGTGCTTTCTTTTATTTTTAACTTTTTTATTTTGGACTTGGTTTTCCCCAACCTTTTGGTCTGTTTATTTGATTGGATAAATTGTTTTGAGCTGGTATACCTTAAGTTGATTATGCAACTCTCATGATTAACTTGCAGGTTGGTCGTGATGACTTCAAGATGAATGTTAAACTTCAGCTTTTTGCACTTATTGCAAAGCAACCAGCATTTCACCAGCTTCGATCAGTTGAACAGCTTGGATACATTACTGTGCTCATGCAGAGGTGAGTTGGACTATTCTGTCACTAGTATCCTCCTCAGCATGGAAGAACTACTTTTTTTCACTTTAGTTTTCAAAATGTGTAGGAATGATTCAGGTATACGGGGAGTACAATTTATCATCCAATCCACAGTGAAGGTATATGGAACTAATCTCTGATAATTTATACTACGTGACTTCGTTGATTAATGCTATCATTCTGCTTGGATGACAGGGTCCTGGAGACATTGAGAAAAGAGTTGAGGCGTTTCTCGAGATGTTTGAGAAAAAAGTTCTTGAGATGTCAGTTGAAGAATTCAAGGTTTGATGGATAGGATACACTATCTTTTGTATAGTCTTTGCCTAGTAATAGGACATTTTTATACCCTAATTATTATTGAAGCAAACGTGTTTTATTGTTTTCTATATTTTGGTTAAATATGCCATTGTTACTCCTCGTATTTGAGTTTCAAATTAACCGCTTATGGGGAGGATGAAACAAAGTGGATAACGAGCATGGTAAATGATGTCCTCAAATAGAGTACAGGAGTTTCTGTGCTTTATAAAGAGGGGTTGTTGTCCCATCATAACATTCCTATTCGGCAAGCATTAAACCCACCTTTGCTTACTGAAACTGTGCTCGCCCTCAATTTTGTTGCTGAATCTCAAATCTTCAGTTGATGGATATTTCTTGAATAGAAATTATTTAAGCATAGCAAATCTCTTTTACCAGTAAATATTGCTATTTTCATTGGGTCATTTCACCATTATTTGAATCATAGTGATTGTTGAGTCAAATTTAGGACTATAAAGCTATTGATGATTTGTTTTATATTTTATAAATTTGTTAAATCCTGCTAAGGTCATTTTCCGTATTCATTTTTATTAACTGGATTATTGGATTTTGGGTTGGATTATATATGTTTCTGTAGGTCTTTGGGTTGAACCTTCTGTAATTTTTTCAGTGAACCTTAATTAACAATGATATTGTGTTAGAACTGTAACTGATTTCTGAAATGCTTGTTTAGGAGCATGTAAACGCATTGATTGAGGTGAAGCTTGAGAGACACAAGAACTTGCGAGAGGAGTCAGCATTTTACTGGCGAGAGATTAATGATGGAACTCTGAAGTTTAATAGGAGAGACCTAGAGGTATTATTGGGAGCTTGTATTATGTATATTTATATCTGTTCTTTATTTCTGTTTCCTTATTATCCCAGTTCGCTTTTTTCCCCCACTAAAGTCTAAACAGAAGGGTAGTAAAGAAATGCTTATGGATTTGGTTGAGTTGATTAGTACGCTCATTTAAGTCAAAATCATGAATTTATGGATTTGGGCTGAAAAATGGATATTAGCTATGTGGCATTGCTGAAGTGGTGATTCTCTTGAGTGGTTTTGGAACAGGTTGCAGAATTAAGGCAGCTCACTCTTCAAGAACTTGTGGATTTCTTCAATGAATATATCAAAGTTGGTGCTTCACGAAAGAGTACATTAAGTGTTCGAGTATATGGGAACCTTCATTCTTCGGATTTCAAAGCAGAAGCTTCGGATCCACATTCAGCTAAAATAGATGATATTTTCAGTTTTAGAAAATCCCATCCTCTGTATGGTTCATTTAAAGGACTATCGGGTCAGGTGAAGTTTTAGAAAGTTGTATCAGGACTAGGATTGTGAAACTGCCTTACCTATTATTTTGGTGAGAAGATTCTAGAAGATTGAAAATACCCAGCCTTCTCATGTCAGCATGAAAAAGAAGTTACCTCGTTAGATGCTGTGAGGGCAAAGGCAGCCATGAATAATCTCAAGCTGATAATGGTATGTTAGTTAATTTTTCCCGGTTTAAACGAAATTGCAAGTTTCTTTTTTCTGACAGTTCGCATCTTCTGCATGAAGTATCGTTCAGTCATTTATCTTCTTCCACATTTTGGATCGATAGATCGAATATCTGCTGCATAAAGAGTAGTTTAGTCAAACTTTTTTTTTTTAAACTTAAATTATCTCTTATGGTGTGTATGAGAGTGAAAAGATTATAGAGGGAAAGAATTGAAATGAATATTTAAATTATGCACGATTACTTAATTCGTTTTCAGGATTAGAACACGCCACTATCATTAGTTATAATATCATCGCTGGTGGTCTTCATGTTTCTATGGATAAATGCGATTGTCATTAATGTATGATGTCTCTAATTATCATTCATTTTCAGGATTAAGACGTCATTATTGATTATACCATTAGATGATAATTATCGTTGGTGCTAATTTTAGTATTGTTTCTCAAGGGCTGCTTTATTGACAAAACGCGGTAGCAGACAGGCATTAAGTGCTTGTTCGATGCCCCTAAAACCACATTTTGTCTAACTGGCTATGTTTCTGAATCAACATTGTTGATCCTCCCATGGATATCGAGTCTACATTTTTCTCTTGCTATTTAAAAATTTTACCAGCTCTTTCAAAATATAGGTCTTTTCAGGAGAAAAAATGTTTCATTGTCTCTTTTAAGAGTTCAATGCATAATTTATTGATGTTTTCATTATGTTATTATTTATAATCAATTCAACATTTATAGGCGCACTTCTTTCTTTACTTTCTTCCTATTAATTATAAAAATAATTGAGGACAAATTTGGAGGTATGAAGATAATTTTGCTTTATTTTAGTAATTATATTTCTTAATCTATATTTTTTTTACTTTAATTTACTTATATTTTAAAACAAGAGGATTATTTTGTTACTCAGGATCGATTTTTCTTTAGATATATTTATTATTATTATTAGACTTCTTAAATTTTTTGTTTAAAATATAAACTACATAGTTTATGATAGATCTATAGTTTCAATTGAAAGCTTATGATTTAAATCACGTGTATGATTTTAAACATCATACTCGGTGCCTTGTTTAGCGCATTAAAATTGTTTCAATCACATCAGTCGAAATAACACCTTGCAAGTGGCTGGTAGGTGACTGGGGACACAATTGTGCATGCAATCTGCCCGTTACAAATTGACATGCTTTAAATTTTGAGAAGATGTAAATGTTAATGAAATATTTCAAAATATATAAATGATAATAAGGTGTATGATAATTATTTTAGTTTTTACAAATTTGCTTGACATTTTGATTTTTTGTGAAATGTCATATTTGCCCCCTTGCTGTGTGTCTGTCGCCAGCCCCTTTCCTGTCCCTTCAATATCCTCACTGTCTCCCTTCCATAGTTGTCGCTCCCTAACTTCCTGTCCTCCATACTCTCCAACCTCTATCCCTATCTGCGTCTCTGATTTCAGCGAGCCCTGGTGTGAATCTATTTTGTACATCTACAAATGGTGGTGGTGGAGCAACGAAGCTAGCTGTGGTGTCACAACACACTAGTGCGGCGGCGGCAAGATGTCAAGGGTGCGCTGTAGATAACGATGATACCAGTGTATGTCACTGATGGGCGATGGCTATTAAGATTGCTACGAGATTCGAAAGATCAAAGGTCCTGGTTTTTGTCCTGGGGTTCAAAGGTGAGGTTGAAGACTCAGTTGGAGATTTAAATGCATAAGGTCATTCCCCTTCGCCAAATCCACCTAACAATGCAAACAAAGCAAGCAAGATCTGGTTCTTCACCAGATTTGATATTGGCCTTCCATTTTTTTTATTTTTTGGGGGATTTTCTGACGAATGTGAATGACTTTCACTAGATCTGATGATGGCCTTCCACGCTTCAACAAAGCAAGAATGTGAATTTTCTGTTGACGACCTTCCATTTTTTGGGGTTTTTTTTTTTGAGTTCATTAAAAATTGGAGTCTAGAGTATTATTAATTATCAAAGGGAGAGCAACATGATTGGCATGTTTTTCTTTAACTGGGTTGATAGCGTTGAGCAAGTAAACTTCTTGTTCATATGGAATATTCATTGAACTCGAGTTCCAAATGCTTCTAGTTATAATTTGGGTGGTTTGTATTTTTAATGATTGGGTTCGATTGGGCCTGGTGCCCTCTTTTTCTCATGAGAGTAAAATAGTTTTTTTACATTTTTTTTTTTGGTCAAATAGTCTTTCCACATTAAAATTAAGTAACGTACAAGTTCTTAAAGACTAAAAAAGAATTATCGCGGTATTTTATTGTTATTTGAGTATTTTAAAGGTATTTTTTTTATCATTATTCCTTAAATTTTTTATTTTATCTCTTACAGACAACACAGAAAATTTGATTTTATTCTATTCTAGTATTGAAAATTCATTTTTTATTTAGTTCGAGGTGGAACTTTTCAAAATTAAGCCACAAGTTAAAACTTAAGGACTTTACCGTCAATAACATCACATTATATTACCATATCAAAAAAATCTTCAATATTGGTTCGTTCCCAAGTACACATGAATCAATTGTGATAATTCATCAGCATCAATAATATACTCGAGAGATACATTCTCATCCTTACCTGTTCAATGTTTTGTTTTTTAGATGTATATGATAGACATGGACAATGAGGATAACAAGAAATGATCCAATCCGTTTTAAAGGCTGTTGAGATTATGTATATGTACTGTCGTTTCCCTTCATCTACATTACTATTCATAACCATGCTTCGTAATATACCGAGATTTAGTATATTTTGTATGGTATGTATGTTGGCATTCTTGAGTCTTCGCGAATATATGATAATCCTTGAACGGCTACCTACATACGTGTGTGTGTGTGTGTGTGTGTGGATATATAAGCCGCCAGCCCGCTTCTGTCTAGCTAATTATGACAACCTTATTCTGCTATCTGCCAACAAAATTACAGAAGACGAACAAAAGAGAATTGTCCTGAGCTAAGAATGGTATCATCAGGCAGCGCAGCCATCTAGCATCAGCTATTAAACAAATCAATATAAAATCATACTACAAGGAAAAAGGACTTGGGGTAGTATTAATACGTACCTTGTAAATATAGGGGTCATGACGCCCACCTGAGCCTGATCTTTTCACCGCTTGCAGCCTCAGCAGCCTTCACACAATCCATATACATTTTTATCAGGGCGTGACAGTATATATGCCAGGTAGATCCCCGGATTAAAAGTAAGAGAATTTGTATGTGCACACACATGCTCATTTTGACTCCAATGAAAGTACTTCGGGGGGTTATGAAACTAATCACTAGGCTAAAGCCAATTCTTTCTTGATTTAAAACAAGTTCCATAATTCACTAAATTTTCTATGAACAACCATGGGTTAAAAAAATAAATTATCATGAGATGTCAGGTCCAAATTTCCTTTTCTCAAATGAGAGCCGGACTGAATTTTGTTCCTTGTCAATGTGGAGTAAATATACGACGTACAAACATACTGATGTGTGTACATACGACGTACAAATATACATACATACATATATATATAGAGAGGGGGGGGGGGAGCTTACATTCGGAGAGCTTTGCTGGTGTCAGGGCTGTCGCCGAGGAGTTGGCGGATCCTCACTTCAGAGGAATCTCCACCAGAAAGCAACTTCAAAATGGCTTCAGCTCGGCGGCGCATATAGGCGGAGCCGGCAACGTGCTTCTGCTTTGCATGCTGCGCGTGATTGCGTTTCAGCATTCCAACCATTTTCCCGCGCTTGGTTCGATTTATATAGCGCAAGCTTCGCGCGCTAGAGGTACCGCTGGAACCGCTTGACAAACAGGAGGAGGCGTCAGCTGTATAATCGGACAACTTCGATGCCATACTGGTGTTTGGTTTCGGGAGGTCATCGTTGGAGACCCACGTGATCTTCGATCGACTCTTCCTCGCAATCTTAGATAGTAATTCAAAGAACCTCAGTGTGCACATATTAAAGAGTGTAATCTAATCTTGCAAATTCTAAAAATTACAAATAAGGGCTTCGTGACGAATTTTGCTGTCACCGAAAATCCGAACGCTATGTAATGGGAAGTATTTGACACATAACTTGTGCAGGGAAAGCCGTATTCGACTATGCATGTGCATTAAAATTTCGAAATTCAGGAAGTAGGATTATATTTATATGAAAAGGGAACCGACAGGTTAATGATACTGAATCAGTTGCAGAAAAACTAGTCTTATTTGCAGCAATCAAATATTACGTAAGGCAAAGAGAAGAGGTTCTGCGACAAAACCAGGCATATATCTCTCATAAGCTACTAATTGCAATGTCTTAAAGGTAAACAAAAAGTAAAAAGCACTTGACGGTGGGAAAAATGAAGCTCATAATTATTCAGCCAGGACAGAAAAGTCAGATCAGACTATTCAATAAATTGTTCTGCCTACCTGGAAATAGAAGTAAAATCTTCACAACGCACAGAAAACTTATCAGAGCAGAGAATGAATGAGAATTCTACGGAAGCAATAAATATAAATCCGAAACCAAAGCTCAGGACCTTGAACTTCATCTGACGATAACGAGCAACGGCGGAGAAGAACCTGATCCTACGACCTATGATCTGCTCCGAGGATCCATCCTCGCCAAAGAGCGGCGACGACGACGACTTGGAACCACTCGACACGAAGCTATCATCTCTGCAACTCTTGTTTCTGCTTCTCTCTGGCGTCGAATCGCTGGGATCAGTATCAAACCTGTAAAGCAAAAAGAACTCAATGCAGAAGCAAAAAGCAAGAACACATTGGATTGAAATAAAATGCAGAAGCATAAAGCAAGAACACATTGGATTGAAAATAGAATTGGAGATCCGTATGTAGCTTGACTACCTTGTAGGAGAAAGAGAGGGAGAGGAAGACGGAGGAGGGACAGAGAGAAGAAGCAGAGCAGAAGCAACTGTTCGTTCTTGCGAACTCGGGAACGGTGACAATGACATTGTTCGTTTCAGTAGCTCAATGCTTCTGTTTTCCAATTTTAATTTGGCGGGTTTATTTAACTCTTTTCAAATTTCTCACTCTCCTCTACACACACAGTCTTACACACTCAGCGGTTCTCTGATGCGTGTGTGGCGTGAATGTGGAACCTGGGGGTTTGTATGGAAAGGAATGGCTGTTGTAGTCCGATACGAATAATGAAATGGAGGAAATTGAATTGGGCAAAGCGTCAGCCCGATCCATAATTAAGAGCAGCTTAAGCCGCTTGAGCATCAATGTTGGACCCATCACAAAAATTTGAGTAAGAAGCGTGGCATAAATCTCATTAATACTTAAAAATTATTAACATATATTTTTGAAAAAAAAAAATTAAAACAACCCTTATGATGCTGCGTCTTCCCCCCAAACATTTGAAATTAGGTGTTTTCTAATATTATACAATAAAATTTCTTACAAATATTCAATTAAATATATATCGCATTTACTCCCTTCATTTAAAAATATAAAATATTTTTTAAAAATTTAAATATTAAAAAATATAAAATATTCTTAATCTTTTAAAGTGGAATTATTACTTTTTTAAAAGTGCCCCTATTAATGAATAGGTTTATATTTATTATGGGGTATTTAATAGAGATAAATATAAAAAGATAGGGTTAGTTTAAAAGTATGTAACTACTTTATTGAGGGGTGAGATTGGTTAAAAATACCTTATATTTTTTAACGGAAAAAATATATCATATGCTCTCATCTCATAAATATTAATTGCCCCCAGTAATTAATAATTTTACTTGCTTATGCCATTGAATTTTTATTATTATTTTTAACACTCATAATTTTTATGGCCCAAATAAAAAAAACCAAAAATTTTATAGTTATTATTTTATTTATGATTATTTATTTTTTCTAATTGAAACCGACTTTCTGCCTCCCATTTGTTCCTTTCTTCCCGCTACACTTCAATTCAAAAAGGTGAGAAAATCAAATCCCTAAAATAGATCTTTGCACAACTGTACTCCAACGAGATTGACCCAAAAATTTTGCTCAACCAAACAATTCTCTACAACAAGTTTGAATTCTAATTCAGTTTTGCTATTCAACTCAACTCAACCATGTCTCCCTCATAGTATTGGCGTCACTTACTCCAGAGACACCAGATGAGTGATTGTTTGGTTGCTTCCATAGAAAAGGAGATTTTTGACAGTATTGAAGATGAAAAAATAATTCAGCATTACCAAAACGTGAAACCTTGTAGAGAAAGCTTATTAGAACAAAAAAAAAAAAAAAAAAAAACCTCTCGAGGGAAAAACTCATGTGATTCTTTTACTATATTGTGATACATTTTTTGCATTACTGTTGTGTAGATATATAAGTAAATATATAATGCCCCACGGTTCAAAATTTCTAGGCTTGTCACTAAATATACTCATTAAGTATGTGGATTCGTGCCTGTCCAAATCTTATTCAATAGGTTATTTTGTTCCCCTGCATGAATAAAGAATAATTCGGGTCATGAAACGACAAATAATTAAACGTGCCTCATTCCCTGCTCTGATCCGTTGTCTCAGCTTTTGTTTCCGGGTACTGTTTTCTTGAATGATCTGAATTCTTATTTCATCGTCCCTCCTTACCGGATTATCATGACTCATGAACTTAATATTTCACATGATTCATTTTTTTCTGCTTTTTGCAAGTAGTTACGTGCTTTTATTCTGAAATAAATTTCTCAGATTCAGTTAGTTCAGTTTCAGATTTTTCTCTATTTATTTTCCTAATTTGAATATTTTTTTCCCTTTCTGTGATCAACAATACGGGAAGTTCAAAATACTTAAGCAGACGTGAGCAGTGAATTATTCAATAATTGAGCGAAACATCACCGTCGACAAGGGACGAGGACGAGGAATTGGATCGAAAAGGTAATCGTGAAAGTGATACCCGTACTGCTTATCAACCTCTTTTTTTTTTTTTTGGGGCCGAAGAAGTAGCTTAATCAGCTTAAATCAAAAGGGACACCGCAAGAAGGTTTTAACTGTTGCCAAAACACAAGGGATGCAAATTGTTACCAAGCCCCCTATTGCCACGCGCTGGTGTTCATTCCTTCGACCACATAAAATCCCTATTATCTGAAAATAAGGACTACGACCCGGATGACGCGTTCTACATGGATACAGTATATAGCCTCATATCAGCATAATCGAGTCAAAGTATTTCGAGGCAATTGAGAATGCAGAGAGTGAATTTGAGAGAACGTTTTGTCCCATAAGGCAAAGTTAATGCCAGAGTTGACCAAAGAAGCAAGAAAAAGTAGGAGCGTGTGTACGAGGACCATCAGATGGTAGAGGCTCAAGATTGACTATGATATAAGCCTGAAAAGGCTAGATAATGAGGCAAGGAAGATCTTGAAGAAGGTCCTAAAACTTTAAAAAAGAGGAAGAATAGGTTTTTGTATCGATTGCTCCATTTTCCTTGATTTCAATTTCAACTGCAAGCATAGTCTCGACAATCAGGACTTAGGACAGTATAGACAATGTCATTAAACTTTTGTATTCTGCAGAAGTATCTCGACACTGGCGTCACTTTTTACGTAGAACAGCAAGCTATAATATCAGCTAGCTATCAGCTATCATTTTTCCCCCTTGTGCATGTTAGAGCATATGCTTAAACCGAATCTCCCACTGGTAACTTGTGTTTTTCATAACTAGACTGTCCCGTTGTAATGCTCCCAAGAGTTACAATTTTCTCTGCATTTTTGTCAACTTTTTCTTAGAATCTTCATTGAGTATTTAATTTTTAAATTTATTCATATTTCTAATCGATGTTTTAGTTTTTTTTTAAATTTTTTTTCCTCGGTGTACACTGTGTTTTTGTAGATCATGTTTAAGCTGTAAAACTATTAAAAGCTTTTTATTTAAGAAGACTGTTTTTAGTTCACCAAAAAAAAAAGAAGATTATTTTTAAAACTCTTTTAGTTTTTTTTTTTAAATACAAGACAACTAGAGAAGCCTTAAAACCATACAAGCTAACCAAAATTAGATTATGTCAAAAATCACAAGGCTCATACAATTAATAAGCGGACTGCTAAAGAAGTTAAAATCAAAAATTTTTTTGATGCCTTGTGAACCATCAGGTGGATGCATTTATTATTTTGCTTTATAAACATAGTCAATAATGATATCCCATTCTTGCATGGTAAGATTTATGATGTTTATGATAATAGCTAAGAGAGAGTGGCTATGAAAAGAGCTGCATTCAATGAAAGATAAGAGTTTCATATAGAAGTTGAGTAGACGTTAACTTTAGAAATCTTAGCATTCCAACAAAGAGTTAAGACCTTCTAAAATTTCTATTGGTTTAGCTATTGTGTTAAGTCGATAACCAAGATTTTTGGAAAAAAAAAAAACTTTAATCTGGTTGCCCTTATCACATATGATAAGACCACCACAAGCAAAAACTCCATTAAACTTGACAAAAGCCATTAATGTCTAGTTTGACCCAACCCAAATTTGGCAGTTCCCAATTAGTTGTATGGCGAGTGGTGGCTTTGCTCAAAAGATTTAGTCTGGATTAAATTCAGGTCATTAATGATCTATTGAGTACAAGAGAAAGAAATGTCACTATTCAAGATAATATCATCAGAATAGACTTCTTTGCATTTGACTTTTCATATGTTTTAACAAACTTGCACAAAGAGTTTCTGTCAGGATAATCTTTTTATAGATAAATTACTAACTTCGTTTTAGCATTTCAAATTATCCAATCTTGTATAAAAAAAAGAAAAGAGAGTATTATGCCTCATAGTATCAAGCACTTTGTATTCTTTTCATTTATTCTTTTATCTTACATTTTATTTTTTATTGCATAAGATAATAATTTAGCATTGCAATTGTATATAGTAAACATTTTCCGAAATCCTCCATGTAACATAGCTTAACTAACTTTAGTCTGCAATTAAAAACGTCAAAAGCTTCCTTTAAGTTCAGGGGCGCTGGCATTTCTTGCATTCGAAGAACTCCGATTTGGCGCTTTTCGTGATGAAAAAGAACACATTCCCATTACAAGATCAGACAATGTCGAATGCAAGCTTTCCAAAGACGATAATCAAATCCGCACTATTAAATATAAATTCATCAACTTCCTATTTGGGCATGAACGACTTCTAATTTCTTTCGAAATACAATGCACACGGAACTCAGAAAGGGATTAATTACAACGAAAATGACTTGTTAACTACAAATGCCTATTTAGACAGATGAAAAGACAAGTGGGTGCCCAATGTTTGAGCTGGCTTTGTTTAGAAGGCATCGGCTGAGAAAATGGAGAGGTTAGATGGGAACTTCGTGTTGGAAGCAAGCAGAACCATGTAACCGACGATGCAAGGCCCACCAGGCAAATTGTATAATATTGTATGTCGATTTATTATTCTATAACAATGCGAAGTAGTACCTAACCAGTCCAACCCAACCATAAATATATATCTCAGACTCAGCATCAAATAGAAAAGGATGGCTCAGCGCAAGACGGAGTCTCTCACCCCACCAAACTTCTTACAGATGTATTGAAGCCTAAGGAATCACACCCGCTTAATCATACTTGTCGGCAAGAGATGCAGTTGCAGACAAAGTGAGCTCGTGTGCTGCTACAGAGTGGTTTCGATTTTGGTTCACGCTGTTAGAGAAGAAAGTGAGACTCCAAAAGAGTTGATTTGGCTGAAATCAAGCTTGAACTGAGGAGGGATTTGAATCAAACGCTGGTCTGGTGGGAGGAAGGGTGATTCGTTTCGCAGGATCCAATGTTGGTCCAAGACCGTTCAACTCCTAAATCTTCTAAACCCCAGGCGAGAACTGTACCCAAGCTTCCTACAGATCGCTTCTCTGAGTCCAAAAATCTCGATTGCTCCACATGGATGTCTGAGAATCTATACAAAATCATTGCAATCTTGCTCCTAGTTGTCACTGTCGCGGCATTATTCTTCCTTCGCAACGTTGGCGATACGGCGGCGCTGCTGTGCTTCGAAAAACGAGCTATAGACCTCGAAAAGATCGAATTTCCGCATATTAAGTGGAATTCGATTGCTTCAATCTCGGATAAGACCTCCAGATATGCAAATTTTCGATCAGAGCGGTGGATCGTCGTCTCAGTGTCAAATTATCCTTCAGATTCACTTCGCAACCTCGTCAAGATTAAGGGGTGGCAGGTGCTGGCTGTGGGGAACTCAAAAACGCCTTCGGATTGGAGCTTAAAAGGTGCTATCTTTTTGTCATTGGAGGAACAAGCTAATTTGGGATTTCGGGTAGTGGATCATCTTCCTTATGATTCATATGTCAGGAAAACTGCTGGTTATCTCTTTGCTATTCAGCATGGCGCTAAAAAGATATTCGATGCTGATAATAGGGGTGATGTAATTGATGGGGATTTAGGTAAGCACTTTGATGTAGAATTGATTGGGGAGGGTGCCAGGCAAGACGTTATATTACAGTACAGCCACGACAATCCAAATCGAACCGCTGTGAATCCATACATTCATTTTGGGCAGCGTTCGGTTTGGCCTAGGGGGATGCCATTGGAAAATGTCGGTGAAATTGGGCATGAAGAATTTTACACTGAGGTTTTTGGTGGAAAACAGTTTATACAGCAAGGACTTTCAAATGGGCTTCCTGATATTGATTCCGTGTTTTATTATACACGCAAGTCCAGCTTTGAAGCTTTTGATATTCGATTTGATGAGCATGCCCCAAAGGTGGCTCTGCCACAAGGTATGATGGCGCCTGTTAATTCCTTTAACACATTGTACCATTCTTCAGCATTTTGGGCTTTGATGCTTCCAGTTTCTGTTAGCACCATGGCTTCTGATGTCATAAGAGGTTACTGGGGACAGAGGCTTCTTTGGGAAATTGGTGGTTATCTTGTATTTTATCCCCCTACATTGCATAGATATGATAAGGTTGAGGCGTATCCATTTTCACATGAGAAGGATCTTCATGTCAATGTTGGACGTCTAATCAAGTACTTGATTTCATGGAGATCAAATAAACATAGATTGTTTGAGAAGATTTTGGAGTTAAGCTACATGATGGCAGAGGAGGGCTTTTGGACAGATAAGGATGTGAAACTAACTGCTGCTTGGCTACAGGACTTGCTTGCCGTTGGGTATCAGCAGCCAAGGTTGATGTCATTGGAACTGGGTCGTCCAAGAGCAAATATTGGTCATGGTGATCGAAGGGAGTTTATACCTCAAAAGTTGCCATCCGTTCATCTTGGGGTTGAGGAAACAGGAACCGTAAATTATGAGATTGCTAATTTAATCACATGGAGGAAAACTTTTGGAAATGTTGTGCTCATCATGCATTGTAGTGGCCCAGTGGAGCGTACAGCTCTTGAGTGGAGGTTGCTTTATGGGCGTATATTCAGAACTGTTGTCATCTTGTCAGAAAAGAAGGATACAGATCTTGCTGTGGCAGAGAGCCATTTAGAGAAAGCATACAAGTAAGTTCAGCTATATCTTTCTCTTGCACATCTCACCTGAGTTATTTGGTTGTTATTTAATGACTACCGTTATAGCTCGTCCTTCTCTCTTTAATTGCATTCTTTCTTAAATATAGTTTGGATTTCAGGATGCAGAATCCTCATGGAATCTGCAGGACCTGCTTTTTGTATCTTTGCACAGTTTTTCGTGGTCTTGTATTAAAAAAACATGTAGTTTGGATTCTGGAATTTGCACCAAACATTTAGAGGATGGCGAATCTCTAGTATAACAATTCAATGAATAATCAAGTTAAACCACAAGAAGCTTGTCTCTAATATAAGTTGGACATCAGCTGTGTAAGTTATCAAATACTCTTACTTTGTTATAGCCATGATTGTATCCGTTAGGGAGCTGAATATCCCACAATGTTGTTTAATTATTGACGTAAAGACAAGAAATATTAGAGAAATGATCCTGCAAGGTTCAGTGTTGCAAATTCATTTTTTGCTTTCTGCTAATATTGGACATAATATTGTTAAAATTCCATCCTGACTTGTTATTTTTATGTTATGATGTTGACCATAGAAGTCTTTAGATGCGAGATATGGTACAGAATTTAGACTGTTAATCTTTCTTCATAATATAAACTTGCTTCTCTTCTGTTTCCAGGCACCTGCCAAAAATATTTGATCAATTTAGCAGTGCTGAAGGGTTTCTGTTCCTGCAAGACAATACCATCCTTAACTATTGGAACTTGCTACAAGCTGACAAAACTAAGCTGTGGATCACTAACAAGGTATTCCGACTTGTTTACTTTTACCCAATATAGAAAGTCGTATTTTTGGATGATGGTTGCCGTAAAGTCATTCCTCTCCACCCAAAAATAAAAAAATAAAAAACACTTAGAGAGAAGGAAAAAGGCCCCTGTCACTTGAACTTTGCTTTTGTGAGAAATGCTTATCTAGTTACTTTAATGACTTCAGTTGATGGTGTTTTTCCATTGTTAGCTGATTTTTAAAAAAACCTATTAGAGATCTATCTCTCCTTTGACATACTCACTGGCGTCCAGGTTTCAAAGTCTTGGACTACGGTTTCAACCAATGACAACTCTGATTGGTTTTCAAAACAAGCAAGCATGGTCCAGAAGGTTGTTAGCGTAATGCCAGTTCACTTTCAAGTCAATTACAAAGAAACTATGACGAGTGAGAAGAACCTCCTAATATGTAGCTCTGAGGTATTCTACATTCCTCAGCGCTTTGTAGGTGACTTTGTTGAGCTTGTTAACCTAGTGGGTGATCTGGAGATCCATCAGAAGGTTGCAATTCCTATGTTCTTCATATCCATAGATTCTCCCCAGAATTTTGACTCTGTTCTCAACACAATGACCTACAAGAGTAAGCCCCCAACTAACTCCTCCGCTCATTATTCTGCTAAAGTACCTGCTGTTCATCCATGGAATGTGTCAAGCGAGCAAGATTTTATAAAGCTTATCAGAATAATGGCTGAAGGGGATCCCTTGTTGATGGAGTTAGTTTGATGGTAGGAATATGATAAGACGAGAGAGAGAGCGCACGCTAAGGAACATATTGCACTCAAGTTAATTGTTACAAAAGACAGTCTTTTTGTTTTTCCTTACGAAGAAATTCTAGAAAGGGATTATTTTCTTTCCCTTTTAGTTTTCTCTTCATTGTAGATCTACCTTGTATAATTCATTTTTTGTTTTCTCCAAAAGAGGAAATGTATTAAATTCTTTGCCCCAATGTTTTGTGAAAATCTGAAATATGAGAATTTATTTGTATCCAATGTCACAAGTCAAGCTCTCAATTGAAAGCTGCTTTTCGTGTAGCAATGCTTGTTCGGATGTTCTGATTTTTTTCCCCTTTAAGTTGCGAACGTCAGAGCAGCATTTATAAGACATGGTGATTAATCCATTTCCATCATTCTTGCACCTTCACGGAATCTTTACAACGGTATACTGACGTGTTTGGGGAATAAACAAACCGGAGTAGCATTTGTAACTCAATTTTATTCTGTTCTCCTCTTTTAGTGTGTTACAAGGACCGATTGATCGCAAAAAAATCCAAGTAACTGTGAGACAGGTTATGATTAACTTTGAATCAGAAGCTTCTTTTGTTTGCATAGGGGTAGAGCTTGCAACTACACATTGATTGATCCCTGCAAATAAATTAAATTACAACAGGGAAAGAGACAAGAAAAACAAAATGATACAAAAAGGTATCCTAGATAATGAACATCAAAGTGGAGCAAGGTTCCAAATACGGGTGGCAAAGATAAATCAGCAATTTCAGATTTATTCGCTGTTGTATGTTCTTCTCATTCCTCAATCCCTCAATATCAGGCCCGAAATTCAACGGTCTATTCCTTCGATTTTGTCTTCCACTTCGGAATACAATTGCCTGAGCCTCTCAATGTTCTGTTCAGAAGTTTCCCAATAGCCACGTCCATTGGCTTCCAAGAACGTCTGAACCAACTTCCTAAAGGAGTTAGGATTCGTGTTCATAAGCTTGTTCAGCATTTCCTCATCTTGAATGAACGTAGTGTTGGCTTCTTCATAGACCCAATTGTCAACTTGGCCTGAAGTTGCACTCCACCCCACAGTGTTAGTGAGTCTCTTCTCAATTTCACGGACACCCTCGTAGCCACTGGACAACATTCCTTCGTACCACTTAGGGTTCAATAGCTTGGTTCGTGCATCGAGTCTCACAGTCTCGGAAAGAGTACGGACCTGAAAGCAATATTTCCACAAGGTTAGCGCAAAAACAATGTGGCAGGGGAAGAATTTTAGCATGGAAATAGGAGATTCAAATAAAATTTCACCTGCGCATTGGCTGTGGTTGTGTCTGCAACGTACGCACTTGGCTTCTTCTTATCTTTCCTTAGATTTTGAACCAGATTAGTAGGGTCCGAATCAAAGTAGTGACTGACATCGGTGAGGGAAATTTCAGATGAATCAAGGTTTTGGAATGTAGCATCTGCTGTGCTCAGAGCCATCTCAAAGACCTTTCTCTTTTCAGTCATGCCTGAGCCAGGAGCATCACAGTCAAAAGCAAAAGACTTGCGGCTAAGGTACATGTCCTGAAGCTGCTTCTCGTCATTCCACGAAGAGTTCTCCACGGCCAGGTTTATATTTGAGGAGTAGGATCCTGAGGCATTGGAGAAGACCCTGGTTGCTGCTTCTCGAACTTCAATCCCTAGGGCTTGAGCTTGTTCCGATGCATGCTTCCTCACGTAGTTTTGCTCTACTGGCTCATCTAATTCAGCAACCATTTTCACAGCTCTGTCCAGGAGATTCATCTGCAAATGAAATAATTAGAATACGAGCAAAGCAATGGAGCAACAAACAAAATCGACAGGAAACAAGATACTTAATAAATATACTATCAAGCAATAATCTTAGTCATTGAGATGCAGGGCAAGAGGTTCAAGCGTTGCAGGAATAAAGACTAATTTTTAGTATTAAAATGAGATAGGGAGAGCTGAAGTAACCATTTTGAACAATGAGGTAATAATACTTCAACAAACGACAGAACAGGACTAGTAAATTGGTCCAAGTGTTCATCTCCTGAGAAACAGTAAGAAGATCTATACCTGATTGATGAAAAGATCTCTGAACACTCCAGAGCAATTAACAACAACATCAATTCTTGGCCTTCCAAGCTCTTCGAGACTAACTGGTTCCACCCGGTTGACCCGTCCAAATGTATCCGCCACTGGTCTCACACCGATCATCCACAAGACCTGAGCCAGGGATTCACCATAAGTCTTGATATTATCCGTTCCCCAGAGTACAAGTGCAATTGTCTCAGGATACTTTCCTCCGTTATCAGCTTTTTGCCTCTCAATCAACCTATCTACCACTATTTTGGCACTTTGCATAGCTGCTGTTGTAGGAATAGCTTGTGGGTCAAGCGCATGGATATTCTTTCCTGTGGGCAAAACTTTCGGGTTTCTAATGGGGTCACCACCTGGACCAGGCTCCACATATTTGCCCTCCAAGGCCTGTTTTAGACTTCCTAATTCATTGTCAGCCACAACCAACTTCAAACATTCTCCCAAGAAAGAAAACAATATTCTTAGCTTTTCCCTATCTGCTCGGTAAAATTTGGTGTTTGACAAGTACTGAATCCATGGCTCATTGATTCCGAATCCAAGAATTGAACCAAGCCTATCAGCTACATCAACAACTTGACCCTTCTCATTTGTAGTTCGCTTCACAAATGCTGTAATAGCTCCACGTGATGCTTCAGTAATTTGTCGAAGAAGCTCCACGTCCTTCAATATTCCTTTGTCATTCCCTCTGTAAACATCCTCAATATCTCTTCCTACAGTCTCAGCTAGTATTGCTGGGAGTGAAGAAATACCATCTTCAGGACGATCAAGTGCGGCAATGTTCACCAGTGTAGCAACTGCTTCCAAGGCCGAGGGAGGCTCACCAATGACATGAAGCCCGCAAGGCAATAAGCGGGACTCAATCTCCATGATCTTTGAATACACCTTACCAACTACAAGATCTCGTTCTTTTGCTGGGATCTCCTCGCCCTCTTCTGGAAGTTCCACATCCTTGTCAAGATTGCATTGTCTAGCAGTGCTGATAATTGAACTCACAATTTGTGGTCCCCGGCCAGTGTCCTTAAGGGACTGGTAGGAAGAAATGAGCTCGCTTAACTGCTTAAGACCTTTGTAAAGTCCAGCATTTTCTGCTGGAGGTGTCAGATAGCTAATGGTATTCGCATAGCTCCTGCGCTTGGCTATGGTGGCTTCGGAAGGGTTGTTAGCAGCATAGTAGTAGACATTGGGGATATTTCCAATCAGACTGTCAGGGTAACATACGTCACTCATCCCCACTTGTTTTCCAGGCATAAATTCAAGTGAACCATGTGTTCCAAAATGAAGAACAGCATCGGCTTTGAAAATTTTTTCAACAAAAGAGTAATACGCTGCAAATCCATGATGTGGGCTGGCAGATTTGGAGAAAAGCAGCCGCATAGGATCGCCTTCATAGCCAAACGTGGGCTGAACCCCTATGAAGACATTGCCATACTGTTTCCCATACACCAATAGATTCTCTCCATCTGCATTCAAATTCCCGGGAGGTTTTCCCCAATTCTCTTCTAATGCTGAGGCATAGGGAGTCAACTTTTGGTATTCACGAACACTCATTTTATAAGCAACGTTTAGATTTGGGCTGCTGAATTGTGCCTCTTTGTCATGTATGACTTCTTCAATCAAAGCTTCAGAAGTTTCTGGAAGGCCATCGACATTGTAACCATCTCTTTTTAGTTCTTTCACAACAGAGAAAATGGAGGAGAAAACATTGAGGTAAGCGGCAGTTCCTACATTTCCTTTGTCTGGAGGGAAACTGAAAACAGTGATGGCTAATTTCTTCTCTGCCTGCATGTGTGCATAAATGAGCCATGAGAATCTCAGCAATCAAAATCAAACTGCACTAAGCAAATAAAGGAGAAAGATTCTTCAAATTAAACAGTAAGAATGAAATGAACAGAAGTAATATTGTTCCACAATGTAAACTATCAGGAAAACCCTATCACCGTTCCTGCAATACTAGTGGAAAAAGATAATTTATGACTTGTTAGGGAAACAAAAATAGGAGGGAAAGTACATGAATTTGCGACATAGGAAGGAATCATTTTCAATTATGGTTTCTACATCGCTAATTTCCATTCCCTCTTCCATTTCTGAAACAAGGGTTTAGATTTCAAACATGTGGCCAGTTAAATAAATACCGTTACCAAACTAGGAAATCTTTCTATCTCTGAGTCTCTTCTTCACTCTGAGCTCACTCATTCCCTAGACATTATTAGTTTAATTAAGAAAATGAGAGATAAGATTTCTAAAACATACTCGTACTACAGTAGAATTCACTCAGTCTTCTTCAAGTTATTTACAAGTCTACATCTTTTCTCCTTTTTCAAAAAACAAATTATGCAATATGGATTCAAACTGCAGAGCTTCATATTCGATATATTGCTAGCAAGTCATGCCTGGGGTGGAGTGAGCACCAAATAATTATCAGACACTCTGTCTTCCAACACACGGGGGAAAAGTTCAGATCAACAGCGTTCATCTCTATCAGTTTATTTCGACATAAATTTCTTTCCAAACAGGACAGACTTTACAAAGTATATTTGTGAACAAGAAGATAATCAGTTAGATTTTATTAGTACATACTTGAAACTGGATATGTAATTACTTAAGACTCAGAAACCAGCAAATACCTTTGATTTTCTCTTCAATTCAGCCCATCTGATGGCTCTAGTGCAGAGCTGTTCCACCCTCTTATGAAGAGCATGAGATTTTCCTTAAAACACAAAAAAACGGTGAAGAATTTCTTAAACTAAAAGGGAGTGAAATTTTGCATGCAGAAAAAATGTACAACTAAAAAACTTCCTACCTAGACTCATTTCCAAAAGCTAAATTGTCTCATTTTTACCCAAAGATAAATGTCACACATCGAACCAAAAACAAAAAAAAACTGAAAAGCTCAACACGAAGAAAACTTTAAAGGGTGAATTGTTGTTACCAGTTCTAGGATCTCGACCAGCAAATACAATGGGCTCCATGCCTCCGTCTAACTCAGGCAGAGCAACTTGCAGGGCTACCTGAATTGGGTGCAAACCCAATGTACTGTTGAGCCACTCCTCTGTGGTCTGGAACACTAGTGGCAGTGCAACAATATATGGCACATCGAGCCTCCTCAAAGCCTCAACTGCTCTTGGATGATCCTGCCTTGCCGGGCCTCCAACAAGAGCAAAGCCGGTAAGTGATACAACGGAATTTATAAATGGCTTCTTAGTAATCGGATTGATCAAATATTTCTCTACTGGACCGGAAAAGTCAAGCCCACCGGCAAAAATAGGAATAACTTTAGCCCCTCTTGCTTCAAGTTCCATAATCACTGCCACATAGTGGCCTTCATCCCCAGTTACAATGTGACTTCTCTGCAAAATCAAACCAATTATAGGTGCATTGGGACTCTTGAGCTTCTCATTGGCATCCTTTCTGGTTGCATACCAATTCAAATACTCCTTCACATCATCATACATACAAGGAGCCAACGGGTGCCATATTCCACTATCCAAGTACAGAACTGGCTCCGAATAATCGATCTTTGTCCCTTTTAATGCCGGAACATAAGACCCAGAAATCATCTTCAAGAAATTCTGCAGATTATCAGGCGATCCACCAAGCCAAAACTGCAGACTCAGTATGTAAAGTCTGGCATCTTGAGCTTTATCACTTGGTAAATACTTCAAAACCTTAGGCAAAGTTCTTACGAGCTTCAACATACTATCAGCGAACCCAGCTGATTGCTGCTTCTTTCTCTTAAAAAGCTGGAAGAACGGACTCTTGGATTGCCCAAGCTGTGACATGCTAAAAGAACCCAGCTTGTTTAGCCTCATTACTTCAGGCATTGATGGGAAAACCAAAACCGCGTCCAGCCTGTCCCTTTCTTTCTCTACCGCAGCCTTAACTTTGAGAGCAAGCTCCTCCACAAAAATCAAAGACCCGATAAAAATATTAGCGTCTTCGAGATCCTTACAGAATGTTTTGTACGTCGATTTATCTCGAAGCTCCTCCACCAAGTAACCCACAACTTCAAAGGAAGCATATTGTTTGCCACCATTGAGAGCTCGCACAGCAGCCGAGAGAGATGATTGGTACTGAGCTTCGAGGACAACATATACAATTTTAACCTTTGGAAGGTTCATGTCTTTCTCTGGAACTATCCTACGAACTTCTGGGGATGTTTGGGTGAATAGGCCATTGCCAATTGCGGCACATTTCACTCTCATGGGGGACCTTGAATTGCCAAAATTGGCTCTTTTGGGAAGAAAAGAATGGAGAAAGAAATGTTTTTGGGCAAGAGAAGAAAGCTGGTCAGCCTTAGAGCTGGGCAAAGTAGAAGGGGAAGATACCAGAGAAGCCATTGATGATAACCTCAGTACAATAACACACAGAAGGAATGCTGCGTCTCCAAATTAGTGTGTAAAAGGCAGGGGAAAGAGAAAGAATGGGGAATCAGAGTAGATGAATGAATTTACTCACTTACTTTCTTTTTCTCTCTAAGTGCTGCTTGGAACTCAGTTCCAGTGCATCTTCTTCCTTCCTCTGTTCTCTTTCAGAAGGATGGAGGGTTGTGGGTTTTATTAGGTTTGTGTGGAGGGCAATAAAAGAAAAGAGCTCGAGAATTCAACAGTTGGTTTTCATAGTTAGTGGTGAGAGCTAGAACCACGTGGCAAGTCGGGTAGACATTGGAGTTAATGAATGACTGAGGTTTTGATGCAAGCGTCATAGTGCGTGTAGGAGAGAGAACAGAGAGATGTGTTGGTATGATATTTCTATCTGTTGGCCTTTTGAGATGGAGTTTCCTGAATTCTGATTGGCCGAAGAGGATTTCCCGGAGAGGGTAATGGAGGAGTAAGAAAGGTGAAGATGTGGATGATGAGAGAGAGAGGGAGGGAGATTTTTTGTTACATAGCAAGCGTATCGAGGCCTTTTACGAAGGCAAAAAGATTCTTGCTTTTTGAGCTTGTGTCTCACATTGAAAAGGAGTTTCGATATTTTCGAGCGCGAGACCTATGGGCCCAACCGTACTGTCGAGTCTTACGCTTCCACTCAACTTACCACAAGTTCCTCCAATGTTCTGTTCTTGTTATCAGTATATCAAACCATGCATAGCAGTTGCCTCCTGAATTTACCAGTGGTTTTAATCAGAATCGAGCAAAATATGTACCTGTTGTTGATATTTCATTGACGAAAGTGTAAACAAACAACTTCCCTGGTTAAAAAAAAAAAGACCCTAGAATAAATAAATTGAACTTCCCAATTATATTAGTTCCTAGTTAGCTCAGATCATCTCAATTGTTGTGGAGTCTATCTGCTGCCATTTTTTTAACTAAGCATATTAATGCGGTTAACATGTTTTATTAAATTACTTCGTTGCATCATCAAATTTATGAACTTTGCCTCTTTGCCTTGTTAATTAAAAATTATTTATAATTAAGAAACATACCCAATATTGGACTGGAAAGGCAGCATATGATTTGTAATACATTTTTCCCTGTAATTATAAGATAAGCTAATTGAAACTTTACTTGATATTATGAAAAATAATCAAGTCTTAATAAACACAATTATAATAGCTAAAAAGGATAATGAACTATACGATTATTTCAATCTTTTATTTATATGAAAGAATTTCTCTTGTTTCAAAATCTCACTCAAACTTTTTCTCACAATTTCAACACATCACGCAAGAATTTACACAATTAAGATACTTAGAATCAAGTTTATTATTGATTAAAAGTGCCAATTACACTAATTTAACACTTAATCATTATCATTTTTCTTATTCACATTCATTCACACCTTTTACATCTAAGCATTACCCCATTTAAATACTAACACAACCACTGTCAAATTTTTTTTTTTTCAATTTTCTCTCTTAAATCAGGTCAACTTAAGTTTATAACTTTAAAGTTTTATCATTTTGACTCAAATTAATCATAAGGTCTCAATTTAGTTTCAAAAAATCTTTCTATTACTATAGGATAAGAAATCATTCCTTAAAATTTTTAAATTCAATTTCTTATTAATTAAAATTAAAAAATAGGATAAAATTAAAAGTTAAAATAATATAAGACTTACTGATAAGTTTGGAAAAGCAAATGTGGTGCAAGGATCAAGGATGTTGCCAACCACTTTAGAGATGTTCCCATGAGTCTCCATCACAGATTCTTCAGCAGCAGTACGGTATGCCAAACTTTGTAGTTATTGTGAAGTATAACATGAATGGAGTGATTCCTACCCGAATCATCATTTTTCTCCAATTAATTATCCCTCAAGCATGAGAACAATTTTTCCACCATCGTTTTATGGCAATTCTAAGAATTTACAGTGCCATACAATGATATATTTGTATAAGGAACAATGGTTTACCAGTAATCACATCAAAAAGCATATTTTCATCAGCAGTTATATTTTATGGGTTATAATTAATAATTAATTCATTATCAATAATCAATAATATTTGATATGGGAGAAATCCAGTCAATTCCCGCCTCAGCTTGCCTGCCAGGCTTAGAAGTTGAATAATAATGGACTCACGAGGAAATCAACGAGTCAAAAGCCAAATTAACAGAGGCTGGTGTGTCAGAAGCTCACAAGCATGAATAACCAAAATATGTCTTGTCAGAGCTAAGACACTGTTCGGATAACTAAGTAGCTATGAAGTGAAGATGTATGCAAGTTTCAAGTGAAATAGGTACGAAAGTAAAAAAAAAAAAATGAAAGAATTTCATTTAAAGATCACAAAAGTAATTTATCTTCAGATAATTTTTAAAAATTTTTAAAATATTAATTTAATTTTATAAAATTAAATTAAAAATAAATTAAAAGTTAAAAAGATCAAAATATTTTCAGTTCAAATATAAAAAAAAAAGAAAAGAAAAGAAAATCACCAACGACCATCGTCGGTGACCGAAACTTCATCGACGACAATAACCACTGGACCTCTATCGTCAGAGCAAGCCTCCAATTGGACCACTATCATTGGAGTTCTAGCTGGACCACCATCACGGTGGCTGGAAAATTAATTTATCTAAAGGTGGCTAAGGTAGGTGTAGAATCCAATACCTCTTGGTTTACCAAAAACTTTTAGACCACTAAGCCACTCAACACATTTAATTATATAATGCATAAAATTATATATATATATATATATATAAAATAAACCTTATTTCCAAACTGCTTGATTATCATGTTACTTATTAATTGTATAACTTTACTTGTTAATACCTCAAAAGGACTTGTTAATTATTTAACTTTTGTTGTTAACCCCACAAGTCCTGCAACAAAAATAAATTACTTGTTAATTGTGTAACTATACTTGTTAAGACCTTAACAAGATTTGTCAATTACTTAACTCTCCTTATTAAATTCGTGACTCTCACAACAGAGCTATATTACTTGTTAATCGCATAACTATCGTTGTTAATACCTTAATAGGACTTGTTAATTATTTGGCTTCACTTGTTAAATCCATGACTCCTTCAACTAAACTATATTACTTATTAATCATGTAAATTTACTTGTAAATTGTGCTATACTATTTGTTAATTGCTGACTTGATTTGTTAATATCATAACAAAACTTGTTTAATTGTTGTTTTGAAAAAGCAACCAAAATTACTTGTTAATTGCATAATTTTACTTGTTAATGTAACATCCCAATTTAAATTTTAATAGTTAATTTGAGTTAATCAAAATCTTGGAGAATATTTAAAGGTAAGTAAATTAGTAGGAGATAATTATTAAATCTAACTTAGGAATAATTCTAAGTTAGGATTTTAAAGATTATTATTATTATTATTATTAGGAAATAAGAAAGAGAAATATAATAGAAAGAGAGATTGAAAAATGAAAATATATATATATAGGCATTAAAAAATATAAAAAAATGGGGAGGTGGAATTATTTGCTTGCACAGGTAATGTACAAATATATATATATATATATATATATATTAATAAAAAAGAAGAAGAGAAGGAGGAGCGGTTCGTGTGCTGTGATACACACACACACATATTTAAAAAAACAAAGGAAAGGAAAGAAAAAGAAGGTGGGCCTTACAGTGTTTTTTTTAAAACTCACACCCCTTTTCCTTCGTCCATTCAATCATTTCCTTGTGCGCGAGCAGAGACAGAGAGAACGCGAGTCACCGGTGTGGGAGATCTGAGTTTTAAAGGTAAGAGTTTTTAATAGGATATTTAAGGTGTGATTTCAAGCTTTTTAAGACTAAGTAAGTATTTTAAAAATTTTTCTTAGCCCACCCTTTCTCTTTAGTTTCTGATTTTGTGGTTGTAGAAGATCTAAGGTTTGAAAGAGAGATGAATTGATGTTGAATAAATATGGTTGTTGAGGTTGTTAGTAGTAAAATAAATATTCTAGAATATAAATTTATTAGTGAGCTTTGAATTTGAGGCTTATGGATCAAACTCTAAGCTAGATTTTTATTAAATCCAAAAATATATATTGATTTATTGAGATTTAGATGATTATTTGGGATAAAAAATATTTTATTATGACTATAAGATGATGATTCTAAACTTGAGACTCAATTTCTAATTTTTGGGTATTTTAGGTGCGAATTTATAAAATAAAAAGGAAAATTTTGATAATAGAAATTGGTTTAGAAGTTGATTTTAGCTTATTAATATTTATTGATGACTAAAAGAGATGTTAACAATTTTACTTAATAGCACTAACTCTATATTTGTATTAAGATTGAGATTAGAAATTACGTTATAGTCTTTAATCCTATTATTAGAGTTATTTTATTAGTTTTAATAATTAAAAATAATATTATAAATAATATGTTATTTGTAAATTGTGTTGTTGGTAAAGATTGTGGTGGGAGAGAAATTGTAAGGAATAATTTATTGAAAAAGCCACAAGACAATCATGCTTTTAATTTGTGCTTAGTGTTGCTTCAAGTTAATTGGGTAATTATTAAGAAAATTATGAATTGTTGTTGAGAAATTACCTTGTTATGTTTATGAAAAAATTGTGAAATTGTGGATATGCATTTTGAAGTATTTTTGCCAAGTAGGATGTCATATTGTAATATTGTTAAAAATAAAAAAATTATAATATTGTATAATTGTACAATATTGTTATGAATTTGTTTGATTAGTGTGAAAGGTGTTGGGAGACTTGTTGTTGTTGTTGTTGTATGTGCCACATGGTATGCCCCTATTAGAGCCCAATAGGTGGCTTATATGGGTTTGAGCTAATCTACCTTTGGTCGAGTAATTTAGCACCGGGCTACGGCTCGAGGTTAATGGAGGGAGATAAGGATGATTGTTTGTTATGCATTATAATATTTCTTGTATTTTTGTTGGAATTATATGACTATTATTTTCCCACTTAGCAAGTATAAATTTAACTGTTTGTATACACTATTATAAATTAGCATTAGTTACTGAGACTTTTGAGTCTCATTATGTGGTTAACAATTTTCAGAAGAAGAGCCACGAGTGGCACATGAAGGAGTCCCTGAGGCTTAGTAGCATAGATCTACTGTCTCTTTTAGGTATTTAATTTATGATTTTTAATGTGTTATATTGCCAATACTAGGGCCTTTTGTTTATTGACAATTATATGAATGTAATGATGTAATTATGCCCTTCAAACTATTTCTACATTTGGTACACTTTGAATGACTGTAACTTTGATCTCTAATTTATTTTGGATGGTTTGCAATGGCATGATTATAAAGCCAAATAATTGGCTTGTTTTAGAAAATGATTAAGTTGTTAGTTATTGGTTTATGGTTTGCACTTGTTGGGAGTATAAGAATGAAAAATATAGTTTTAGCCTAATGGCATGTAAGAAGTAAAAATTTATTTGAAATGTTGTATTGTGCAAGTTTAAGCAATTATAAAATATTTTATAGTGAATTTATTGATATAAAATATATTGGGTGGCTGTAACCCAACTATGGTTGTAAATGTATATTAGTTGTATAAAATTGTTTAGTATTATTTAAAAAGGAGTTTAATCTTTTCTACCATGGTAGTGTTTTAAATTATAGAATTATTTCAAAAAAATATAGGATAAGTTGACTTCTGCTTATCGTGATAGATACTTTTCTACCATGGTTGAGTTGTTTAAAAAAAAATTAGGTTGTTACAGTTAATTTCTCAACAATACTTGTTAATTATCTATTGTCACTTGTTAAATGAACATATAATTTACATAAAAAATTGAGTTTATCAAATAATGAAAGCGATGACAGTCGAGTCTCCCTTATCAATATTAAGCATACTTGTTAAAATATATTAGGTTTTAATTGTATAATATTTTTCAAACCTCTACTCTGATCAATATTCATCAAACTACAGTTTTGAAAAATTAAAACTCTAGCTTTAATTGTATAAATTAAAGCTCAAGTTTGATAGATACTGATCAGACTAGAGGTTTGAAAAATCTTATACAATTCAAGTTAGAGGTTTGAAAAATCTTATACAATTAAAGCCTAATATATTTTAACACGTATGCTTAATACTGATAAGAGAGACCCGACTATCATTGCTTTCGTTATCTAACAAACTCAATTTTTTATGTAAATTATATATTTATTTAACAAGTGACGATAGATAATTAACAAGTATTGTTGAGGAATTAACAAGAAAAGTTATGCAATTAACAAATAATTTGATTGCTTTTTCGAAACAATAGTTAAACAAGTCTTGTTATGGTATTAACAAGTTAAGCTAAGCAATTAACAAATATTATTGCGTAATTAACGAGTAAAATTACATGATTAACAAGTAATGCAGTTCATTTAAAGGAGTCATAGATTTGACAAGTAAATTCAAGTAATTAACAACAAAAGTTACGCGATTAACAAGGTAATGTAGCTTTGTTGTGAGAGTCACAAATTTAACAAGAAGAGTTAAGTAATTGATAAGTCCGGTTAAGATATTAACAAGTAATTTATTTTTGTTGTAGAATCGTGGTGTTAACAAGGAAAGTTAAGTAATTAACAAGTTATTTTAAAGTATTAACAAATAAAATTACATGATTGACAAGCAATGTAATAATCAAGTGGTTTGAAAACAAGATTTATTATATATATAATTTTATGCATTATATAATTGAATGGATTGAATAGTTTGGTGGTCTAAAACTGTTTGGCGAACCAAGAGGTCTTGGGTTCTATACCCATCTTGGCCATCTTTGGAGAAATTAATTCTCCATAATTCTCCAGCCACCATCGACGGTGGCAGAGCTTTGGTGATGGTGGTCCAGTGGTTGCCGTCACCGGTAAAGCTCCGATCACCAGTGACGGTGCTCCAGCGACGATAGCTAGTGGTTTTCTTTTTTCTTTTTATATTTGAATTGAGGGTATTTTAGTCTTTTTACTTTCAATTTATTTTCAGTTGAGTCCCATAAGACTAAACTGATATTTTAAAATTTTTTGGGAGCCACTCGAAGATAAGTTGCTTCTATGATTCTTAAATGAAATTCTTCCAAAAAAATTAAACACGCCACATGATAAAAATAATAGTTGGAGAAAAGTTGTGTTGGACGCGTGACAAAATATTAGATGTGGTATGCATTATTTTTGATTTATAAGGGATTTTCAGAATTCTTCCTAAAAAAATTAAACGCGCCACATGATAAAAATAATAGTTGGAGAAAAGTTGTGTCGGAGGCGTGACAAAATATTAGATGTGGTATGCATTATTTTTGATTTATAAGGGATTTTCAGAATTCCCTATCCATGACCGAACCCATATGAACTTGAATGCATTTTTACATGATACCAATTGAATTATTCAAGCTGCGCCTTATCTAGTTAGCTCGAACGCAGAAAACTAACACACAAGTTGGCCAACCCATATATTCAGCGAGTCGTCATCAGGAGGAAGTCATAACTTTCATTTTCATTGTTAGCCATCACAGTGAGCCAGGGCAAGAATCAAACTATAAAGTCATTAAAATACGCCAAAATCTAAACAACGAAGCTGGAAACATCAATAGATGCGCGAAGGCAGGGCAGAGAAATAGAAAGAGTCTAACTTACACTTGATCCAATGCTAAGTCCTAATAAAACAAATAAACACACATTAAGCTTGAATTAAGCATGCAGAAGTCATACGTTATTCAGATCATGTATATATAAATGGAGAATGCAACTCACCAAGAGCTATTATTACAGCGTATCTATAACTTCAAGTTTTTTGGGTCAAGAAGAGATGATTTACTAGCATCAATCTGGAAGGACTCTGAAAGACGATGCTCATGATTTTGGAGCGGAAAGCATTTTGGGTCATTAATATGAAACACTTTGGATCGATTGGATTTCTTTTGGCCAAATGCATCGATTGGATTGGATATCGAAAAAAAATTGGAACGCTTATTTTCTCCTAAAAATAAGGTTTAGCATTTCATTTTTTGTGGTCGGTTATATTGTTTGTCTTTTTTATTAAACAAAGGTAATATCTCAGACTGGATCGGGAAAAACCTTTTGAAATTGGGTGATTGCCTTGGAAAAAAACTGTTTGCATTTTTTTTTTAAATTTTACTCTTAACATAATCCCTCCCCATGAAAAAGGGACAATGAGTTGATGGCACAAATTGATAAAATTAATCATTTAGTTCTTGTCATTTTGACCTAATTGTAACTTAGTCTCTTAAGTTTGATTTATTATAACTCAATCTTTGAAGTTTTGACTCAATAATAAATTAATCCCTGAACTTTGCCTCTTATAATTTAGTCCTTAAATTTCAACCTCTTAAACATTAATTTTTATATTTTAAAAAATAAATTTATAAAGATTAAAACTATTTTAAACTTTTAATATTTATAAGGATTAAAGTGGTTTAGTAATTTAAAATATTATAATAAATTTTAAAATATTTTTAATCTTTTTAATTTTATTGATTAAAATATAAGGATTAATATTTAAAAGGTTAAAACTTCAAATATTGATTTATAACCAAGTTAAAATTTCATGAACCGTGTTATAACGAATCAAAGTTTAAAAACTGAGTTACAACTAAATAAAAACTATAAGAATCAAAAATTAATTTTCCCACATAAATATGCTAATATTAGGTTTAAACTGATTTCTTTTAAATTAGAAAGGTGACACTACCTTGAAGATGACTTGTCATTTATATTTAGTCTTATATAGTATTTTTTTTTATAAAAAAGGCATTACTGAGCATCCTAAGCTCTCAACCATTATTCAAATAAAATAATATCTTAGACCCTGAACTCTTTAAATAAGTAAAAACTCTCCTTAACTTGTAAATTTTGATCAAACTATCCCCCACTTGTTTATCTATACAACATTGATAGCTGTGTAACCTAACTAGCATAACATCAAGAAAGGATTAATATCACATCAACATTTAATTGGATCCCGCAAAATAAAAAATATCCAGTTATATGTAGATTAATGGCTGGATAATTTGCTATCCAAGTAAAAGTTTATGATCCAAATGCTCATTTTAAGAAATCATGGTCTAAGATGTTGTTGGAATGATAATTTATGATCCAAGATACTCATTAGCACAAACAAAAAATTAGATATATTATTAATAGATGCCATTTGAATAATGGTTTATGATCGAGGAGTATCAATCTTGCAAAATAATTTTAGGAAGAATTATGTTGAAATTCCATACAAAAAAAATTAATTATTACAAGATTCATTAACAATTGACATAAGGTGATTTACAACTGTGTTGTTAATGAATTTCATAGTAATTAATTTTTTTATGTGAAACCCGTATGTAATTTTTCCATAGTTTTAGAGGGTAATTTTAAAGGGTATGATCCAGGGGTATCAATTTGCAAAATAATTTTAGGAAAAACTATGTTGAAGTCCCATACAAAACCAAAAAAATAATTACTGCCAGATCCGTTAACAATTGATATAAGACGATTTACAACTGTGTTAATGAATTTTGTAATAATTAATTTTTTTATGTAAAATCTGTATGTAATTTTTTCATAGTTTTAGATATATACAGGGAAAAAAATAGAGGAAGAAAGTTGTGTTACGTGGTGATAGTAGTAGAGTTAATATTTTGAGTGAGTTGGGCTTATTTGAATTGAGTTTAAAGTATCATACCCTTTAAAAAAAACTCATATAGTCAAAATCAATTCTAACTTTTTTTGAGCTTGTTTGGATTAGCCCATTAAGTTTTGTTTGATTATCGACTCTACATACACATAAAGCTAGTACTTTCAGCAATCGACTAATTCAAATCGGGCTCAATTCAAGTAGGTTTTATTCAGATTGTAATTAAAGTATCATATAATCAAGCTCACCCTAACTTTTTTCAGGCGAGGTCGGACTGATCTCTCTAGTTTGACCCGAATTATGGTATCATAGTTATGGGCCCCTTCTTTTGTTTTTTTTAAGGGTTTGGTCAGAAAAACGTCTGCTTAATCCAGATCAGGCCCAACCTCAAGTTAGGTCCATAACAATAATGGGTGCAAAGGCTATAAAAAAAGGAAGAAGTCTATCAAAAAAAAAAAGAGAGAAGAAGTGGAGGAGGAGGAAGCAGAAAGAAATTTGGCTTTAGATGGACCTTGAATCAGATGAACCCACGCGCGATCTTCCAACTCTGATCGCCGTCCGTATGCCTGAACCATTGTCACCGTCGCATCGTCGTTTCATCTGTTCCAACTGCTCGCGCCCTGGTCCGGTGTGCCTCTGCCACGTCCTTCCATCGCACCCTATCCAAACCGCGACCCGAGTAGTGATCCTTCACCACCCCCACGAGGCACAGCACAAGCTCTCCACCACTCCAATTCTCACCAAGGCACTACTCAACGCCACTGCCATTGTCGGCCGACGTCTCCATCCTGGCCTCTCCGCACAACTCGACCAATCTCCCAAGGCCATATATCTCTTTCCGCCAACTCACTCTTCGCCGGCCGTCAATATCGATCACCTCAATGCATCGGACTGGCTCCGAAACAATGGAGAAGATGTGGTTTTGATGTTTTTGATGGAACGTGGAAGCACGCGAGGGAAATGGTGAAGGCCAGCGAGGAGTTTCTTTCGAAGTTTGCGACTAGGGTTTGTTTGGAGATCGATGAAAAAGTGAGCGGTGGAAGTATACATGACTCCGAATTGATCTTGAGGAAGGAGCCTTTTTCCGGGTGCGTGAGCACCATGGAGGCTGTGGCAAGAGCTTTGAGAGTGATTGAGCCAAATGGGTTAGAGATTGAGAGCAAATTAATTGAGATTTTGAGGGAAATGGTGAGGCTACAGGCTGGTTATTTGAAGCCAATGAAGCCACGGCCTAAACTGATGAATAAGGTTAAGGAAAAGGAGAAGCAAATGGAAAAGAATGAGAGTTATTTGTTATCGAATACTTGAAGAGGATTGTGACATTCTGACTTCAACAAATGATGCGTACGGGGTATGAATGTGCACAGTTTTGAAAATCTGTGCGGAGGACCTGTCTGGTGAATATATGGCACGATGTATGCTGCTTTAGAAATGTGGGAGATAGATTGAATATGATGCACCCGTGTTATGCCTCAGTAGAACTAGTTCTTGCTAGATATAGATTAATGCTGAATTGCTGAGTACCGTACCTCGGTTTGTTTGGTAAAATTGGACTCCCTGCAGCATATTCCTATTTATGACTTTATGTATTCTCTGGTAAGTGTGATGAAGATCTCCTACAATTTGCTATTCACGTTTTGTCTTAGATTTTTGATGGTTTCATAAGTTCTAACTGCCATTTCCAGAAAATATTATGCCACTGTATTATTCTTCCATACTCTCTGGGTGGGACCACGATGAAAACGGGGGGAGAAAGATATTAAAAGAAATTAGGAATATTATTTTATTCCGTCTTGAATATGTGATCCTTTAACTTATAGGATGAATACTTGCTATCTCAGATTTCATTTTCCTTCTGTTCTTGGATGCAGTGATTGTAGCACTGTAGTACCTGTCTACCTGACTTCCTAGACAAGCATATGATTAAAAAGTTGCGGAGCAGCAATTGGAATCAAATTCATTAGTATCATGATATGTGACATTTATAAATGGCATCTCTTGGGTAGGGTGGTTGGTCTAGCAAGCATGGCTCCAAATCTAATCTTCCAACGAAATTGATAAGTTGATAAGACGTCCAAATTGATACGCAGTTCGTCAAATGCATTGAGCTCCGCTCAAGATGAGACATGTTAACTGAGTTGCATTAATAATTTGTCATCAAGGAAGCAAACATCTTACGACAACATAGGGATTTTAGAGGGGTTTACTTTATTTTTTTATATAAATTTCTTACAAAAAATAAATTAAATTTACTCCGTATACATAAATGTCAATAACACAGGGATTTTGTTTACTAAGTTTTAAATTTTCGTTGATTTTAACATCCTAAAATATGTGCCTAAATAGGTAGTAAAACCTAAGAATGTCAAATTTTTTTTTTTTTCCTTAATTCTGCACAAAGGTAGGATTTTGGGAGAAAGATTAGTGATTTTGAGGATTTGAGCCCCTTGGGCAGAGTCAATTCAGCTTATATTATTCCCCAAGTACTTATTTTCTTAGTGTGATTTCTTTCAGACACTTGTTGGGCAATCTTCATGAATGCAAAACTCAGCTCCTCCCCTTCTCTTCAACAGCATTGAAAACCATGCATATTGCACACATGGAGATTGCCAAGCAAGTGATGAAGGAAATTGGTCCAAGGAAACAGATGCTTGAAACAATGCAGAAGCAAAATTGATTCGGTCCAGAAGGTTCAAATCCTCACCATCACTTACCTCCCTCGTGAAATCCTACCTTAGTGCATGAGATTTTTGGGTTTTACTACCTCTACACGCACATATTTAAGGGGGAGGGGGTTAAAATCGACAGAAAATATTAAACAAAATCCCTATGAACAGACTGATAGCTTATATTTGCATCTGCCATTTATGCACCAACAAAGAAGCTGCCTTGTAAAATTCAGCCTCTATCAAAATTTCTACCTGGCACAAAAACAAATTTGAGCAGAAATTATAATATATGCATTGGGGTCAACAAAGGAGAACCTTGGGCTCTGGGTTTCAATGCATTTCAAAGCCTCCATGATCATGGTGGGTATAATGTCATCTCATGGTTAGGCTACGCAAGTTCCCAATGCCATTCATTCCAAAAGCTTGATCTTTTTACTCGAGTGGTTCGTTGCTAATAAGGTGGAGGGTTTAGTTGGTTTCACTTGGGCATGTTCTCTGGGTGTGTGTCTCAGGGTGAGTTGTGCTGTGGGAGAATTTGAATCGTTGTGGTGGGCCTTTATAGTGGTTCCAGCTCCTGAACATCCGATTCCCATTTCCGCATGGTCTGTGCATGACTTAGCCCCCACTTTGAATGGAGGTATATTGGAAGCCTTTATTCCAGATCAACGATTGAAGGAATGGAATAAAGGTGAATTGTTTTAGAAAGAGGACTTGTGACTTAACCTTTTCTTTTCTCTTCCTTACCTTGATGCGGATTCATAGCTTACATTTCTAGCAAAGAAGACCCAAAAGTGATGTATGTTCTTGTTCCGTGCCTTTTCCTCGGGTAAGGAATAAGGACAGACAAGAATCTAATTACATGCTTTTACTTTGGGAGATTCCTTGGTCGATCTACCTTGATTAATGTTTACAAAAAGAATATTTAACGAAGGAAAGAGCGGACCTCCCCCTCCCCCGCTCGAAGATTACACATTATAAAATTAGCAATTATGCCTGAAGGAGGAAACCCAGAAAAATGCAAAAATAAAATAAAAATATATATGCCAATCTAATGTTGCGAGTTTGTAACTTTGCTTCTTACTGTCTTGGGTTATTTTCTTTGGGGGAAAAAAAATCCCGTAGTGTAATGAAGATGGGGACAGAAATTAATGGGATGATAAAAGAGATAATTAATGTGCGGCTGAACACCACCACCACCACCACCACCATTATTATTATTATCGGTGGCGGCGGCAATAAAATTAATATTACTGTATATCTACAGTAAAAAGCAAAAATTTTATTGTTTTTGAAATCATTTCATTAAAAATATTTTTAATCATAATTTTTAAAAGCATATTTTTAAAAATAATTAACACGATAAAAAATTTTTTAAGTCATATTTTTATTTTAGCTCTTTTAAAATTTTATGAAATTATGTTAGATTTTTTATTTTCAAAATATTTTTTGAATGACTTATAACTATACATGATTTATGGGGTAATAAATTTTGAGATATAATATATTGTTAAAATTTTAAATTTTCATGGGGTTGTAAATTACTAAATATGTTTTCGCATAATTATTTACTCCAAAATTGTAAATCGAATAAGGTGAACGATTATGGGATAAAGTAAGTATTATTTATACTCTTAACATGTACGTTTTAAAATATAAAATATTTTTTAAAAAGTTGGGTATTCAAAAATATAAAGTATTTTTAATTTTTAAGGTATAATCATTATCTTTTTTTTAAAAGTATGCTATTGATAAATAACTTTATATTTATTGTAAGGTATTTAATAGGAATAAATATAAAAAGATATGGTTACTTTTAAAGTAGGTAATTACTTTATTGAGAGTAAGATTTGATTAAAAATATTTTATATTTTTAAACGGAGAGAGTATAAAAATATTAAATTTTAAATTACTTATAAAATAAGTATTATTTCTTACATTTCTAACATGCAATGAATAATAAATTTTGAATTGCATGTTGTTATTAATATTTTTTTTAAAAAATACGTATGAAGTTAACAAATTTAAAAAGATGACCGGTATTATTTAAATTTTTGGCATCATTTTGATCTATTATTTATACTATGACAGTTTGATTTTGAAAAATGAAGAAATATAGTTGAAAGCTTTTAATTGATTTTTTTTTTTTATTTATATTTTTAAATTAAATTTAAAATCTCTTCTTCCTCCTCTCTATTTTTCTTGAATTAAGTAAAATATTAATGTCCCATGAGATCTAATATATTTAATTATTTGACTATCCTCATTACATTACTTTAATAAGTGCATATTTAATAATTAAATAGATATAAATTTTAGTTTTGATTTGATTATATTTATTAATATTTTATATCTATTTAATTAATATTTATATTTATTAAAATTTTATATTTATTTAATTAATATTTATATAATTTTCCTCTTATCACTTAATTATAAGATAAAAATAAATTTTGATATAAAATCTATTCATATAATTCTTCTTTATATTTTGTAGGAAAATAATAGATGAAATAAAAGAGGAAAATGTAATAAAAAAAAAGAATGAAATTTTTTTTTTTATATATGTGTGTGTGTGTGGATGGAAGGAGCAAGCACATCACATGATATGTCTAATATTAGAGTCTCACATCTACAGGGAACAAGAGGAGGAGTCTCTACTTCAATTATAAATACTCTCCTTTAATAAGAAAAAAGTATTCAATTACTTATTTGAGTATCTTAAGAATTTTTTTTGAGATATTTGAAACTCTTAAAAGCATTTTAAAAACTAAAAGCGAGATCGTTGAGGAGTTCTATAATTCATAATTATTTTTTTTTACTCTTTAATTTTGTTTTTGATTGTTTTTCATGATTAAAAATTTTAGAATGGTATTATTTGATTTTATTACATGTTTCTAAATTACTCAGTTGGGATAGGGATGTAACCTAATTGAGGAATTAGTTTTCTAATTTTTTTGTTTTAATTCTTTGCATTTGTATTTATGAATATTTTTGCCTCTTTTAATTATATTTATTTATCTTATTTTTCATATTGATTTAATAACTGGCCATCATTTAATTAAATTTATGGGTAATCTTGATGGACTGGGAGGTGAAAAAAAATTTAGATATAGAGAAATAGACATAAATAACTAGTTTAGGAATAATTATAGAAATTTATGATAACTTAAACTATAACTTTACGATTTAATTAGTTGCTTGGGTATTGTGAAAATGAATTTAATGCTAATTAAAAAGGGACTAATAATTTGATAGAATATTATGACATTTTAAGAATAATTATCACTATAATTGATCAGAGCCAACTCAAAGAATAGAAACTGATAACTATAAGGTGAATCCTAAATCCTAATGCTTTAAGTGATTGTGTTTTCATCATCATCATTTTCTTGATTTATTTTATTCTTTATATTTTCATCAAATTATTCATTTTTTTATTTTTCTTGAACTATTAATTATTTAAATTAGTAAAAGCATAATTTTTTTGTAGATTTGACACTTGAAATACTTCAAATAATTTGTTATTGTGATCTCATGAGAGCGATCATATCTCTCTTTGCTTTTTTTTTTTTGATGTTTTTTTATTTTATAAAAAATTATATATAATAATGGGTTAGAACATATGAGATAAGGGACAGTCACCCACAACGAGTTCACATATATGTAAAATACATGTAATTGGAAAAAATATCTTAAGAATAAATAAAGTTAGAGAGCAAAGAGCAGATTGGTGTGGAAAAAACCACTTTAAAATGAATTAAGATATAACTTTTATTTTCTTAAGCATTTAAAACTTTTCTTATAAACCAAACTGTTCATTGAAATCTTGTTTGTCTCATTTTCTTTTTTTACTATTGAAAATTTCTAGTGATAGCTTTTTTCTCATTTATTAAAAGAAAGACCTATTTCTTTTATGTATCATCTTACACAATAGAATTTACTAAGTTATTATATAATTGCATTTGCATGCTTTAGATATTATAATCATCCTAAAATAATAAAATAATATATAATAAATAACTAATGCTAAATAAATAGGAAAATAATATAGGTTGAAGATTCCATTAAGCAAATTGAAAGAATCATTGTATTAATCTGCAATGAACTAATTTTTCAAAATTATAATATTTTACATTATATATGATAAAATCTTTCCCATACATCACACAGGAGCGAATTCTGGTTGATAAAATAGGTGGATTTTTATATAAGGGTAATGTTAGATATTTAAGATAATTTTTGAAAAGAAAAGATCAAAACTATCCATTACTTATATAACAAACTTTTTCTAATTTGTATGAATTAAGTAAAAGTTACCCTATAAATTGGGTTAGGACTGAGAAGGAGTAATGTGTATTTGCGCTTCATGTGCATAGCAGCTTCTCTTGTGGCGATTTTCTTACTGATACACGATGCCTCTGGAGCTGAGTATAATTTATTTACTAATCTAATGCTGGGATAAATTGACTTCTTTTTTATGGTTGAATTGATGCCATAACATAAATACTTCTTTTTTATGGTTGAAGGGTCGTTCCCCCAGATTAATTATATATTTCATCCATACGTTCTGATATATATTTGATTTGATGTTTAAAGAAGAGTGAAAATATCTTTCTATTCTTAGATTTGATTGGGTGAAAAATATATAAAATGTAAAATAAATAAATAAAATATCAAAATATCGCTTAAATTGTGAAGTAACGGAATCATTTGTAGTTCATAAAAAATGCTCTCTCTTTTTCTCACTTTTGACTAGTCTTGTTTTTTTTTTTTGAAAAAAAAAACATTTTACCTTGAGGTGATGCGTGATGCGTTTGCAAACTTTACATTAGCTATTTAATACAAAGGGGCTTGATTAACATCTGAAGACAACAAACTACAGAAAATTGCATTCCTAAGAGCAGCTATGCGATTACAAATGCACTAATGTTACACGAAAATTACCCATCAAGACATGTTTTATTGATGAAAGTATTTATGATCGTAACCAATAAAGTCTTGTATCGATATATAGCAGAATCTTAACTCACATCCTCGTGAATATGAATCACGTCATCATTACCAAGTAAAATCATTTTCATTCATCTGGTCACTTTTTCGTTGTCTTCGCATATTATTTACACAAACAAAAATGGCACATGTACCATTTACTCAGCATGAAAATTTGTGTACATGTGTCTCCATTGGCTTTCACCTCCTAGAAAATTTGCAAGAATCGATTTTCTTTATTTCTATATGAAAGAGGGATTTCTTGAGGAAGATATATATCCAGCCGTCACCTGATTTGTAGGACTCAGTCTCCGTGAATGCCTGAAATAAACTAGCAGAATATCTGGCGGAGCCAAAATATACGCATTGGGGTCTTCAAACGAAGATATAAAATTAAGCTTTTGGTTCCGATCTTCCTCTTTGAACAGCATGACCAAGCTGCTGGTCACGTTGGTATTTCATGAGGAGGTGAAGCATTCCCAAAGCCACCCATTCCGGAACTCCGATTCAGATCCTTTTGCTCAACATGCTGGTTTGTTTGGATTTGTTACGAAGGTCTGTGAGAGAGATTGCAGCGTTCTAATGTGGTTTTATATACTGCTTCCAAAGCATATTTTGGAACCTTTTTGAAGGCAGGTATATTCAATGGCTTCTGTTATTGGTAATCAGCTACTGAAGGAAAGGAATCAAGCATTATGAGGAATCGCTTAGCCTAAAAGATTAGGTAAATGTTAACCGAATAATAATATTCCTGTCATTCATCTTCGCTTGAGTAACGTCAAGGATCATCTATGCACACAAATTTTGTTCTAATTGCATGCATTTTGTTTTGGGAGACCAATTGCAAATTTTTCACTGGATTGATTCCTCAGCTCTTCATATATACATCTTTTGGAAAGACTAATTATTCGAGAACTTGACATGCAGCCACCTACTCTCATATGTTTTACATGCTTTTTCCGATAAACATATTCATAATATCCATCTTCAGATAACTGTTATTTTATTATTTTATTTTCAATTTTTTAAATTAAATAAAAAGTAATTATGAATTTAAAAATAATGATGGAATATTAAAAAGCTTGTTCAAATAACAAACTGCTCTTAGAAGGAGCAATGGGAAAAAAATCTACGTGGGCGAAATTTATCAAGGCAGTGTTGTTGCAAAAGATGAGGCTTCGTGGGGTGGTAAATATAAACTCCTTCCATTAAAAAATATAAATTATTTTTCAAAACATTGAGTATTTAAAAATATAAAGTATTTTTAATTCTTTAAGATGTAATTATTATTTTTTTAAAAGTATCTCCATTGATAATGACTTTATAATTATTATAGAGTGTTTGATAGGAGTAAACATAAAAAGATAGAATTAATTAAAAAGCAAGTAATTATTTTATTGAGGGTGAAATTTGATTAAAAATATCTTATATTTTTTAATGGAAGAAATATATATATATATATATATATTGTTGGTGTGACAGTAACACAGTGACAAAGATTGTTTTTCTTCACGGCAAAAAACGAAAAGATCTTCTAAAATGTTCGTGCGCGTGACTTCAAAGGTTATGAATAGTTATAATGCATAAGTGGTCATACAAATTTCTCTGTTTCAAGTTTGGGATGAGAGGAAAATAGAAATTTTAAAAAATTTGAAAATAAAATAAAAGGGACATGACTGACATAAAAAGGTGAAAAATCAGAAGAGAAAAAGGTCAAAAAAATATCTTTGTCCCGTATTTTTTTTTAATTTTCTCTCTTTCACATATTTTTTTTCAATTCAAAACACAGCGAGGAAACAATGCTATTTTGAAGCATACGATGTGGTACAACATTAACAGAGAACGGATAAAAACTTGCTGTTCATATAATTAGATTGAAAATATGCATACTAGTATTTTTAATTCACATTTTTTAATTACATACGGAAACGAAAGTTTACAGGGAGAAAAAGGCAACAAGAAGGAATTCAAGCACAAGGATAATATCGCATTGATAGATTGATTACACATGAACCAGACCATGGAGCGAGAGAGAGAGAGAGAGAGAGAGAGAGAGAGAGAGAGAACAAACTTGGAAAGATTAGAGTGACGAAAAGATAAAAATATACAAGTGAAGAAATGGTATCGCCCAGACTCAAACTAGATGGAGACCTTCAGTGTTTTACTGACGTGATAACCAACTAACGTGATAACCAACTACACCACCACGACACCTTTCCCAACATAAATCCTAATATCTTTGTTCACAGCAGCCATTTTGGATAATGAATACCTAAAAAATATTTCCTCCCTTTAAAAATATATAAGAAATTTTTTGAAGAGTTAGATGTTAAAAAATGTAAGACATTTTTAGTCTTTCGAGATATAATCATTACCTTTTTCAAAAGTAACCCTATTAATAATGACTTTATATTTATTGTAGGTTTTTTAACAGGTGTAAATGTAAAAAGATAGAGTTAATTTAAAAGTAGGTAATTACTCTACTGGGGGGTTAGATTCAATTAAAAATATTTTATATTTTTAAATAGAAGAAGTAAAACATATGATGAAGTCCTCGAGATTAAAGAAAAATAGAAAAGTAAAATTATTCCAACAGAGTGAATAGACCATCGATCGCCTTATTTACATTTGATATATAATCAATCAAGCAATTAAACATCATTAAAAAAAAAGAAGGAAACAACACACCATTAAGTACATGTTGCGCACCAATTATTTTATTAGTGATGGTGCTCAATAAATTAACTGGGAAACAAGTTATCAATCAAACTTCAAGAGCAACCCAAACCAATTGATGCTGCTCATTCGAAGTAGCTTGAGCATCACCCACGTGTCGCCATTGAAAATTCTTGACGAGCAGAATCAGAAAAACCAGACACATAGCAAATATTCTCAGATGAATGCTTCCCATTCCCAGCAAGCCCACGTGCAACGTTAACGTAACAATGGAATCCAACAGGGAGAAATGATGGCCAGGCGTTAGCAGATTGATCAAACAAATCGCATCAACATCAAGGAAGATACACGTTGCCAACACCGCAACCTCGTCCGATCCATGACTTCGATGCTTGTGTCCGATTTCCAACATCAGACAAGACACCAGAACAAGAACCACAACTTCTCCGAGCGATTTCAACGCGTAATGGTGACGATCCACGGTGCAGAATCTGAAGAAGAGGACTAAGATCAGCCAAAGAGAGTGGCATACTAACGCGGCCACAAAGAGAAGCTGTCTTGGATAATGGCTTGATTTGTAGAACTCAGTCTGCGTGAAGCTGCCATAAGCTAACAAGGAGCTCATGAGGCCGAGGGAGAAGAAAAATATACGCATTGGGGTCAATGAAGGATACACGTTTTGGCCTAGCCATGCTTGAAGTGGCGCTGGGGACTCGCGATTATTGATGCTAGAACTAGAATTATTACTTCTTGGAGACAAGAGGCGAAACAATACTTCTCCAAAAGTGACCTTGTGGTCAGGAGGCTGCAGTGATTGAGGGTTTGAGGAGCTTGACATGAAGATCTAAATATGTATATATATGAGAGGAAGATTTAATGGCAACGAATTATATTTGAGAGCTTTTTGTGTCTTGAGGTCGTTTCGATTTTGGACCATGCAGAGGGTCCCTTTTGTGTGTGCGTGCATATATATATATATATATATATCGCGGTTTCACATGAATAACGAAGAAAGGCAAAGAATAGATAAATTATTCCAACGTAACTTGACTCATCGGTAAAGACAGGCACCTGATAGACCTAGCAGGTAGAAATTGTCCAAGAAAGTAATATCCCTTTTCTACATATATCTCCGTAGTTACATATCCACCCCAGTAGGTAATTTAACTTCACCGTTGATTCGCAACAGCATCCACCTTTTTTTTTTTTGGCGGAGTACGTGTTTATATATTTTTGTGATTGAGACGAAATTATTTAATTATAAAACTTTTTTCTTACTAACTTAAATATAATTATCTATAAAACTAGCAGGGAGAACTCTGCATATGATATACATTTAATATGTGCGTGTGTGTATAAACTAGCTAGAATCATCCCGGTTTGTAAATAGCATTTTCGGGTTATTCACTCTTGGCAGGTCAAGCTCCAATATAAGCCAACTGTAGAATGGGACTTTATCATGATACTGAAAAAGTTTGGGTTTCTAAGTGTAACATGTGTGGGCTCTTACGTGCAATTTTCTCCTACATATTTGAATTACTGTGGCATAGTAATTTCATGCATGAAGCGCAAAATCCCAGTTGTGAGTGGTTTTTATAAGAGGCCAGTGTGTGAAAGCCAGTTCCATCTGCATTCTCAGAGCACCAAGACTTCCCTCCCTCACTCTTCTCTCTCTCTCCCTCTGTTGTGAGTCCTAACGGAGTTTTGCCATAACTTTGTCCTCCCATAGTAATCCAATGCGACTAACAGTTATGGTTTTTGCGTTTGCATTCGTGCTCATCACCGAGCGCTCATTATTACGTAGCCAAATCGTGGCCTTTCATTTCATCTTGAAATAATCTCAACCGTTCATTTTAAATTAATTTTTAAATATTTTAAATATTATGTTTATTAATATAAAAATTATAAAAAATCTTAATGTTATATCTGGACTGTCTTCTATACTCATTCAAGAATGAGAATCATGATACCCTTAATATTTGATGAGATCTGGACCATCAAAATTTAAATTTTTTTATTTTCAATTACATTTATCAAAATATATTTTTTTAATTAATTTATTTATTATCAATCTGACTAGTACAAATTTAATCTGAAAGGTCTAATTTAAAATTAAAATTTTTCATAGTATTTATAATTTGACTGTCTAGATGTACTCTAGACAGTTTAACTATAGTATGCATGACTCAGTTTAGTATTAAATATTTCTATTATTTTTACATATCATATAGACATACTCTAAATAGTTCAAATTTAACATCAAAATTTTTTATAATTTTTATATTAATAAATATAATATTTAAAAATTAATTTAAAATGAACAGTAAAAATCATTTTAAGCTAAAATCAAAAGTCACAATTTGGTCACGTGTGATGAGCACTCAATGTTCATCGGTGTGATGAGTACCAAATGCGAACGTATGATTTTCACCTTCATGTTTGGAATTGGTTTCAGTGCTCATCCTAAGATGAACACTGTGGTGCTCAACACCAAAACACTACTGTTTGGTAGTGTTTTTTTTTTTTTGCTTTTTTAACCACAATTTATTATAATAATAATAAATAAATAGTATAAAATTATTATTTTAATATTTAATAAATAAATAAATATTAAGATGTTAAAATTAAATCTAAATAGTTTAACTCATTAAAATTTAACCTAAACAGTTCATATATAAATTTTGATTATGAAAAAAATTAAAATTGTGACCAAAAATATTTTTTATTTTATTAATTTTGCACAGTTATTTATCTATAAGAGATAATATCATTCAAGGCATGATCAAGTATTAAATATAGGTACTTCTCTTAATAGAAATTCAAATATTAATTTATTAGAGTGTAAAAAACTAGCTCATTTTACTAAAGTCAATTCCTATTTTAAATTATTCAGATCATTTTTTATTTTTTTCAATACAGTTCTCAATGTTCAAATCAAAATTTTTATTTGAACTATTTAAATTCAATTTTAACATTTTAATATTTATTTTTTTATAATAATTTATAATAATTATTTATTATTATAATAAATTAATAATAAATTTGTGGTTTAAAAAAAGCAAAATAAACGAAAAACACTGCCAAACGGCAATACACGGCGTAGAGCACCACAGTGCTCATCCTAACCGAGTCCGAGATCGGCATGTTTGATTTCTTTGTGGCCCATGAATATAATTGAGAGGGAGATAGGCTATCTATTGCCCTTAAAACTAGAAGTGGCCGAACGAAACTCATAGCCCGATAATTTTTTCTTTTTTCTTTTTTTAATACAAAGGCAAGCATAACGCTTGAGAGGAATTACAAGGTAAAAATAAACTAAAACACCAGAAAACACGGCTTAAGAGTTGCATCCTAAGTCCTTCTGCATCAGTTCCCCACAGCTATCAGGGGTTGAATGAATCATCAGCAAATTGTTGCCCACTCCATTGGCATTAATTCTTCGCAAGGTAATCTGCCACGCTAATACTCTCTCTATACGTATGACGTATACTAACCTCCCAATTGAAATAGAGTCCAGTCCTTGTTATTTCCAGAAACTCTCTGAATCCGTGATCTACGCCCCATCAAATTTGAATCCAAAATTGATCTCGATCATGCAAAAATCAAAATTTACACGAAAAAAGTTATGATACTTTTGGCTGCCCTAAAGAAGATAAATTAAGATCCTGTTTATTTACTGTTTTTAAAAACTTTTTTTTGTTTTTAAAAACAGAAAAACTTTAAAACTTTGTTTGGATAAGTGAATTTTATTTAATTTTTTTTCAAAATTATTTTTATTTTTAAAAATAAAAAAAGAAACAATTTCAAGTTATTTTTATTTAAATTTTTATTTTTAAAATACACTACATTTTATTATTAAAAAATTATAATTATCTTGATTAATTTTTATTATTAATTATCATCATTAATTATTTATAACCATCACTATCAGTTTATTTTTAAATTTTTAAAAATTTTTTAATTGACATAACTAAATGATTTTTCATTTCATTTTCTTTTGAAAAATAATTTTAAAAATTGCATTACAAAATAATGTTTAAAAATAAAAAATGAGAATAGAAACCAAACATACCCTAAATCACTAACAAATATTAGGTTTAGCCGATGAGATTAGTTTCTTCTGGACGAATTAAGATTCAAATTAAATTACATCATTAAAAAAATATTTATATTTAATGTCCAATTATATCTTGACATAAGAGAGACAAGTCAAATCCAGCTTTTCAACTTTCAACCTTTGCATGACACAGGACTCTCTTATTCGGAAAGAAAAATTGGCACCCCTCTACCAAGTCAGTTTGGTTATTTCAAGTAGAAAATATAAAACAAATAAATATAAACTCAACGTGGATGTGTCTTTGCCTTGAAAAATCTTCATCAGAGAAAATAAAAAGTCTACGAGCTATCGTCCGGATAAGCCAACAGTTACTAGCCGCCGGGAAAGAGGCAGGGAAACGTGAGCAAATATGTTATTTTAATTTACAAAGCATTATAATCATCAATTCACTACTGTTGTAAAAGGGCCCAAAAGCGTCAAATAAGTGCAACGTGACGCACACGAGGACAGGGTCAGGGAACGTGTAGGGCAGTGTTGCGGCAATGAGGAATAGCAAAAGCAGAAATGCCACAACCCTACACGGTCTTCGATCCTGAAAAGCTGCCATATCTGTCGGTCCCTAATCCCTCACGCAAACATTGATTAATCATAAAAAGATTAATGTGTTCGGTCCTCAAAAGTGTACTAGCAACGGAATCCAAAAAATAATTTGTAATAAGTGAAAAATTATTTCATTCAGATTGAATTATTCAAGCGTCGACGTGTTTCAGCTGTCCACATTTCCACAAGTTCCTAAATTGATATTTTATGGTCTCACTACAATTTTTTTTTTGGGCCCTTTCTATCTAAATTACTGATCCCACTGCTCTATTACAAACTTTAGCTCAAAGATATGAATGATGTTTCGATATGATAAGAAGTAATGGAATGGAATTTTCGACCATGAAACAGTGAAAAAAAAACCATCCTGAGAGAATTTTATGAATTTTCATATGTTTTTCTTTTTATTTATTCCTTTCAATTTTCAAGGGGAGAAGTCAGAATTTTGAGACTTTTATTGAATTAAATGTCACTATGAGCGAGAAAAATTGTCATTTGTCACTGTAAAGGGTGAAAAGTTTTTCTATTGATTATTGTTGTTTCCATTTGAGCAGTTACGCTGGCCTGTCATCATCGAAACTTCGTACGGATTTATATATTTTGAGGTTAGGAGTTTTCAACTTATATTCTTGCCAATTGGCTTAATTTTACCTCAATTATATTGAGACGGGTCTTGTTTGAATTCAAAAATAATTGAGATGAGGCTTTGTGAGACGAAACAAAAAAGAGGTTTGAGATGTGACAGAACATGAGATTATTTTCAGGATGTCCCGAATATTACATAGATAGATATTATTTTTTAAAAAATATATGCATTAAATGCATTAATTATATTAATATAATTTATATTTATATTAATTATAATTTCTATAATTGCTATTCTTATTTAAAACTAAATTTTTTATGTTGATAATTTTAATGATATAAAGTAAGTAATACATGTTAATATCTTTTTTTTTACAATATATTAATAATATAATTTGTTATTATATCTACCTAGTTAATAACTTTGGTTTATATCATATTTTTTACTTTTTTTAGGAAAAGTCACTAGCTCAATATATTTTAATTAAAGAAAAAAAACAATGACTTGATGTTTTGCTGGACTTGTTTGTTGTTATTGCTCTTATAACTTAGAGATCACTTGTAATTGTTATCATAATGCATTACATCTCATGTATACTTAGCTTTAAGTTGCACATTTGTAGTTGTGATTGATGTAATTTAATAATTGTTGTGATTTATGTACATGTATTTTTTTTGGTTTTAAATTTAATAAGTTATGTGATTTAAAATTTTAATTAATGAATGTTATTATCTAAATTTTTTACCTAAATTGTCTGTTTTATCAGCGCAATGGGACGTCCTGATACCGTTCCCATTTCTAACGAGATAGGATACAGGATAAAAATTCAATTATGATAATTTTTCAGGATGGGACACAAGATAAGGGTGTATCGGTCTCATCCCATCCCGTGAATACCTTTACTTAAGATAGTTAAAGATGTTTTTACAATTCTAAGCTTTTTGAATTTTTGGAATAATTAAACAAATTTAAGGCAACATTTTGGTAGTTGGCATCTAAATAAATGACCCAGAGCTTAGTAGCAATTAGAGATTTGATATGCACCCACATTAACTAGATGGAAAAAATTCACTCAAGGACCCCTTAGATCATATTATTAGTAAAAAAAGATCCTAAAATTATAAATTCTCTCTATATACACATGAGCAAGGTGGTAGGTCATCATCAATTGAATTTCATACCGAGAAGGCAAAGTAGTGATAATATTATTATGGTTCAGGAGATAATTCATTTAATAAAGAATTTGAAAAGGAAAAATTCAAGAATGATGGTGGTTAAGGTGGATCTTAAGAAGGTGTATGATCCAATTGAATGGACTTTTGTGATACTTTATCTATGTTGTGAATCGACAATGATTTCTATACTTTAATAATGTCTTGTATTAGAATAGCTAATTTCCAAGTCTTTTAGAATGGTGAAACTTTTGATTCTTTTGCTTCATATAGAGGTCTCCATTAAGGGGATCCATGTCTCCTTATATGTTTACTTTGTGTATGGAGATATTGCCTCATTTAATATGATATGAGGTTGATGCTAAGGAATGGAGACCAGTAAAGCTTAATAAATAGGGATTAAAGATACCTTACTTATTCTTTACAGATGATCTAGTTTTGTTTGTGGAAGCTTCTAGAAACTAAGTTGAAGTTAATAGTTGTATGAAGAAGTTATGTGATTCCTTAGGCCAGAGAATGAATAAAAGCAAGACTAACATGTGTTGTTCTAGGAATGTGCGCACTTTAATAATACACTTGCTCTTAGCAGACTATTCCAAGTAAGATTTACATGAGATTTGGAAAAATACTCAAGAATCCCACTCATCCATAAGAGAGCTTTGTTTTAGCTCTTTTCACCAATTTTAGATAAAGCTAAAGGAAGACTTTCCAGTAGGAAAAAGGAATTATTTGAATATAGTTGGGCAGGCTGTGCTAATCAAGTCAATTGTTACTGCGTTACCTAGCTATTATATACAATCTATCTTAATCCTAAAGAAACTCTTGTTAGATTTGGATAAGCTGTGTAGAAGTTTCCTTCAGGATACTGATAAAGAAAAGAAGAAATTCTATTTACTCTCTTAAAGCAAAATCCTGTGTGATAAGAAGAATAGTGAGTTGGGTATAAAAGCCCTTGACAAGCAAAATAAGGCTTTTATTTTTAAATCGTGCTAGAAGCTTTTGTAAAATGGGAATGCTTTGTGGATACAAGTTTTAAAATCCAAATATAAGTTTGGAGTGGCACATGTTCTTGTAGTAAAGAAGAAACAAGCAGCATCTCTGACATGGAGAAGTATTTTTACGTATTGCAAACATTTTATGGAAGGCATTGGGTCAAGAATTGGTAATAGGCTTAATACCAAATTCTGGATAGACACTTGGGCTCCTTGTGTGGCTCCTTTTGCTTATATGTTTTTTAATCGCTTGTTTGATTCGGAGGAATGTGTTGCTAATCTTATAACTGTGGATGGTGTTTGGTATCTGTGAAGAATGGAACTTTAACTTCCTATTCACATTATACAAAATATAACTAGTACCCATATTTCAAGAGTTTAGAGAAGTGAGGTTATGTTTATCTAAAAACCATCAAATGATGGTAACTTTAATATTCATTTTGCATATGATTCTTTTATTGTAGCTAATGATAATCTGATAAGTGGAATCTAGAGCAAGATTTGGCATTGGCATGGACTTGAGAAAGTTAAAGTGCTTTTTTGGCTAGTGGTAAATACCAAGATGCATGCAACAGAGTTGAGAGCTAAGAGAGGATTTCTTGCTTCAAACACGTGTCCCCTTAGCTATGATTCAAGTAAAGATGTGCTACATTTCCTTTAAGATTGAAGCATGTTGAAAGATAATAGGTTGGCTGGTAAAACCAGAACTCTGGGTGCATTTTGAATCTCTAAGCAGAGAAGACTTGTTGCTATGGAATCTCAAGCATGAAGTTGGGAAGGGTTTCACATAACAGGTACCTTAGCATATTCTATCTGGGTATGTCTATTAGGATAATTAGTACAGTAGATGTAAGAACATTTTAACATTGATGATGTGGATAGAATATGGTCGAGTCTTGCTACACTCTAAAAAGCACAATTAGACCTTAATGTTTTATAGGTGTCTTACACTTTAGGAAAAAAGGCAAAAGGAAATGTTAAGAAAAGGGTTAAACTTAAGATGGGTGAGGACGGTTAAATGGTGATGGATAATTAGAAATTGCAATGCTAACTAGGCTATTAGATTTAATACATGTATTAGGACTATGCTAGTTACCTTAACTAAATTGATGGAAATTTTAAAAGGGCTGCAGCTTTGCTAGAATAAAGGATATAGGAATATCAAAGTCTTCACAGATTATGCTAAGGCCATTAACCTTAACTACAGAAGCAATAATGACTACCACCCTTTTAGCGACATTATTAATCATGTTAGGTTGTTGTTGAATGGACCTTAGTTTGTTTCTATTAATTTTATGTTTAGGTAAGCAAATTTTTTAGCTCATTTTCTAGTTAGAAGTGCTGGAACAGTGATAAGATCTTTTGTTACCTTTGATCAACCAGCCCCTTATTGTGTTGGGATTGATTTATTTAAAACTACTAAATAAAGAACTAATTTCTAGCCTAAAGTAAATGATATGAAAATTCCCTTTTAAAAAGTTGGAACCTAGAAATTAGTTGATGTTGGAATCCTTATCTCCTTGATGATTAAGCTAATTAATTCTATTCCATCCCTCTTGACTGAATTGTATTAGCCTAAAGAAAACTATCGCAAGCCAATTAATCTAACTAGTTCGATTCTCTAAGCCTTAGATTAAAGTTCTTATTTCATTTCACTAATTGGTGCAAGTGTTGATCAAGTGTCACAATTAAAATTTTTCCCTTATATGTCACAACTAAGAACAAATTATAAACAGTTATGTAAAGCTACTCAAGTGCTAAGCATCCTTTCAAGATTATATGAAATCAGCATAAGAAATTCACTAAATGATAAACACAATATTATGCATAAACCACTAAGTGATTGAATCAAACCAAGAACAAATGAGAGAAAATTCAATATTATTGGCATCTTCTCTTTACATAAAGATAAATTCAAATTATAATTGCAAAGCTATGATAATCAAATCCTCAACTAAGGTATTTAATCATCAAGTTAAAAAAAAAGAGCTAGGAATTTAGAAAAGATTGGTCATGAAGCTCATGATTTTCACCCTTTATCTTTATCTCTCTAGGATTCCTTAAAGGGGCCTAATCTCACATCTCTATCTCCATTGTCTTCTTGATCTTCATGAGGTAATTGAATTCTTTAGCTATTAAAATGAGGATTTGAAGTTTGAAACTTAAGAAAAATGGATGGGAATGAAAGAACTCAATGAAGGGAAGAGAGTGGTATGAGTTTTGTGAGAAATTATGAAGAAGAGGAGGTGGCTAAATTGGAAGAAGTGAAGAATAATGGAAGAACTAGTGAGAGAATGTAAGAGATTGCTTTAATGAATGAGTTTGATTTGATTTTCTAATGAGAATGACATGCATGTTGCTTTGTTTCAGTTCTCCAACTGATTAAATAAAAAAATAAAATAAAAATGCAAGTAGATTCAAGTCACACGAAAGAGGCTTGTAAGGCAGCATACACTCATTAGCATGTTGATGATTCCAAAGTGTGTCAACTTAATCCCATGCATCATCAACAATTTAATTAGATCTACTCCCACCAATTATAGCATTAAGTGCCACATATAATCAAATATGTTCTCCTTGAAGTTTTGACACACTTGTCTAATTAATACACATGTGCACATTTCACCTCTCTCACAAAATACACATAATTCAATTTTGATAAAATGTGACATGACAAAATCTAATCAAAATGCAGCATTATGTTCATATTTAAAAGGGAAAAATTACTAAAAATGTCTAACTAATAGGTACATAAAGTTGTCCAAAATTTACACACAAAATATAAATCCAAAACTAGGTCAAATGAATACACTTGAAAAAGTCAATAAAAATGTTGATTTTTATTTAATTGTTCCTAAATTAAAATGAACTTGCAAAAACTAATTTGATTGCTTTTTTTTTGGCATTTGAAATACGCTTTGTCAATTTTTCTTATACATTTTCTCAATAGTTCATTTGTTTGAACTAAAATATTAGTATACAAAACCTAGACAATGAGGCAAATTTTTAATTCCAATGCAATATATGTGCACTTTGAGCTAATAACACCATGATTAATAAATAAATTCTATCAATAGCCTTGTTGAGAGGAAAGGAAATATGGGTGAAGGGAATTCATATGTTGACAAGTAACCATGCGTAGTTAACAGGCAGAAATTCAATAATGAACAAGTGAAGAAATCTGATAGGCTTGGTTTAATGTTTCACAAGTATTGGTGTTGTTGCAACTAGTATACATTCATATATTCATAAATAATCACTGGAAATTAACAAGTAATAATTTGATGATGAACAAGTTAAAAAAATCTAATAGGCATATAGTTTAATTTTAGGTTAAGGGTCATTTTTGTCTTCAAACTTTACTTAAAGGGTCAGTGGGTACCCTAAACTTAAATAAGGGTCTATTTTATTCCTTAACTTTAAAAATCATCACCCTCAGCACCCTTAACATTAACTTGCCATGTCTTCACAATTAGTAAGTCTCGCATTACATTTTTCTATTTTTATTATAAATATCATGTTAAGGGTTACTTTTTCCTATCAACTTTACCCCTAATAGTCAATGGGGCACCCCAAACTCAAATGTTTTATAATAAAAAATATTAAACAATGTAATGTAGTGCCCACTAGTAGTGAAGAGACAGTAAAAAAATAATAGAGTGACAAGAAAGAAAATTTTTTAACATTAATAGACAGAATTAACCCTTATTTAAATTTATGGTGATCACTGACCCTTCAAGGAAAATTCAATGGCAAAAATAATTCTTAACTCTATAATTTTTCACAAGTGTTTGTCTTGTTGCAACAAGCATAGATTACATTTTAATGAGTAAGCATAAGTAATCAACAAGTACCAAGTTCTTCCATCCAGAGGCTTGTTTCATTTCCTCTTGTCTGTGTTATTTCTTTCTTTCTTTCTTTTTTTCCCTCTTAAATCTTGTTTTCATTTAGATGTCTTTGGTGTGGGGAAAGAATTCAGAATCATACGATCTTTCACTAATAACAGGCTTCAGAAGTCTCTGAGTGAGACTTTTCCTAAATAAGACAATATATTGACATTTAATTTCTTGTGCCCAATCATCAATAGTCAATAACTCTTCCCTTGAATTTCTTTCATGCACCTTCATAACGGCGACTAAATGTTTTTCAGTTCCCAAAAAAGAAAAAAGAAATAACATTATTTGACGGGAAAAAACAGGAGGAAGAGAAAAAGACAAGACAAATTTCGTGTCCGTCTAAGCAAAAGGCAATATAGAGGCAACATGCCCGGTGCCAAGGTGAGCGGATCGTTTGTCTTTAAACAACGACTTTTTCTCGCCAAAATCCTCTCTCCTCTTAACGGTGCCTTCTCTTTGCGTTCTTCCTTTCTCCTTTCCCTAACCTTTCGTTTCATAATTCATCCATGCCCCCTCTTTTTTCATTTTTTGTATCCTCTCTCTTTCTTTCTCAATTACAAATCTCAAAAGCCTGAAAAGTTAGAGAGAACCAAGTCACTGCAGGCATGGCAATAATGCACCTCTCTTTTCATGTATGTTCCTCTCTATCTTCATCTTCGGCCTCTTAGCTCTCCACTCATCATCACGCCCAGAGATCGCAGGCACGTCAATTCCTCTCCCTCCAGTGTATCCTTATCCACGTTACTCATATCTTTTCCGCCGATTTCCAATACTGCAGAAATTCGATCATCATCTCTTACTGCACCTTTTCTTTTCTGATTCAATATTCTGATCATTGTGTGACCAGCATTGTATTTTTTGATCTGAATCTGGACGATATTGTGATAACTTAAATGGAATTTCGTAGTTGCCGCTTATCTTCTGGTCGTTAGTTATCCCTATGATTTAGTACTGGTGCCTCTTTTCTCCTGGACTATCTGTTTTTTTTTTTCACTCTCTTAATTTGTTGGGTGGCCTCACGCCTGCATGCATTTATCATGACTTGAAATTCCCTGACGTTCTATCATTTGCCATGTTGGCTAATGGCTTTTCGTGCGAGAAAAGAAATTAATAAAGTTGTAATTGGACTTCAATTCAGGGTTACAATGTATTCCCATTTTAAAAACTACAAACAAGTAGTTCCACAATCAAACAGTTCTCATTTGTTCACAAATTTAAATGTAATAAGAAAAAAAAACAGCCAACGTCTTTTTTGTTTTGGTACTAGATAGGTAATATCAGAAATCATATTGATATTTGTTTCAGTAGTGGAAGTTGAGAATGGACATAAAGCAAGCTTGTTGATGATCGAAGATTTAAGTGAAAGGTTTTGGAAATTTTAAAGGAAACCAAGGGTTTCTTAAGTCTGATGAAATAGTATTAGGGAAATATTCTAACTTTATAACTGCCTTAACACGGATGTTGGGCCCGCACATGTCATCCATAACTAAGCTTATTTGAAGAAGACTACACAAAGAGATTTCCTTTTCTTACCACTTGAACAACACTTTGGGATTTGACTAATGAAACAGGACATTTCAAAGTACCAGGTAGAATGACAAGCGCAGAAGCTATCTACTCAAGCTCCATAAATAAGTCAATATAGTCTCTAAGAGAGGAAAAATCTTATTGCACGCTTCTTCTAAATCGAGCATGCTTCATTGCAAATGTATCTATTCAAGTTTCCTTGAAGGATTATATTAGCAGATCAAGTCTTATCAATAAATATTTTACGTTCTTGATAAATAGATCAATTTCTTTCTGATTTCAGGTCCCCTTCAATGGCTCTTTTCTGTTTTGCATAATTTGTAATGCTAAATCTACTCCGCATATGTTTCTGCAAATATATGATGGCAATTTTGTAGGTCAGCTTATACGAATGTCATTTACAACCCAAGCTTGATGGGGATCAATAAATTTAACATCTTTTCTGAGAAACAAGGGTAGAAGTTGTTGGATCTGTTACATATTATCAAGGCCAATTAGTCATCTGATGTGAACCACATAAGTATTCAAGTAAATAACTGAAATAGTCCATCTATTTGTGAAGAATAGGCTATTTATTGATTTGATAAAAGCAAATAGGGGTTATCTACTAGTGTGATAGAGTATCATAGTTGAAGAAAATAGAAAGATTACTCAATCACTAGACAGGCAAGATTCTAGTCCTCACTATGAATCTGCCTATCCTCTGCTCTCACATATGCCTCGAGCTTGGGTTTCCCTGTCCACTTTTTATATCATAGTTTCTTTAAAAGATAATACATTCCCTACAATAGTTCACTAACTTGGAATATGAAAATTGGGAAGTGTTTGTAGACTTTCTTTTCTGTTGTTAGGAGAACATATTAGTTTGAACAGAAAGCCTCCGCCAACTGTAATGAATAAAACTACTTCGGAGGTCCCTGATTTATTCATTTTCCAAATTTATAGATCAACTGTTTGTATGTAACGGGTGCCCATTGGTATGCTTATTGTAGCAATATTGTAGATGTGGGGAAGTTTACTTCCATGGAGCAATTAAGTTATTTGTGATGGGCAGCAATATCACATTGATACTCAAAAGCCATTGGGCCTGGCTAGTGTTCTAAATATTTTAACATGGCCTTGAAGGCTGATAAGTACCCAAGTAAGAACAAAAACCTTCCCCTCAAGTCAGATATCGAGGGGGAAGAACTAATCCAATTAAGTTTCCCATAGAGCAACCTATACCACTCAATATGGTATTATGCATCTCATACTACCTCGGTATCTACTAAAGATGTAGCAAAAAATGGTTTAGAGAAATAAACACTTGTCATTGCTGTTGATCTCCCCAAATATTTTTAATCATTGCAGTAGCATGTGTGATACTGTGGTGTCATAGAATATGCAGTTGCTCTAAAAACTGATACATGTTTTTCTCATGCTCACATATTCTTCATTATTTCCATTAATATCTAATATTTTTTTATGCAGCGAACTACTCAGGAATTTGCATTCACTGCGTGCTTTCTGGTGAAGAGAGCATTTAAGAAAGAATTTCAGCAATGTCTAGCTCAACAAAAGTTTTAGATCCTGCCTTCCAGGGAGTGGGTCTAAAATCGTATCCTTGATACATCGAGTTCATTTGAAAGTAAATTGTTATATAATTTCTTCTTTAATTCTTAAATAAATTAGGAGTGAAAAATGAAAAAAAATATATCATTTTTCCTGATTATCTTGTATATTGAGTTCACATTGAGTGGTTTCGGACTTAACTTCTTGAAGAGGAATTGAAATATGGAGAATTGAGAATTTTCAGCCAGTTCCTTTGCCCAAATCTGAACATGGGAAATTCTACATGGGTGATTCATATGTCATATTGCAGGTATGAACTATATGTTGAATGTTCTTGTTTACTATATGTTGAACTATATGTTGAATGTTCTACATGCGTGATTCAGATCTCATATTGCAGGTATGAACTATAGATATCATTGATGTATTGATTGTGGCCTTATTTAGTATCCTTAATCACCATGTTGTGTGACTAGATGTTGAATGTTCTATAGATGGTTCATGATCTTCTTCTATTTATAATGTGCGCAGTATACCTAAATTGCTTCTTTGGTTCTCTTAGAGATTTGATCCACAGTGTCATGGTAATTATCATACACAAACTAAATAGATAGAGAAGGTGGAATGGTACAACTTACATGATATAAATATCTAAGGAAAGCCTCTAATACAATTACTAACCTTTTGGCATGGTTGATTTATATCTTCAGTTTTTTCCCCTTCTTATTTAGGCTCTCTTATATGCTTATTTTCAGACAACACAAGCAAAAGGAGGTACTTACTTTTATGATATACACTTCTGGATTGGAAAGGACACAAGTCAGGTGAGCCTAAGTAAAAATGTTAGGTGAGCTGAGTAAAGTTCTTTTGAGATAGTCTGAGATACATGATTCACCTGCATGGTTTGAATTACCTGCACTGATATTTCTTACAAAAGAATATTCTTTCTTGATAATAATTTTTCCTTGTAGGATGAGGCTGGAACAGCAGCCATCAAAACTGTTGAACTTGATGCTGCTCTTGGAGGACGTGCAGTGCAGCACAGGGAACTCCAGGGCCATGAATCTGACAAGTTCTTGTCATACTTCAGACCATGCATGATACCATTAGAGGGGGGTGTTGCATCTGGATTTAGAAAACCTGAACAAGAAGAGTTTGAAACACGATTGTACATATGCAAGGGAAAGCGAGTTGTTAGGATGAAACAGGCATATTCTTCCCTAGAAATGAACTTCTTGGACCCAGTGAACATTCATTGAATGAACATGAAACTTAGCATTTTACTTGTGCAGGTACCTTTTGCACGGTCATCGCTGAATCATGATGATGTTTTTATCCTAGACACTGAGAGTAAAATTTATCAGTTCAATGGTGCAAATTCCAATATTCAAGAAAGAGCTAAGGCTTTGGAAGTAATTCAGTTTCTGAAGGAAAATTATCATGAAGGGAAATGTGACGTTGCAATTGTTGGTGAGGGCATATTTTTTGCAGAATTTAAATAATTTGATATTTCTATTCTGCGGACGTAAGCATTTCTTTGTTTCTAACTGTGTGTAAAATCTATTCCACATTGCAGATGATGGCAGGTTGGACACTGAGTCAGATTCAGGTGAATTTTGGGTCCTCTTTGGTGGTTTTGCTCCCATTGGAAAGAAGGTCGTCTGTGAGGATGATATCATTCCAGAGGCCACTTCAGCTCAACTTTACAAGTATGTTCCTTCTCATCCCTTCCCCAATTCCCTCAAAGATCTGTTCCAATAGGACCATAGGTGGAAGTTGATACCATTTTTAAAATATGAAAATAGTTGGTTGGTAATAAAAAATTGTATGAAATATCCTTGTAGCATTGTTGATGGTGAGGTCAAGCCTGTAGAAGGCGAATTGTCTAAATCACTATTGGAGAACAACAACTGCTATATACTGGACTGTGGGGCTGAGGTATTTCTTTGGGTTGGCCGGGTAACACAAGTTGAAGAAAGAAAATCAGCCTGTCAAGCAGTTGAGGTATTAACATTATAGCATCTAACTCTTCATATATCAGCTGAACATGGATTTCTTATCTTTTCTATTGGCTGCAGGAGTTTGTTGCGAGTCACAATAGGCCAAAATCTACAAAGATAACCAGAGTAATTCAAGGTTTTGAGACACACTCGTTTAAATCCAACTTTGATTCTTGGCCAACAGGAGCTGCTACTACTGGTGCTGAGGAAGGAAGAGGAAAAGTCGCGGGTAAATATCACTTCTTCCCACTTGAAACATTACTCGTGCCATTGTGTCTCACTAGGCATGCTAAGTATTGTATTTTGTTTACTACTAGCTTTACTGAAGCAGCAAGGTATGGGCATCAAGGGAATGACAAAAAACACAGCAGTGAATGAGGAAATGCCTCATCTACTTGAAGGTGGTGGAAAGATGGAGGTAATTTTTTTTTTTTTTTGGGGCCAAAAGATGGAGGCCAGTTTATGCATATATAGATGTGTGTGAGTGGATATATGTATATATTTCTATTATTTTTAATTGGTGTCTGGCAAAATTGAATATTATTTTACTCTTTCAGGTATGGTGGATTGATGGAGCTAATAAGAATCCATTACCTAAGGAGGATATAGGTAAATTTTATAGTGGGGATTGCTACATAGTACTGTATAGTTACCACGCTGGTGAGAGGAAGGATGACTACTTTTTATGCTGTTGGTTTGGGAAAGATAGCGTTGAGGTAATTTCTATCATTCCGATTTGAGTTCAAATATAGAATGGAACATGTAATATTTTGTGACGTTCACTTAATAGTGTTAGCACTTGTAATCAAGGTATTTTTAAAATTGACTGAAAACAACCGTGCTTCAGCAAATATTTTACTGTTTTATGAAGCTTTGGTTGGCTGTAAAAGCAACGTTATAAGGGATATGCTGATATTTCAAATGTTGATTCAATCATTCAAGGGATAGACAATAATGTCTATTGGTTTTGTTTACTGGAAGCAATAGATACTGGACTGAAGTGATCAAACATTGCCCTGTATTAATGCACAAAAAATAATTTTAGTTTAGTTAGGTTGACTCAGTTTTTATGATCTAAAAGTTATCTTTTATTTGATTTAATATTTATTAGTTATAACCCTAATTGATTATGTATTACCTTTCAATTCATGAAAAAGTATCACTTGGTCTTTTCCCTAAAGATGTGACATTACTTAGCAAACCTCACTTTTCAAACTTAGATGACCGCCTTAAATCTTGTGATCTTGAATAACTTATGTAGATTTAAAGGAATATTTTTTTCATGGATAATTACACTAACTCTTTTAATTCATCAAATATTTCACTCTTGCTTCATGTTTACACAGACTATTTGTTCCACATATCTAATGTTTTACACAGCAATCCAACCATAAATGATCATCTCAGATTGTAAGGCACATAAAAACCTTTTCCACTGTGAGGCTACCCATTTGTGACTATTTCGCAAGAAGTTTTCTTCCCATGATCAATAAACTGTTTAATCGAGCTTTGCTATGGAATAACATCTATAAGTGTTTTTAAAGTCTTTCCCTTTTTCCAACTGTCTTTTCTTGTATAGTACTTATGTGTGTGAAAGATGAAGCGATCTCTTACTGCATCTGTGAATTGAGATGAAACAATATTAAAGGGCATGAAATGATATTCAGATTTTTAAAACTTCTTTTTCTAATGGCTTTCATTGCTGAAATATTGATGGATTTACGGCTACATACAAATTAGCTTGATCATAATTTGCATTTAGGAAGATCAAAGGAGGGCAACTCAGTTGGCCAACACAATGTTCAATTCACTGAAGGGTAGACCTGTTCAGGTATCGTTATCACATTTTGAAGTTTGGAATGTGTTTGTGAATTGTCTACAATTGAATTAGCTTCTTGCAGGGTCGCTTATTTGAAGGTAAAGAGCCACCGCAATTTGTTGCTCTTTTTCAGCCTATGGTGGTCCTTAAGGTACCATGTCATTACTCTGAAAGTGTTTTTTGACAAAGCATATAAGTCTAATCATGAGAGGCTGACCATTTTAAATGAATTGTCTATATTTTAGGGAGCTTTGAGCTCTTCTTACAAACAATTAATAGCTGACAAAGGTTTGGAAGATGAGACATATACAGCAGAGTGTATTGCACTCCTTCAAGTTTCTGGACCTTCCAGTTATAACAATAAAGCAGTGCAAGTTGATGCAGTATGCTCCCATTGAATGCTTCATTTTTTCCTTGGGAAAATTTGTGTGTACCAGTCATCTGTACTTGCATCATATCATGTATACCGTTCTTGTTCAGGTGGCAACATCACTAAATTCTACTGAGTGTTTCCTCCTGCAATCTGGCTCAACAATTTACCTTTGGCATGGAAGTCAATCTCCTTTTGAGCAGCAGCAGGTAGCAGCAAATGTTGCAGAATTTTTGAAGGTAAATTCTGCTTACCAAAATGCTTTGGAACATCAGCTAGTTTCATCTAAAAACGAACTAAATTCTTCCAGCAGTATGGTAAGAAGTTAGTGCATGAGTTAGTTGTCTCAGCCACTGATAATTTAAACCTGAGTATGCGTTTACTTTAATGTCTTGTAATGATAGACCATTTTAGGAAGAGATTTTGACTCTTAATCTTAGACTAGGTACTTTTGTTGCACCTATTGCTTCAAGTCAAACGCACTTACTTGACCCGATAGCTTTGTGTTCCTTTTGCATTTATTACAACTAAGCAAAAACGTGATTTTGTTATCTTATTGTACTTAATCAATTTTTAACTTATCATGAAGATTAAATAATAGCAACATCACCTGTTACATGGTCATTTTCAGCCAGGAGTTACTTTAAAACATGCTAAAGAAGGAACAGAAAGCTCGGCTTTCTGGTCTGCACTAGGAGGAAAACAAAATTACGTCAGCAAAAATGTCGCTAATGATACTGTCAGAGATCCACATTTGTTCACTTTCTCGTTTAATAAAGGTAGCATTCTTGCTTTTCACTTCTCTATTTAAAATGTTAGCGCGCTAGCTTTGGTAATGGAGCAGTTTCCTTGTTCTAACCATTCTTGATTTTGGTAATTCTTTCGCAATGTGGATTCACCAGGGAAGTTTCAGGTGAGTCGGTGTCTGCAACTTCATTATGTCAATTTTCCCCTTAGAGCTGAGAAACCTGTTATTTGTAATTTGGTCTTTCTACGGCTTTAAATGGGTTTTTATATTTTCCTCTTCAGGTTGAGGAGGTTTACAACTTCTCCCAAGATGATCTGTTAACTGAGGATATGCTCATCTTTGATACACATGGAGAAGTGTTTGTCTGGGTTGGTCAGTCTGTAAGCTCAAGAGAGAGGCAAAATGCTTTTGAAATTGGCCAGGTAAACATGTCAATCATGTTTAGGATGTTGTTTCCCATTTTCTTACCTGCGTGATATACTTCATTAATTTCGTAACTTTTTCCCACCAGAAATACATAGATTTGGCTGCATCTTTGGAGGGACTGTCTCCTCAGGTGCCACTGTATAAGGTTACAGAAGGGAACGAACCTTGCTTCTTCACAGCATACTTTTCATGGGATCATGTGAAAGCCACTGTATGTGTATTAACCATCAGGGTTTTCCGTTTTTTTTTTTTTTTCAGTTGTTGTTGTTTGACATCGTATTATTTTATTCATTGTTTTCACTCTTTTTATCATCTTCAACTGTAAACCCAGTTTGCTGGATGTCCCTCTTGGTCAACTGAAATAATTCTTCCTATCCATATTAGCAAAAGCCCTTGGGATATTGTCACTTGTCATTAAAAAGGGGGTTCATCTATTTGTTGCCTACCACACAACCAAGCTAGGTCCCTAGCAGCCATGGCATTGCTTGGCCTCCTTGAATGCTGGCTCGGGTTGGCTAGAAAGTAGCTGAAAATTAGACTGACATAGCATACAGATATTTCATTTAGCGCTGTTTTACATATTGTTTAACTGGCTACTGCAGAGATGAACGAGTAAGTTTAGTCTTTAGCATCCAGGTGAATTTGATCATTCCAAGAGGTGCTCCTTGCTGAAAAATCTCGTTAACCATAGACACAGAAATATTTCACAACCACCTATGTTTAAATTCTTAATGTTAAAGAACCTATGATGAAGACAAATATTATCAGATTTAGCCCAAACCAGATCTCGATATTGCTAGAGTTCAACTGGGTGGAAGATGAATCTTATTCCAGCTATCATTTGAATCTCTATGTCTCATTTTTTCATCAACATTTTGAACTTGAAAGTTAAAACATAGGGAGGATCAGAACACAGACAGGTTTATAGCAACTGTTTGCATCTATGAACTAGGGTTTCTTGGTGCTAATTTTAATACATTTGAAACTATACCAGGTGAAGTTGTGATTTTGAAAAATGAGTTTGAATGATTGTGTGATTTTAAAGAATAAAATCTACACAAGACAAGGCTTATGCAAATATATGTGTTTATAAAGGGGCACTTGCTGATAAAATGCAGGTTCAAGGAAACTCGTTCCAGAAAAAGGTGACCTTACTATATGGGGTTGGCCATGCTGTGGAGGTAAGGGCTTCAATTTTAATTTCCAACAAGACACTGTTGTAACCAATCGTGCAAAGTAACTAAGTTTTTCAATTACACTTGTTTACATTAAAACCAATACTTGAAACTGATCTTTAATTAAGAGCAGTTTTCATGATTGCTAAGATCCAAAATATGGGAATTCTTCTTCACTTCATGCTTCTTTATCTCCTTCAATCCTATATGGAAAAAGTGCTTTTGTAGAGAAACATGGGATTCCTTCTCGCTCGCCAAGCATCGTGTATTCGGCTATAGAACATAACATTCCACATAATTCTATAGGGTAATTTGTGAGATGATTATCAACCTTCGCCATCTTTCTACTTCAAAATTTGAAATATTCAGTGTCAACTCTAGAGACTATTATTTTTTTCAAAATTGGTTGAAAGAAGGATAAAAATTTCCGTAACAATACAGAAGCACTGCTCTGTTTTTTCTGTTTTTCTTTTCTTCTCAGGACGGGTGTTGATGAAATGTTTCTCTTGATGATGTTAAAATAATTCATTTCTTTTGCGATAACGAGAAAAGTGAGGTACATGGTATATCAAGGACCGACATTATACTTTCAAAATGGGTTCAAAAACGAATGAGGGTATATACAATTTAGAAACAATGCTCTGTTTTCCCCCCTTCCCTTTCTTTTTTCTCAAAACGGGTTTCGATGAAATGTTTTCTCTTGATGATGCTGAAAATAATTCTTCGGCAATATTTTTCTTCAATAATGCGATAAAGATAAAAGTGCGGTGCATGGTATATCAAGTCATGACATTTTTTGGTTCATACTAGAATATCTACCATGCCTTTCTTACTTGAGTGGTTTTAACGTCTTTCAAGCTCAGCCAGGTTCCGAAAGAGTAGGGCATTGTATAATCTCATCATTTGATCTCTTTCTCGTCATTATTAGTTGTATAACCATATGCAGATGCATTCCCATCAGTGTTTGATACGCATCATACATGCAAGTGTCGTTACAATAGTAATGTTTTCCCTGTATTTCATTGATAAGGCTTTGTTGATTCTGGTGACAGGAAAAGTCTGATGGATCTGGTCCGAGACAAAGAGCAGAGGCTTTAGCTGCCTTAAATTCTGCTTTCAATTCATCTTCCGAGAAAACATCCGCTACGGTATTTTCACTTTCTCACAGATGATTTGCTAGCTTTTTGTTATAACAAAATTAATGATAAGGAATGACTTCTGAAACAAGCAGACACCCATGTTAAGAGGATGGTTTCTTAACGCGATTAAGCATATTGTAGTGCCTCTTTCTAATTTTTGGCACTTTCTTCATATTTTAGTCACAGGATAGGTTGAATGAATTGAATCATGGAGGACCAAGACAAAGAGCAGAAGCTTTAGCGGCCTTAAATTCTGCTTTTAGTTCATCATCAGGTTCTAAAGCTGTCGCCCCTAAACATTCTGCAATAAGTCAAGGATCACAAAGAGCAGCTGCAGTAGCTGCTCTTTCATCGGTTCTGACTGCTGAAGTGAAGCAATCTCCTGATTCTACACCACTTGGAAGTCCTCTTGCAGGAAACATCAACCCTGGTGAGAAAATAAATCTCTGATTATTTTAAGATAGATGTTGCATCACGCGAGTATATTGTGCCGGTTCTTCTGTCTTATTTTTTGCATAAAATGCTGCAAAACACATTTCTTTTAAGAAAAAAGTTCCATTCTTATTTTGCAGAACCTGATCGATCCCTTTGTTCCTTTTTCTTGAAAATTTTACACAATTTCCTTTTTGGTCATTAAATACATGCTCTTCTCACCTTTATTGACTGGTCAATATGAGAGAATGTGTAGTAGTTTGACCAGTTGCATGTTTGTTAGGATCATAGATTTGAGCACATTTATTACTAGCAAAGCTATCAGGGAACCCTTTCTTTTATTTAAGAAGAATTTGCAATCCTGGCTTATTGAGATGTCAGACAAAAAACAGCATGTACCAAATTTATACATGAGGAGGCTTTGGCTTTCTCTTTCCCTGGAGGGATCTTCAAAGTCACGTCCTAATTTTGCTTTTGAAGACTAATTGGAAATATTTAGAAGGGAACTGCAAACTTCCTTGCTGTCCACATGCTTGATTTTTATTTGTTCAAAGAATCATAAGCTGATCCATTTGACGAGTGTGAATAATTTCGGCAGAAGGTAAGGGTGAAAGTGCCCGAGCTGAAACAGGACGCCTTGAAGAAGTCGAAGATGCCGAGGAGACAGAGGAACTTGCACATGAAACTGGCGGTGATGGGGATTCGGAACCAAAGCAAGAAAATTTGGACGATGATGTTGTGAGTCCAAGTAGTCGTGTGACATACAGTTATGATCAATTAAAGACTCTTTCTGATACTCCCGTGTCTGGAATTGACTTTAAACGGAGAGAGGTTAGCCTTGCTTTGCATATTGTTGATTTAACTTTGTGCTTGGAATTTATGAATATATTAACTTTGTCTCCACTTGTGGTATTGCTCAGGCCTATCTGTCAGATGATGATTTCCTATCTGTATTTGGAATGACAAAAGAAGCATTTTATCAAATGCCAAAATGGAAACAAGACATGCAGAAAAAGAAGATGGGTTTGTTTTAGACTTATGATGTACCTGCTGCTTTTGCATCTTCAAATCCACTTATCTGTTGGATTTTTATCGGCACATCATACTTGGGGTTGCCGCACATAAATTTTGCTGTTGGCTTTTAAGGTGGTGGTTTTGTGGCCGGTCTCGTAATTACTTGTGATGCGGCTTAGAGAGTGATTTTAATTTCTCCTTTTACATTACTGCTTCCTCTCGGTAGTAATGCTCACGCATTGTAGCAGCGATGTTAGTGGGCAGTGCCAATTCTCTCATTTGCTTTGTTCCGTTTTATAGCTCTTGACCTCTTTCATGTTGTCATTGATTAGGTTCGCGGATGTATATGTATTGCATTTTATATAATCTCAATGGAGAGAATGAAACTTTGTTACATTTTTTTAATCAAGGCCTCATTTGGTTCACATGAATTAGGCTAACGAAGAGGAAAGTGAGTGAAAAAGCTCATTTTCCTTGATTTGGTTGGAATGTTAAATTCTTGGAACCCAAATTTTCCGTCCGAAATCATTTCTTCATCTAAGCCCAAGGAAAATCAGATTTTCCTTGAAAAATATCTTCACCCCCAATTTCTGCCCCACATTTTCTAGAACTGTCGTCGTCATTGTCAATTTTTTATTTCATTTGTTAAAGTTGGATAACCATGAACAGTGTCTCATTTATATTCTGTAGACCTATACTTGGTTTCAATCAGTAGAAAATAATAGCTTTGGTGCGGTCGAATGCTGATCTAATGAATTTTCATAAGCTGAGGTGGCATAGTAGCAATTTTATTTTCACTTTTTTTCCCCGGGGGGGGGGGGGAGGGCTCCCAAAATAATTATCATTATTATTTGTCACATGGAATGAGTCCACGACCTACAGGGTCCTGAGGGTGTATCCCCAGTTATAGCAAATGAAAAGCTGAAATAATAATAAAAAGGGCAATGATTTAATATTTGTGCCATACTGCATATCTGTGGCCAGAAGCTGCAAGTGTCCATTCCCTCCCAGAAGGGCACCAAGAAGCGTCTCCAATCTTCATGCACACTTTCTCCTCAATGAATGCTGCGTACAGATTTTGCTTAGCATCCACAATCCTCACAGGTGATCTACTGTGAATACCTTGACGCTTGCGGATATCAATCTGCCACCCATATGTGAATTAGTTATACTGAGGGGCATCTTGGTAGAATGTCCAATTTGATAGTTGTGTATTACTAAGTTACTTACCAACTTCACAATCTGATCATGAATGGAGTTTGCCCGATCAAAAAAGTGATCATAGAAAACTGTTGGTATCCCAGGATGAGTCAATATGTAAGCATAACCCTGCCAATAAGTCATCATATACGCAATTGAGTAAACTTTGGGAACATACTAAGGAGATTAGGAGAGTACGAACTTCAACTGACAACAGAATCAAGCAACGCTATTGCAAGAAGCATAATGGAAGAAACTCTGGGCAGTAAAGCATTATTTTTATAAGCAATCATTATGTTGACCCACCAAAAAAAAAAAAAAAAAAAGTACCTCCATGATATGATTTGAAGGAAAGGGCCAATGAGCCTGCAGTGAGTGAGACAGTAGCTTGAGTAAATAATATAATGCAACAAGCATCCTTGTCAGAAGGGAAAAAACACCTTGCATGTTGATGCTAGAATTCTTGCCAAAATCAGAAATGCAAAAAATATATATATATATATATAGCAAGTATATTTAGTTAAATGCGACATGTGCTCCAGAAAAAAGAAAAATTACCTCTTCGATATTGTCTCTGAAGCATCTCAATGCATCATTTTAGTAATAATAAATTCAGTACCTGGGTAGAACCTGTGTCATGGTTATCTAGAAATGTCACTGCCCTTGATGGCCACCATCCCATCACCCCCGGTGGCTTTCCTTGAGGATCCTTTAAACGCCAAAAATCTCCCTTGACAGCTTCCTACAACAAAGCACCTCAGTTTACATGGGAAAATATCCTATTGTAAGAAATTTAATCCTTGACACTCCATTTGCCATTATACCTCCATAGACACAAGAGCTTGTTGACATCATAAAATCCAATGAAAATCAAAGAAAAACAAATAATGTAACTGTTATGTGCTCATATGCAAGGAGCTGATTCTTTTACCACTCCACCCTCAATCAAAAGAGAATGTAAAACGTTGCGCTAAGTTAATTTAATTTATGAACTAAAAAATGTTGGAAAATACCTGGAGAATCCCTTTTGTTGTGAAGTCAAATGCAGTTGAAAGCTGACCTGTGCCATCAATCCAATTGATTATCCGTTGCCTATGGCTGTCTGCAGGTGAACAAGCACGTGAAAATAGTATACTTTGATCTATTATAAGAGGATGAAAAATAAGTAAGCAAAAGGCCAAGTGTTGGGACCATGTAGTTCCAACAGAGATAACAAACTTTAACAACTGGGTATAAATTCATCCACCACTCAGAAAGAATAATTCATATCATTGTCAATACGAAGAAGGACTCAGAAACAGGCTAACAGGTTCACCTGTCAATAACTCAGCAAAGAAACCAAAATCAGGTAAAACAACTCTGATGAGGTTAGCAGTTTGGTTCTTGTGGAGAACCTCACCACCACTAAACTTCTTTCAGCTCCTTTTCTGCTCTTAATACTTCTTCAATAAATGGAAGTTTCGCCGTAGTTGAGTAAAAATTCAAAAATTGAAGAAAAGATATCCCACAGCCATTGGTTAACAATACCTTAAACTCTTGGTTATAACAGAAAGTTGTAGCTTATTTTTTTGTTTAACCGTACATACTCTCTTCACGCTGCAATAATTTCGTCAGGACTTTAAAGTGAAAAAAAGAAAATCAAATTAAGTAACGATGCTTCAATCTCTCTTGGATATTTCCAATTTTACACGAACTTTCCATATATTTTAAGAACTAACACAAAAGTCCAATCAAAAGACAGCGTTTGTGAACTGAAAATTCCAAAAAAAAATCCCAAGGACGTTCTTTTTCCTTCACATCTTCAATAAATAAGACTTCAGAGAACACAAATTTATCTTTATCCACGATGCATTAATATGTTTGCCAATTAACAACATACACTAAAGTGTGGTACCTTGGTTATAGTCCAAAACACAACCATGATAGTTGCAAGAATCCCAGTATTCCCCAACAGTGAATGCTGGCTTTGTTTTTGCAATATACTCTTTCAGAAATTTTGGGGCATAACTGAAAAAATAGGAGAATTAGAGAGGTTAATCAACGAACAGAATAAGGAAAACCACAAAGTAAAAAGCAAACTAAATTCCAAAGGGATGAGAATTATTACCCTCTTGCAAAATCAAAACGAAAATCCTGAAATCCTTTGTTGCGTAGCCATTGGAGCCATCCAATGATGTCCTTTCTCACAAAATCTTGGGTATGATCAATATTTGGAAACCCATGGAAAATGGCCCCTGTGCTTCGATTACCCTTAAATAAAAAACACACATATAAGAGAACTCGTTGGTTTCCAAGTGGAATCAATGAAAATAAGCTAATTATTTAAAGTTATCTTACCAAACCACCAGTATCTGATGTCACAGCACGTTCATCCCATGATAATGGAATTCCATCATAACGATTATACATCCCTCCATGTCCTTGGGTTGTGCCAACACGATGATTGATAACTATGTCAGCCATTGCTCGTACCTTGCACTGCTTCATCTTATGAAGCAAAGCTTGTAACTGATGCTCAGAACCATATGAACTGTTGAGAGAGTAAAGGTTTTGTGGAGCGTAACCTATAAACCAAAAGTGAATGACAAGTTTGATCTCATTGTTCTCATCAAGGTCATTGGAGAAGATAAAATATTATTTGACAAACATATAATTTTATTATGACTGCTTCTAACCTTGAGGAGAGAAGGAATGTGTTGGTGGTGGCAACCATGCTGAAGTAAATCCAGTTTTTGCTATGTCGGGAACTTTTCTTTCTAAATTTCTCCACCAATCATATTTGTGAGACTCCCAGTTGAATGCCTGCAAAGCATTTTTTTTTTTTTAAGGAGTGTGTCAATTCTGCTATGTGCATAATGTAGGTGGTAGTCAGAGAAGGAAGGGGTGGGGGAAGAAGAAGACAAGAGACAGAGAGAAACTGGGAAACAAGACTCAAAACTAAAATTCTCACAAGTCTGACTTTTTCCATACAACCTCTCTTTTATAGGCTATCAGCCCCTAACAAACCCAACGGCTACTAACTAACTTACACTTTACACTATTGGTTGGTTTTCATAGTAAAAAACCAAGATGCAGCATATAACATGGAACTAACCAGATCAGCATAGCTTTCCAACTAAATATTGCCCAAAGTTAGAGAAACAAACAACATATACTTTTGAAAAGTGTAGCCAAAAAAGGCAACATAATAATGCGATAACTAAACCGAGAACATTGTCTTCAAAACTTGTAAGTTACAGGGAGGCAACTAAGAACACAAGCAGAGTCCCAAGTTTTTAGTTTACCTGAAAAAGAATTTCCTTTCCATTTCGTATCAGTGCACCTGGTCATACATGTCAAGGAAACATTCAGTAAAGTCAAAATACCCTCACCTGAGCATTCAAATTAACATGTTACATACAACCGTTAAGCTGACACAATGACAGCCACCGAAAATTCAGTTATGAATATAACTTTTACTAGTATTGATTATAATACCAGCTATCACTACAATGTGCACGTCATGGGAGTTTCAATTCTTAGTCAGCAAAAGACTATATGATGACACTGTGAATCTATATGCATGTGAAATATGGGAAGAACACATACCATGATCATTTTGTTGATTAGTTTGATCAAACTCCTGCCCATCAACCAAAAGATAAAGTTAAACAAAGAAATATGAAAAATGTTTCCCAAAAGCTTGATAGAATAGGAATCTTTGGCTCACATTATTTAGGTAACCCATAGCAGCTCAAAGATTAGAAACAGTGGGTGAACGAATTCAGCTTTAATGTGGCAACCTGCATCAATGGTCAATTTATTAACTAGGCGGTTTCAAGGCTGACAATGAAAGTTGAGACCATATGAATTGTTGAGATAACAATCAAAGCATAAGAAATGAAAAACATGAGACTGTGATTTGCTAATGTTCTTGAGACTCGATGATAGCGTCATCCTTTAACAGAGAGAAAGATAGGAAGCCACTTCAGGTTCTTGATGCCAATAGAAGCACCAAATTCTTCGTCCCAGGCAAAACGCAAATTCATAAGGATCGATAATGCACAGCAACCAAACTCAAAAGCAACTTTGAAGTCATACTTTCTAGTGTAGTAGAAAAAGTAGCATCCCAAAAGCAACACTGGAGCTCATGAAACAAGGAAAATCAAGAACACATAAAGAGCAGAAACGGACAAGGGTGAATTGAGGATTGAAGCGTGAGTTGGAGAGATAGCCCCGCCTATAAGTAGAGAGAAAAGTAGAATGTTTTGTGTCACCATCCACTAAGTTGGGAATCACGCCATTCTGTCCATAAGATGGCAAAAAGGAAAGAATTAAGATAAAATAATAATAAAAGGGAATCAGCTCCTGAAATGAGAGACGAGCATATTTCAGAGTGAACGAGCAGAAATTAGAGGAAGAGAGACGCGGCGAAACCAAAGGGGTAAGGGCGTCTTAGCTGTTAGATAAGGAGCCACTATATTCGAACTCCATAGCAGTAGCTGAAAGTGATAGGATCGGAAATGGAGGAGCAGAATCTCTCTCTTACGCACAGGAGTTTTGGTTCTTACGAGAACTGCCACATTGCTGGCTTGCCAAGCAAGCAACCATCAAATTGGGATTGACGACTTTGGGTAATGCTATTCACGCTTCAGCAAAAATCTCTAGATCCACCCTTTCTGGGCCACGGTCGGCCCAATATTTTTCTGACATTCCTGGCCTGTTGGGAAATTTTGATCCGTGTTTAAAACGGCGGTGTTTTGGTGTCTGATCCAGAAAGACCCAGAAAGAAGTTCAACATTTACACCTGAATCCCAAGTATTGAGAACAGAACTGGACCGCGGGTCTGATTATCTATGTGCCCGTTTGAATTTTAATTAAATATAATAAATTATAAAAATAATTAATTAAATAATAAATTTTAATTATAATTAATTATATTATAACATAATCTGTTTAGATATTATTTTTTTAAAATTAATTTTAACAAAATTGAAAATATTTGAATAACTTAATCAGAACCAATTTTAGTTATATAAATTATTATATAATTTAATTTTTAAATATCAAACATCAATTTTTTGAGAATACAAAGTTTGAATTTTATTAAGAAGAAAAAAAGAGAAAAGAGTTTGGTTTATTTTGATTAAATTATGTTCTTTCTTTATAATTTTTTCTTGAGCCTTTTTTTATAATTTGCCCCAACGTTTTTGGTTAGATTTTCTCTAAAACACTCGGTTTCTCAGCTTCTAAAGAAAATTCATTTTTGACCCAAAAATTGATTAACCTATAAAATGGGTGTTTGGATAACTTTTCTACCAAAAATCGATTAATGAGACAATCCAAACAGACATTATGCATTTGTGAATTGCAGTTTGAGTGAACAATAATTTTTTCTCTTTCAAGTTGAGTCCCTCTCTTCAACTCTTTAAATTCCAACAGCTTTTCCTTTACCTACTCTCATTTTTTCATTTATTTTATCTTTTCTTTTGCTAGCCACGTTACACAGTCAATTAGATCTCGCATCATAAATTGGACACAGCCCGAGACTGGAAACCCATTGTCGATATTCCATAAGTTTGTGAGCAGCTGAGCTTCCGCCATTTTTTATTTTTTTTTTTTTGCGTTCGTGGAATGGTAACTGTAAGTGGGTTCGTCTCTTTTTTTCTCAGTGGTCTTCCACCTTCTTTAAGCTTTAGGCATCAGGTTCGCATTCCTTTCGCCATGAAAACTGTTTGTTCTCTTGGAACCTCTTGGCTCTCGAATAAAAGTAAGAGCATTATGGCCACGGTTCAAACAAGAAAAGTAAAAGAAACAAACAAAGCTTCTCTTCTGAATTATATTCCATCCACTTTTCTGCGCGATTCCATTCCATCGCGAGCGTAGGAATCACTGTCTGGAAAACAAGGGATAGTACACTCAAGAGTCAAAATTTAAATGTTTGCCGTGATGATCTGATTTAAAATCTTTCAACTTTCTCAACAATTCACCGTACTACTCAAGTCTTTTTTCTTTTTCAGAAAAAGAGTCAATTTTATTGATTACAAAAAAACAATTACAAACACCCCTCAATAGTCTCTATTAAAGAACGTCTTTAAGAAAGAATTTTTTTGTCTTGTATAAAGGGACTTGATGGCATACGAATTGTATTTTTTCAATACTACTCATATTTAAGCTTATTAATTATGATAAAAAGAATACTGAAATTTTAACACTTTTTATTTAAATATGAATAAAATTACAAATTTATCATATTTTCAAATAAAATTAATGACTTGACCAATTTTTTCTAGATCTAATGAGGTGATTGGATGCGTACTTTGTAATTAATAGAGATTGGTTGGAGTATTTATCTACCACTTGTATATTCAATCTTAACTGTCTGCCACATTACATAGCTTGGGTCAAGCAACTTAGTTGGAATAATTCAAAACAATATCCTTGAATTAAATTTTTAATAGTTGATCCTGATTGAGAATGTAACGCAGTAGATTGAGGAGTAGGTGGTTAAAGTAACTCAAATTAATTTAGGTAATAATGCACTGTGCGTGCAGCCATGATGATACATGTGAATAAAAGAAGGCAAGAAAGTCAACGGTCACACATTGATTTTTCATTTTTCACACCACATCATTACATCTTCACGAGATTTAATTGTTTGAAGCTGGACAAATTCCAAGTACTATTATTAGGAAAATTATCAGACTAAAGCACGACTATCGTATATATATGAAATTATATATATATATATATATACACATACTCTCTGCACATAAACTGTTCTCAGAAAGTTTTCAAATTATGAGTACGTGTCTCGGTGATGACCAGACAGCAATAAGTTTATTAGAATACCTTTCACCTAACCGTAATAATGAAGTGCCTGATTATACAGTTTGAAAGAAAAAGAAAACCCGTCACTATCGTTTAAAGTGACCTTTAATGAAAGGCCTGTGAGGGAATAATTGAGGCTGGAATTTTTCTCAAAGTGTGCATGAAGTTAAACGAGTCCAATTCAATGGCTAATGTATATATAATCATAAAGATAACTCTAATCAACAGCTCAAGCGATAGTACGCCCCAGTTTATGATAAAGAAATAAGATAGCGACTGGGATATACAAAGAGTGTATTATGATTATAAATAATTACAAAAAAAAAAATATCACGCCCTTACCTTGAATGATAAAGATATGTTAAATAAAGACTTGTTTTATTTTCATTTTTCCTCTTTCATCTTCCTCTCCACTTCTCATCTCAATTCTTAAATTTATTTAATAATTAAAATTTAAAGTTTTATAAATTTTATTTTTTAATTACAGTCCTAAATCTTGAATTGTATAGTTTATATTAAATTAGTTATATTTTAAATTTATTCATTTATTTTTCTAAATTTCACATTTTAATAATAATTTTATAAAACATTGGATCTCAACTATTCAAAATGGATTCAATGATTGAAATAAAAGTGAAGAGAAAGTGAAAAGAAGGGAAATAGAGAGAAACCAAGTCTATTAAATAATGCTGATAAATATCATGTCTTCACTTCATTTTTTTTTTTAAATATTTGTATGGTCCCTCCATCTTTTTATCATGTTTATTTTCATGTCAAACAGTAACCAACTTGAATGAAATATTAAAATCACCAGTACATTTGAATCTTCAGGACCTCTTGCAAACTCCTTCCAAATTATAGAACCATGTGATTGTTAATTATTCCATTCATCTTAAATTATAAGACATATAAAAAAAATTATCGTTTTAAAATGTAAGACACTTTGAAAAGATTAAAGTTTTATTAAATAAGTTTATTTTAATATTATCCTTTATCTCTCTATTTAATATTTTCTCTGGTCTTTATTATATGACACTTTCAATTGTTTCATACATATTAAGAAAATTTAATTTTTCTCTTGATATTATAAAAAAAGTGAGATGTAATTTCATTTTTACCCTTAACTTTAAATAATATTACAACTATATTAAATATTTTTACATTAATCAAGAAAGGAATAAAATTAAAAAAAGTGGTTTAATTATTATAAGGCATCCTATATTTTAAAACAAAGATTACATCTAGAAAGTATTTTATAAATAGGACCGAAGGGGTACTAATTAAATGCAGATTTAAAATTATTAAATGGAGGATATTTTTGAAACTTTATATTTTTATTTTAAAAAAATAAAATTGTTAAGTGTATTTAATAAAGTTCATTGATATGCAAAATTTTATCTAAAAATATTTTATAATTTAGGGTGGGAGGAGTAATCTACATTTTTTAAAAATTGATTAACATCTTTTCAATCATGCTCTTAAGTAGAATTAATATAATATTTAACTTATTCAAAACATCATTATTTACTACATAAGGAAGTATAATAATGCAAGGGTATAATTAAAAAATATATATATAACCTATTTAATGCTCTATATATTAGGTCAAGCAAAGTTTCCAAAAAACGTCATATTATTTCAGGTAAAATACCTACTTTTCACTGCAGGAAGTTATTTTATCCTCGTTAGCATTATATAGTTGGAAATAATAAAGTCACCCGATAATCAATCACGGGATTAATTCTTTTTTTTTTTTCACCAGTATCATGGGATTAATTCTTTTCGTCCTCATAATTCTTGCCTTTTAATCGGGACCCATATTTATCATCCATTTATTTGTCTTGATATATAACAACATAAGATCACCGGGATTATTTTGATCTTTGAATGCAACAAACACACAATAGGGAATTCAATTATGCCTGCAAAGTGAGATACAGCCGTACAATTAATAATTAGTTTAAGTGACTCTTTATAATAAGCAAACACAATTAATTAAAAGAATGCAAACTAAAAGCATCAGCATAATGTGACGAACCAAGGCCGAGACAATAAGCTCCAAGAGAAGTGAAACACCGCAGATTCCAGGCTTGATGAATTATTGAAGTAATTAATTAAAGTAGATTTTTTTAACCGAAGAGAAACTAAAAGTAAATTATCTCAACCCAAAAAATATACTATAAATAACTGGTCCCAAAACCTTTCTCCACTCAAACCCCACCTCTTTTAATCCACAGGACCCTGGTCCCTAACAGAAACCCCGTCACAGTCTTGCTATGGGCTGCCTTAAATATGTACGCCTGATGCAATGTGAAATGTGAGAACACACACACACACATATGCGTGTGTTTTTTGTCACTGAATCCCACGATCATAGTTAGGATTGAAAACAGATAAGCATTGTGAGGCTGCTTCCAGAAGAGTTGAAGGAAAGGTAGTGACGTGAGGTTCACACTCACATTCACAAACACATGCAATACATTAATCAATTTGTCTTCACATGCGAGCGTTATCAGTTTCTCGCAAGCTTCGTGAGCATCCTTTAGGATTTTGGGAATATTTGAGCACTAGAATACCCATCCCACTTTGTCTCTCTTAAATAAATTAGGACTTCTGTTGTTTTCACACCGTCGACCTTTAACCAAATCTTACCATAGTGAAGGCCCTCTTGATGGCATGCTCTAAAAAAATGAAATAAATAAAAAGATGTAAATAAGTGATTTTGGTTAGTATACCCATGGCTTTAAAAATTAAACTTACATTTATGCGGAATTTTATGATTTTTTTTTTTTTTGTGAAAACTCGAGATACATAGCAATGGGAAAATTTAAAGGGAGCTCACATGCACTTGAATGCTTGGCTTTTTGCTTTGGACCCGTGCTACACATTTAACACCGAAAGCATGAAAGCCACTCTCAGTCTCGTAAGTAGGCTCTCTTTTCCTTCTCTTTCTTAAAAATAATGACTATGGATTTTGAGTTTTCGTGCTTCCAACGGCAAAATGCTTGGCATAGCGCGGCTTTAATAAATTAACATATATATATATATATATATATTCAGGTTACTTCAACCTTATTATTATAAACTAATATAACTTGCTTACTTAATCTAGCAACCCACGTCAGTGAATAAATTCAAAATCTCAGACAATGATCGGCCGGTTTCAATTACAAAAAGCCCTGGATTCTTTCCTTCCTGTCAAGGAGCGTTGAAACAAACACTATTTCATTATTCATACAAGTTTTCGTCATCAACTCGCATAACCTAGTTTTATTATCCGCGCGCGTGTAACTTGTTGATATGCATATTATATACGAGAGATGATCCCACAGGTTGCTGCTATTACATTAATCTTAATTTGATTAGGAAACAAGAAGGAAAAAATGCCAAAGAAACTGTAATTTCGCACGACTACGTGGTACAGAACTGTATAATTAGTGGTCTGATAACAATCAGAAATGACGTAATTTTTAGATGGAATAACGGGAGAAGGGAACGATCGAAGAAACGGAGATCAGAGTGTGTACATGGGAAATTTGAGGACGCATAAATTAAGATCTCTCGTAGCTAGCCGTACATATTGAAGCACATGAAAATATATTGGTAATTAATGTCAAAAAGTGGGGGCCAAGACCAGATAGATTCCAGGACCTGTAATTATTCAATATTGTTGGATATACCGATAGATAGATGTTCTACAACCACAAATATACGTGAATAATAACCCATGAAACTGGATTTCTTTTCTGGGGATTCTGTCCGATTAGAATAGGCCTATAATGCATAAATAATATTACTGTACTGTTCTACGATGAATCAATTGTTGACAAAATAGTTTTAGCATTGGAGCATAATCGGAGAATTTGAAAGAAAATTAGAATAGGCCCATAATATTGCAATGATAGGCAACTTTAATATATTAGTGATCTTGTGGGGGCTCTCGAGTGGAGGCTTGCCTATACTACAGAAATAATAAGGAAGAAGACACAGGTCTAGTCCGGAATCAATTATGGTGTGACGCGTAGATCACCATGAGTTGGTGTCGGTGAGGTGGCTTTTCCCGTGAAAAGACGGTGTCAATCACTTTCTCATTGGCACTTGGCATCCAAAGCCAAAACACACACACCCTCTGTTTATTTTGTCCAGGTTAATTTTTTTTAGATGACTAATTGACCCATCATATTTACACATTATCGACTTTTAATTAGAGATAATTTTTTAAAGACATTTTTTCTTACATTTGCATGGACTTGAATCTAAGATGTTACATTTAGATAGTCAAAACTCTTCTTCACCAGGAACAGCTGTTGATATTTTTTACTAAGTTACTTTCCCGGTTCCAATTGCCCATTAACCACACGAGATCTTGTCCAGTTGTTCATGCTGACCATTTTTCACGAAAGGTAATGAAGGGTTTTAGTTTGTCAAAACATGTTTTCATTAATATTATTGAATTTAAAAGATATAACAAAAACGAGACTCGGTCTCTCGCTATCGAAACCAGAGCGAAGAAATATAAATTAGTTATTAGTGTGGTTAATTGAAAAAAATTCCCCATACGAGGGAGGAAGAGGAAACTAAAAAAAAAAAAAAAAACCTATATTGTAAGTAGAAGAGGATGGTCCATACTTGGCAAGTTGCGAGGTTGGCATGTCTTGGGGGTATAATTTAGAGTGAATGAGCATTAACTTGGTTGGCTCAATTCTGGGATCATTACTCAATTTGTTTACCTATTAAAAATATTACGAAAACCTAAACGCATACTAACAGTGATCCAACAGTGGCCTTTCTTGGTTAAAATAAGCCTCCACTCAACTTTACAGCCTACAAAGTTAATGCCAGTACTACTACACAGGCAAGAGGCACGCCTGAAAAGGCCTTGTTTGGGGGGCAAGAGAAACAGCAAAGGCGCGTAATCAGCACGTTTTGGTAGCCTTTTTCTTTTTAAAAGCTGGAATTTCCGAAAATTAATGCATCCCTTGCCCTCTCATTAATTACCAACACGGACTCTGCCCCCAGCCTAATAGCAGATCAGCACCACATGTCCTCTTTTTTTCTCATTTTTCTTTTTTTCATTTTCCTTCACTTTCTTTCCCCACAAACACCCCACCTTTCCCTTTTCTCGCGCCTGGGATCTTCTCCAGCAACAGCAAGCAACTCTAGTCTATCTCTTAGAAGAATGCCCTGTACTGCTCCATTGTCAATGGCTGATGTAAATTTCAAAATACAATGTATTTACTTGATTAATTAATAATGGAGATCTCGGAAAAAGGACCAAAGTCAAGCAATAAAAGTAAGGGTTTTTTTGGGCTGCACGGTCAAATTTCTCTGTCAGCTCCACTCCGCTCACACTGCTCCATAACTTTCTCGAATACAACACTACAAAAATATAGTCCCACCATGAATATGTACATGTATTACAACAAAACTGATCGAATCACACGGTGACCAGTAGGCGTGAATCCAGAAGAAGAAGAAAAAAAATTGATTATTTCCCACCTTATTTTTTGTCAAGACTGTCTATACGCTTCGCCAACAATCTCTATAAACAGAAGAATCTATGTCAGAAGAACATAACTGTTTCTTAATAACAGAATTTAACTCACGATTACTCGAACCACGTCGAATTATAGGATAATCAGAGAGTGACGGAACAGCAGCTGAGTTGCGGCCTCCGAGTGTAGTCGCGTCCGGTATCGACTCGGTCGACGTGATCAAATCGACGTTCTTCAACACGAACCCGTTGCTGACGAGTTGACTCAGTATCGCTGATTCGGACACCGAGTTCCTCTTCTTGTGTTGCGTCGCGGCTCGAACGATCCCTATCAACATCGCATTCGATAATCTCCGGATCCCGCGCTCGCCGCCCATTACGACGGCAGAGTCAACCGGGCGGTTAGAATGAGATTTGTCGGAGGTCTTCTTACTATGCTTACTGTCAGCGTACATAAAAACGGACTCGGAGCTCCGATTCCTGATTCGTCCCAATGGGTCGTTTGTCACGACCAGATTCTTCGCGTCCGCGAGCATTACGTGCTTGAAGTTCCGCCTGACTCGACCCAGTAACATGGGATAACAGGCCCATCTTCGCAATTTTAACGGGACGTGATCTAGAAAACCGGCCAGCGAGTTTTCCGGGTCTAACTCAGTGGCGTCAAAGCTAAGAACCGACCCGTAACTCAACTGAGCCACCTCGTTGTCACCTTTATCTGCTTCTGGGTTTGTGAGATTGCTTCGGGATTTCTTCCCCCACAATGGCTCCCCGATTACCTTTCCCTTCTTGCCAACCTTAAAAAACCGAGCCGCGTCGAAATACGACTCCGGCTTCTTCTTCAGGCTCATGTCCGTCAAGTTCAATTCTGCATAATGGTCAATAAGTGACAAGAACAAGTCGTTCTCTTGCTGAATACTGGAGGCGAATCTTGAAGATGAGGAAGCAGAAGCGAAGATGAAAACAACATCAGATCTAGCAGTGAGACCAGAGCGGTGCAGAACTCTGAGAAATAAACGGAGTTCATCTTCGATGGTGTCTTCAACTACGTGAGCCACAACGAGATCACTCATGGCTCTGGTTCCTCTTCGATACAGGGTGCCCATTCGTTGTAGAGCAGTTGAAGGGGAGGAAAGCTCGGTCTTTGATGCTTCATACGATTTGGGTTTCCACATTTGGAGTAACCAGTTGTGGATTTTGGGTTTCGAAGTGGGATTGGTGGGGATATTGCGAATGGTGGGAGGTTTCTGTGATAGGAATCGACGAGGAGGGGCGTGAAGAAGGGTATTGTGGGGGGAAGGATGAGAGGGTTCGAAAGTAGAGAGAGTGAAGAGAAGGAGAGTGATGAAGATGAAGAGCGCGCAGATTGAAATTGTGGATTGAGCTTTGGAGAGGAGGAAGTTGGAATTTCTTCTTCTGACGGAGGAAGCAGGTGATCTAGAGGCGGATGAAGAACATGAAGATGAAGCAATGGAGGGGGTAGAAAAAAGCTTGGTTTTGTCGGCAATGGCAGAATCGCCTTCAGGGAAGAAGACCACTAGAAGACCCATGTTCTTAGAGTTGCTGTCGGCGGCGCTCGCGTTACTATCATATTTTGCCTTTGCCTTCGCCAATAAACCCATCTTCGTCTCTGCTTGTCTCTGTGGTCGTCAAAAATGCTGCGAAGCTTTTAACTTGCTCTGTTTGGCTCTGTTTTTGGACGTTTTGGAAACGATAACGAAGAAAGCTAGTGGCCCTTCGGCGATTTGGTCATTTGCTTCGCCGTCTATGTTCTATTTGCCCACTGTGGTGGTGGTGTTCTTTGTTCTTTTACTGTGGCATTAGGAAAATGTGATATTTATACGTCCATGTTCCGTGTAATATCCTGACTTCTTTATAAAACTATAAATGCATGATCTGGTTTTCAACATCTTGATCCCAGAATATTTAGATTGACAGATATTAATTTTTAATTTTTTTTAAAAAATGACATAAAATGTTATTCTTATGAGAGGAACGAGGGTTAATTAATAGATAATATATAACAGTTGTACTAATTTTATTTGATATATGATAATTATATATAATCATATACTCTATTATCCCATAGTAAATTCGTAATTAGAAAAGGAAGAAGAGGAACGCAGGCATGCAAGCCTTTGAGTCGGAGTCTCTAAGACCAATGAGAGGTATTAACCATTTACTATTGAAAGTAAATTTACAAAACTTCTCTGGTGACATGGGATCGTGTTTTTTGATAATATATTCATATATTGATTGACAGGTATCAACTACTGAATATTTGTTAGGGAGACAGTTAAGAATACGGAAAAATCCTTAATTTTAAGTGAGTTTAAAAATATTTAAAAATTTTAATTCAATTCAAAGGAATAAAATTAAAAAAATTTTGATGGTAAAAAGTTTAAAATGCTCTTCACCTATCATGTATAGTCACTAGTTTTAAATTTTGATGATCCATTGGTTAATTTATGAATATGAATTATAAATTATATAAGTTAACATGCCAATAATTATATAAGACTTGTAACATTAGTTTTTCAATCATAAACAATAATATGTTAATTTTACTTGTTAATTTACTAATATCAATTATAAATTATAAAAAAATCTTGTAATTCACTAACATTAATTGTAAATTATTGATAGATCTTGTAATTTATAACTGATGTTAATAAACTAACAAGTAAAGTTAATAAATTAACAACTAATGATTATGATTGTCTAACAAATGAATGCAATTTACAAGTAATATTAGTAAAATAATAAATATAATAAAAAAATTAACAATTAATGATTCTGTATAACACATGAAGGGTATTTTAATCTTTTTAATATTGAAATTCTTTTGACTTTGTTTCCTTAGGTTTAATTGAAATTTCAAAATATTTTGGATCCACTTAAAATTAAATCTCTTTCCAAATTCTTAATTAAAATTCTCCCTATTTTCTATTTTCTAGTGTAATTTTCAACCTTAAATTGTTAAGGTATTTTCAAAATTGAAAACTGCTGGAACATAATTTTCGATAGTGTTGAGTATTCTGTCATGGAAAATTATGAATGTTTTATTTTTCAAATCAACTATCTGTACACTGTAGTTGATTTATGAAAAAAATTACAGGTGCGGATTTTAATTAAACTGATATAATTGACACGCTTAGTGGCTTCAGTAAAAATATTTATATTTATTCTCATTTATAAATTCAAATATATCAAATCCATCTATTAATCCATCAGTAGATTTGAATCCAGATCAATGATACCCCCAGGCAAATCTAATTACCAATATAACGTGCAAATAATATGAATCTTGGGACAAAGACAAATATCCAGGGTGTGTAATCCTTGGTATATTCTGGTTACTGATAACTGTACCTTCTGAAGTTTATCGGTTGAAATTTTTACTGTAATTAAAATGATGTAATTGATTTTACTACTAGAAAATTTATGAGAAAGTGAGAATAAAATCTTATTGAAATATATAAATGAAAATTAGGTCTACAGAAATGTCATAATTTTTCTAAAAAATTTTGGATATTTTTCTAACATTAATAATTCCAAGTTGAATAATTAAATTGCTCATTATTTAAAATTTAAAAATAATGAGTTCATGTGAGAAGTGATTTTCTATTTAATTATTGTGATTCACAGGAAAAAAAAGTTGCGATTACCTAAATAAAAATTATAACTAATTATTTTTAGAACTTTGATTTCTGTCATAAAAGAAATTTCATATGTGAAATTATGATTTTTTATTTAACATTTGTAATTCACAAAATAAAAGCTATGATTAATTATTTTCAAAACTTAGACTTCAATGATAAAATAAATTTCATGTAAAAGGAGTAATTTTTTATTTAATTTTTATGATTAACATAATTAAAATTGTGATTTCTTAAATAAAATTTGTGACTAGAATTTGTTTTTTCGTAATTTGCTTATCAATTATAAAAAAAATTTCATGTAAAAAGTTATGATTTTTTACTCAATTCTTGCAATTAACAGAATAAAAGTTATAATTATTTAAACAAAAGTTATAATTGAAAAAATAGAGCTAGATTTGTTGTTTTTATTTTAAACAAGGACAATTTAATCTTTTAACCTAAAATCATTAATGTCATAAATGTATCCATGCATTTCAAAAAAATTATTATATTTTAAAAAATTTGATTGTTATTTATATATTTTGATAAAATTTTATTATTATTTTTTCAAAATTTATCGTGCTTTCAAAATTCAAATATATTAGACCTACATGTTAGACTCATCTACTAATTGATTTGATTTTATATTTAACAGTGCTTTGAGTTCAAGCAATTTGATATGTATATTTTAGTAAGGTTTTAAAATTTGTTAGAGTTTGATTGAAACCTTTACGATATCAAAAGGCTATTTATAGAGGGTCATAATTATCTTGCTTAACTCGAATTATTTAAAGGGTAAATGTGTAAATTTGGTTCCAACTACTTTTTTAAGAACACTAGATAGCCTGTACTATTAGGTGACATAAAATAAATTCTCAATTTTTTTGAAAACGAAGCATACAGTAGTCTCTGTTAATTTTCATTTAATAGATGCTAACTTCTATGTGAGGCCTACCAATTTTTGACTAAAATAACACGTGGCGCTCCACGTCAGCATGTGTAAAGGTACAAATTTAGCCATTAATTATTTTTCAAAGAGCATTGGGTAGCCTCTACTATAAAAAAATGGACCATTCAATACTTTACCATCAATTTTCATCAAACATTGTTTGTTTTGGAACTTATGAGACCCGCAACATATCAATCTCTTCAATTTTTTTGCCTTTATTTCTCAATTTCAACTCAAGAATAAGAACTGCAAAGAGTTCTTATATAAAGTGTAAAATCTCTTTACCTAATCACATTTAACTACAAAATTCTAAGGCAATCATCAGGGTAAACTAATTAAATTATCAAGTTTGTAATTTATAAAAATGAGATGCCAAATTGTATATGGTTTAAAATTACTCAAAGATAGTTTAACAAACTTATACTCAGAGTAAAATAATGTTTCAAAAATGTGGAATATCTTATGATAATGAAAAGACTCAAAATCAATTGAGAAATATCAAGACATGAAAAACAGGGCAACGCGCTGCAACTTAGGAGCCATGCATTACGGCGTGTTGCACATATCACATAGTAACCCCGTCGTAACTTCCAACGTGCCCTATTTCTTTGTCCGATATTTGAATAAGTTAATCTAGGTGTTTACAGAAAGATTTGTTTATAAAATAGTTAATGACACAGATTGTATTTTCAAACTAGATTACACAAGGAAGATAGATACTTAAATATATTTTTACAATTTTTCATACGTTTAATGACTCAAAGGTGTCTAAAAACCCACACACGTACCAAAAAATATTCCTAACACCCATAACACACCTAAAGGCCTCAAGACTGCTTGTACAAGACACCATATACATGTATATTCAATAATATAAATTTTTCACTCCCTAATCTCTTTAACACCAAAACCATATGAGGGAGGTTTTAGCATAGAATTTTTCAATCAATATTCATAATTGTGATGAAATCAATACTTCTACATTTGTACTAGTTTTTTAGTCTTAGCAACACTTTAGCAACTTGTATACAACATCCTAGGGCCCAAAAAAAATTCAAATTACAAAATATTAACGTAGTGCAAGTATATGCAAAAAATGCATTATAAGTGGCAATATTATAACTATTAAACAAAATTAAATAAAGTTAAGAGGCTTTACAGTATAAATACTACATTGCCAAGCCTCTGGAGCTTTTTCCCTTTCCACGTTGGCGCTCTAGCCTGTAAAATTTTAAAAGAGGTGGGCGAGTAAAACCACTAAATAATCAAAGTACATCTAATCATATGCAATTGCATATCAATTAATTAAAACACGCAAGAGAGAGTTTGAATACTCAAAATATATGATTATACATAACACAGTTAAACTTTCACAATTAAACTTTTTTTCATATTTCATATTTCAAATCACAAGGTACATTATCTCAATACTTACAAACATATAACAATAATCCAACTCACAACTCGATACACATTAACGACAACCATGTGGCAACGACACATTTACTATCACTACTTATCACAAATTTAACAATCATGTGACATGCTGTACATGCACATCTACATAGTCAATTCCTCCTTATACCCTTCTTACATCTTCTAACCGAAACTGTAAACTATAATATCAATCAAGGCTCCGTTCGTATAACTAAACTTTTCAAGCTCGTTATTTGTGAGTTGTGACCATGTTAAAGATCACGGCACTTACTTTCAGACTATAGTTTCCCCCACTCTTAAATCTTTGGAGTGTTGTATACCCTAGGCTAATCTCCTTGACAAATAGGCAAAAATAGTTAGGTTCTAATCCCTTAACAAACTATGAGATGGGGCTAATATTCGTGCATGAAAAGGAAGTTATGAATATCATATGAATTTTTTACTCATCTCCTTAGATAAACTTTCACCAAATGATCATCATACAACGTGTAATGTTTACTTTTTTCACAATTTCATTTGCTCAATATTAACATATTGAGGCTTACGATACTACGCTACCTGGGTAAGTATCAATATTATTTCTACAAATATTCTCCACTTTACTCAATCATCGCATTTACGCTATTGTAATCACGACATCATTTATAATTCATATTTTGCACATCAAAATTATCGTATAAACTAAACAACTCCTCATTTCAACATAATTCATAAAGTGAAAGTACTTAAAGTTCACCTTGAAATTATGACCCATTTTAGATTTGATGAAACTCATATGATTTATGTCATATTCTCTTTCAATCATACATGAAAATAAATTCATTTTCACATTATAAGTTAGTTAACAAACAACTACCTAAGATAGGTTTTCCCTGGCTACTTACTTATCCCTCAACAACTTGTTTCCAAGCTTGCTTTCCAAGCTAAATATAGTGTTCAAATGATTAATCTATAATTAATCAAGTCCAAGTTCAATTAGCATTGTGAAATGTACACTTCCAACTCTTATTTTCCATTTTAAAAATATTCAATGCTCTTATTTCTCACATTCAAGCTTACTCATTGCGTATATGAACTCTCTTTAACCCCCATCAACTTCATTGATTGTTTTTAAGGTCACTAATGTGTCCCGACAACCTCACAACTCAAATTTAATGCTCTCATTTTGGATGTTAATGGCTTCCAACCACTATTAATGTTTAAACCAATGATTTTTAGATTTAAATACTCAAAACAGCTCTCATTAACTCCATTCAAGTTAATAAGTTTAGACCCATAATCTACATAGATTGAAAATAGTCCCCCCTTGTCAAACCTTAATAAAAAACTTAAGAAAATGGGTTGGGAAGGGAGAATAACTAGCTAAGAGACTTATTCTTGGAGTTTAGTAGTTTCCCCAATCCCTCTCTATAGGCAAACCCTAGCAAAGGTCCTTGCTTATTCTCGTGATCTCTTTTCTTTCTCTTCTAATCTTCTTGTTTTGTGACTTATTTATGTAGAAAATGAATGCTACAGAAGCTGTTTACAAGTTTGATACCAATGAAGTAGAAGAGGAAGAGGAAGAAGACAAGTTTTTGTTTAAATCTACATGGTAATTCAAGCGAAATATTAGTTTGAATTGTGATGTCTTTAGATCATAACTTACTAACTCTTTAAACCTTTTTTTCTTGAGCTGGGACTAAGGATGAAGGCAAGAAAATTAAAGAAATTGACGTGTTATGGATCTCATAAGTCTAAAAATAAATGATGTTTGATCAAAATTGATGAGAAAATACTGAATGGTCTATTTTTTTATAGCAAATGTTACTCAATGCTCATCAAAAAATAATTTGTAGTTAAGTTAACATCTCTACACGTGCTAATACATGTCATTTCAGTCAAATTTTATGGGCCCCACCAACATTCATCAAGCGGAATTAATAGTGGGTTACTATATACTTTAAGTTGAGAATTTATTTCGCACCGCTTGATAGTATAGGCTACCCAATAGTATTAGAAAATTAGTTAGTAGCCAAATTTACACCTTTACTCTTATTTAAAAATTGAAATAATTTTAAATAAGGACCAGGGATGTGATATAATTACCAGCAGGTCTAATTTTTTTTTTGAAATTTCAATTTAGTTCAGGGGATCAAAGTAAAAACAAGTTTAATTCTGAAAAGATAAAAATACATCTCACTAGTTATGCAGAATCATTGATTGTTAGTTTTCTCATTTCACCTGCTAATTTACCAATATAATTTATAAATTATATCCAGCTATCAGACAAACAATATCATTAGCTAGTAATTTACAAACTTTATTTGTTAATTTACTAATATCATTTGTAAATTAATATTGATAAATTAATAAGTAAAGTTATTAATTTAACATCTGATGTTATTTTTTATAATTGAACAACTAATGTCAAATGTTATATAATTACTATCATGTTAACTCATATAATTTACAACTCAAATTAGTAAATTAATCAGGAAAATAATAAAATTAATAATGAATGATTCTGCATAACAAGTAAATGGTGCTTTAGTCTTTTTAAAGTTAAAATTATTTTTACTTTTATTTTTCTGAATTAAACTGAAATTTTAATTTTTTTGGATTAACTAATAATTATATCACATTCTTAGTTTTTATTTGAAATTCTCCCTTAAAAATTTGATGAATAAAAAAATTGTAATTCTAGCATCGCAGTTGTGTTCCGCAATTTGTGGGTTGCCTGGCACAGTAACATGATAAATCATGCTTTATGGCCCTCGATAAATTAATAGACGCAGGATGTCATAGTTCATATATCTCGTGCCAACATTATAGATTCACATTACGATGAATTTGGAATCAGCTGCAACAAAATTAACTATCACTCTCACATAGTTATTTATGACGTGATTTTTTCCAACTATGTGAAATATTATATTTTATTTAGGCGTATCTTTTTTAGATTTATGCCAAAAAAATAAATGAGTTGGTGGATGTGTTTATTTAATCCTCTAATCCACATTACTTGAGCTGAGGGAATTTTTTTTAATTTATAAAAATGAATTAAATCCAAATCTATTAATATTTTTCTTATCCAAATAGGTCTTGAGTTGACCTGTTTTTTCAATTATGACCTATTATAATTTCTCCAACTATGCACGGGAATAAATTAAAAAAAAATTAATTTTGTTATATCTGTTAACCACGCGCGGCCAGATTACAAACACTCTTAATGTGTGTTTGAATAGTCATATTAATCAATTTTTTTTAAAAAATTAATTTTGACTTCAATTACCCAAACATCAGGTTTTTTTGGTTAATTAGATTTTGAGGTGAAATTTGATTTTTTTCTAGAGCTGCCAATCCAAGCTTTGGCCAAAAAGTTTATCAAAAAACATTGAGAAAAATTATAAAAAAAGGTTAAAAAATTACAAAGAAAGCACATAATTTAATAAAAATAAAATAAAATTCTCTTTTATCATTTTTTAATAAAATTCAAACTTTGTATCATCAAAAAATTAATATTTAATAATTAAATTATACTGTAATTTATAAAGATAAAATTAATTTTAATTAAATTATCTACATATTTTTAATTCTGTTAAAATTTATTTTAGAAAAATAGTATCTAAAGAGATTATGTTATAACATAATTAATTATAATTAAAATTTATTATTTAATTAATTATTTTTATAATTTATTATATTCAATTAAAATTCAAACTGATACTTAGTATAAGCAAATCACTCGCTCAACCAAGGTCTAACATATTTTTAACGGCGCCGACAAAATATATGCTCATGTGCATGCATGAACGGGAATAGTATTTCACCGCACCAATTAATAAGAAAGATATCAAAGTAGTATAAACTAAATGAAAGAATTAAAAAAAAATTACAAATTCGTATAATCTTATAGATAACCAATGCTGCTTTGTTTCCGTATAAAAATATAAAAACATGCAAGTCACTGCGTTTATATCTCACTTATTAGAATTTTTATAAATAAAGTATACCGGTGGGAGTAGATTCTTATGAATTTTAAAATTCAATGCTGATAAAGATCCAAAATATTTAAGTTTTTTTTGCCAGTGTGGCAAAATATTGGGGAAAAAAATAGCTGGCCCTGCCGACATTAAAGGGCAGTGGAAAATGTGGAAGGGGGTTGGGGGGCGGGGTAGACTGGTAGGGTTCCATGCTCGATTCAACTTCATCTCATTAACTCATTTGATGCCATTTTCAAGGAATCAAGCTCAGTCCTTTCCCAGTCACAAAAACGCACCCTTAATTTTCTCTATAATGTTTTATTAATCTGAATTGATATATAAGTTTATCTCTCACCTATCATAAAATACACTTATAATTTAAACTAAGGATAAAAAATAAAAATAAAATATAATTTTATAAAAATGAAACTTTATTTGTATGTGTTTTTTTAAATGCTTATATTTTGGATAGGAGGAAGTACTTTTTTTTCAAAATATAAGACAGAATTGGAGGAATTTTTTGTCCCGAGACATAAGAAATTTCAAAAAAATAAAATTTTATTAAGAATATATTCTCAATATTATTTTTAAATAAAAAAAGAATTGAAATGATATTATACATAATATTATCTTACATTATTTTATAATTTGAAATAAATAGAATATATTTTGGAGTTATTCAACGAAAACCCCACATGCCCGACCCCCAACCGGGAAGGGGGAAAAGGCCCAACCCGAAATATTAAGTAAAACCTGACGCATCTCCGCTGCCTATTCCAAGAATAAAAATTGATCCTTTTATAAAGTATCTAGTCAAAATATTAAATAACTTGCCATTTTATTCATGTGATTTTAGTAGCTTTCTTATAATTTTAACAATTCGTAATAAAGTTTTTTATCCACAAAAGCGTAATTGAAATATTGAGTGTGTTTGAACGAATAAATCAATCTAACTACTTTTTTAATAATGTAATTCTTTTAACAACATTTTTAAACATGCATCGAGACATGCTTACTCTTCTAGTCATTGTAATAGTTAATGCTTTAAAACTTACAAAAATTGTTCGACTTTTTAATTTCATCGTTTATGAGAATCAATGAACATGTAATAAAATGTGTTTTCCAACAACTCAGTGATCATTGATTTTTTCAAAACATTGTGACATATATAAACAGGGCTTTTTCTTTATAATTAATTTTTTCAAAACAGCTGTTTATTGTTAATTGTTTCAGAAATGTTAGTATAGTTCATTTTATAAAATTTTAAAAGCCGTAAATATAGCCTTTCTTTATAATTTTAGCGCAGGGCTGTAGCTTTATATCCTCATCGTGTTTATATATATAATCGGGATACTTCTTTCGCTCAATAAAAACCTGGACTGTGCAATCATATTTCCATGCATATCCAAGCACACATAAATATTTATTAAACATGCACCGTACGTAGGGAAAAACAGGAGATGGAGGGGTAACATGATGAGTGCGAAATTGAGAGAGACTGTCATGTGCGCGGAATACTATTGATTCTTTCACAGGTTTGCTTCAACAGTGCAGATATTTTCAATCACCCAAAAAAAAAAAAAAACCATTGAGGTTCAGTATATACGATGGCAAACAAACAAACAAAAAGAAAAGAAAAAAGAAAAAAGATGTTCAATATCTACGCATGCTTGATTACATTTTATTACGGAGTAGTTAAATTATATATATATACATGTCTAAAACTCTATAAGTTACATATAGCCACGGGCTCAAGTAATATAAAGGCCTGAAACATAGTTAATTAAGCTGTACTAGTGAGATGTTATGACTTATGAGTGCAACACCAAAGAAAAGAGCCCAAAAAAAAGACAAACACTAGTCTACATGCATGGTAGGAAAACCTATCACATACACTTATAAAACTCTCACTCTACTTATAAGATTGTCCGATACACAAGATTCATGATAACGCCATTCATTTCAAGAGGATATTTTGATAGTTACACTACATGGCATTTCACTCAACTTCTTCTTGATTATAATCCTTCATAGATAATTATTTCCGTGACATTGAAATTTTAATGAATGCACGTGCTAGTTCTAAGGAAAAGCCTATGTTAAAAATATAATCTATAAGGTGAAAGTTTGAAAGGGCTTCTTACGTTTATAAATGTCACTTTACTTGTAAAAAATATTTCCAATGTGATATCCATAGGCCACAACATAGGATGGAAAAAAGAGAGACACAAGAGCTCAGAACGCATGGTTTCAGTAATGGAGGATGAAAGAAATGCCTTCTATTTCGTTTGAAGAGTTAAATTAAACCAGCCACGAGGCTTGGCGAGTGATGGCATGGGGTTGGGATGTGCGAAAGCAGCGAGACAAGGAACATAAATAGGCAGATTCAGAGCAGATGGCATGCAGAGTTGGAAGGTGCGAAGAAATGAAGTACCAGTACATCTGTTCTCGTGCTCTACCTACCTCACATTCGCCTTCCAGCAACGTACTGTACTGTTCTGACTCTTTCTTCAGCTTCGTCATTAATGTTCTCTACCTCTATCATGTGCGGCTGTGCGCTCGCCAGCCTCTCTTCCATACTATTTTCATTTTTGCGTTTTTATATTCCCAGTAAATAAATTCACTGTATATATTTTCATTTTCATCCTGTTCATAATAAACATGCATGTGTGTGTACTATCCAAGTTGAATGTTACGTGCCTCGGCATCAATCCTTGCATTATCTCTGGCCCTGCCGCCTTCTTCTCTTTCTCCTTCTTTTTGGATAGATAGGGCAAGCAAATCTAGTAACGTTAATAGCACGTTGCCAAGAGATGTTGTGCTTGTCTGGGATTCCATGTAACTACTTAAACTATATTTTATAGGTTTAAAAGCTAACTAAAAGTAAATATATATATATATATATATATAGACACACACATTTGGGTAAGAGTAATTGGCAAATGAGCTTTTCTTTTTCAATTATAATAAGGCCAAAAGTTATATTTTGAAACTTTCATATTAGTTATTGAAATTTAACAGTTAGCTGTATTTAATGCATTTTAAATTTATTAAACTTATTTATCCTTTCACTTTTCCTTGTGAAATTTGATATTTTTATTATCTATAAAATTAACATTTTTATTATTTGTAATCTATATGTATATATATATTCTTTAAATAGGTTTAATTAAGTCTTTTAGCATTTAAAAATATATTCTACATTGATACATTAACTCTTTTATTTTTATAATCATAGCTATAATTTCAATTTTTTTTTTAAATTTATCAAATTGCATACTTATATGTGTGTGTGAGAAAGAGAGAAGCAGGGGAAGAGAGGGGCAAACAACTTGTCCTTTTTAATTTTTTTATTCCCACTTGTCCTTTTTAGTTATTATATATTTAAACTTTTTTAATTATATCATTTAAATAAATTTTAGTTTTTTAAGTTGATTTTTTTATAAAAGAATATTTAAACATAAATCATGCTACAATAACTGATTTTTAACCCCATTTTAATTTGCAAATTACAATTTATGCAAGAGGTAGTTTCAATCCAAACAACTAACAAGTACGCTGGTTTCTTTTAACGGATCAGGCATGAGAAGATTTTTAGCGTAGCTGCTAACTAGACGACACACTGCTTCGACGTCAGTATTCTGCGTTGCGCGAATGAAGTTCGTAACAGCATGCCGAGAAAGTGATGGGGTTCTCAGGTCCCGTGTCTTAGCGGGCTTGCTTGATTTTATTTGGATTGGCGCTTCGCACGACATATATTTACTGCAGCAGTATACCTGCGCAGCTAAAAAATAAAGTCACGTTATTTACTATTTATAAAAAAAATTATAATCAAGTCCCATAAAAAAAATTAATTACTGTAAGATTTATTAATAATTAAATTAAATTACATTAATTTACTATTTATACAAAAGAGAATTACAATCAAATCTCGTATAAAAAAATTAATTATTATAAATTTTATTAATAATTAAACTAAACTATATTATTAATAATTAATTTTTTTTGGTAGGTATTCAATATAATTTTTTTTATAAAAGGTGTAGTTTACAGTAGCTGTTAATTTTTATATTTAAAGTCACTTGGCAAGTGTGATTTGACTGTTCTGTGCAAGTTATAAAGTGGGGAAATTCAAAGGAGCTAATCATACGGGTTTTGAAGAGCACAGTTAAAATGTTGAATATATTATGTGCGTTGGGGGGTGGAAGTTTTTGCGGGCATTTGTGTCCCCTTGCGACTCTCTGTGTCATCCTCATCATTGTGGGAGTTGTTTTGTGCATCAGTTGGTCAGAGACACTGACGCCCACCAAAATCCCACCCTCACTCGATCGCGTGTTTAAGACAATGCAATCTCAGCCATTTCTTGTGGTCTTGCTTCCCATAATGCGAAGGCCGCCACGAAAGCCTAAGCTCAGTGCTAATCTAAAATTTAACATGATATATTGTTTCGTATACAGGACGATTTTAGTTGTGTGAGATAGTATTTTATGCTTTCGTCAAATATGTCTGTGTGTTATCAATCAGAAACTTTGAGTATGGCTAGACTCAATCAGGAATAACAGAGTATGGTGGAACCCAGTTCGAAGCATTTTTGGCGCAAGTGACTTTCACAAGGAAATCTATTCAAACACTAGATAATCTATTTTTAGAGCTTTACTTTCATTCTCATTATTTTATATTCAATATTCCATACTATCAAACTAGACACTATATTGTTGATGTATTTATTTCTACGTGCTTTCCTTTTTTCTTTGTAAAAATCTATGTGCATCTTTACTCACGACTTGATCTTCAACTAATTCCTATCGTCGTGCTGGTTGTTTTAATTTTTTGTTAAATCCGTGTACTATAAAATGACTGGAGATATGTCAAGTAAGGTACGGGTAAATCTGTCATGGTTTTTAAATGCATCAAGAATGCACGTTGCAGTTCAAGTGATACACACACGCTGAAAGTTGAATGCCTCATATTGACCCCTCCATAGTCCATGCACGCCTCCAATCTATTCATAATCAGAGTACCGGAAATTGGGTTTACTGAATTGATCAATAGCTAATAGTTAAAATCATGATTGAACGAGGATCAAATTGATCATGAATAAAATATTTTATTAATTTGATGAAGATATTGATTGGTTTAACAATTTAATTGAGTAGATTGACTTAGATTTCTATGCTATATTCACAATGCATCCTCTTGTTTTCTTTTTTTAAATATTTTTTTTCTCAACACGGACATGGGTGTTAGATTTGGCATGAGGTGGAGCGAGCTCAAGCTTTCTGTCAGGCTTATGTAGAAGCCCGAAAATAAAAGTCTTCCTGCAATTGGCCCGATTTATATCTGATAAATAATCATCACAACACCCTCCGAGCATTATTCGGGAAAGTTAAACTTTCCTATTTATGTCTGACGAAAAACTTTCCTATTATTACATGAATTCAAGTATGATAAATTTTTAAGATAATGTTTATATTAACAAATTTAAATTTAAATTTTATATTTCACTGGTGAAAAAAATTTAAATTTTATATTTAAAAAATTACATTCTAAATATCAAGTCCAAAATCCATGTATTTGAATAATTTTGTATTCAAAATTTTAAATGAAGAAACTAGATGAGTGGAGATTTGAAATGAAAATAAAAAAAATAAAAATGATAAATTTATTTGTATTTTAATTAATAAGATATGCAAAAATATAAATGAGTCATTGGAGTATCAATAATAAAATGCAATGCGGAGTGAATAAAATATTTGAATTAATTAAAATTTTAAATAATTAACTGGGATGTAAAGGAAATTTGAAATGAGAAATGAATTGTAATAAAATTTAAATTTTGTTGTATATTTAGAAGAGGACCTTAACTAAATCGAAATCAAATTCTCTGCTAATCTAAACACAGCATTACATTATGGAGTTTCCATCATGGCTCAGAAGTAGCTTGTAGACTCAATTTGACTAAACAGATTGTGGAGGATAACTCTTCCTCTGTGGTTCATGAGTTCCAAGTGGCACAAGAAAATAATAGTTCTCAACAATGGCGGATGTGCCATGTTGTTAAAGTTATCACTCAGGATCAGCAAATTATAGTGCAACATGTGTTCCATGAAAGCAATGAGAGTGTTGATTTGTCAGCGAAGTACGATTTGACTCAATGTATTGAATGTAACATCCTCCCTGAACTTCCCATGAGTCTTATTTATGTAGTAGTCGTATCAAGATATAAGGGCTTATAGTTATCCTAAGTTTGTTATTAGTTAAATAAAGGCTGGGCTCCGCCTCGTTTCTGAAGGATTTTGTTTTGGTGCTTGGCACCAAAACATCGACCTTTTGCAGCGTCAATTTTTTTTAACCCACAAAATTGTTACAATAACAAAAAAAACCACTTTAAAAGTTTTTATTTTAATATTTAATAAATAAACATTAATATGTTAAAATATGATCCAAACAGTTCAAACAAAAATTTTGGTCTGAATGGACTGTAATAAAAAAATGACTTAAAGAATGCAGAATAAGGGTTGAGTTTAGCAAAAATGTAACAAATCAATATTTAAATTCTTATTTAGAAAAATACTTATATTTAATACTTGATCATATTTTGAATGATATTATCTCTCATAGATGAACAATTGTACAATATCAATAAAATAAAAAAATACTTTATAAAATATTTGTAGTTATAGTTACAATTTTTTTAATACAGCTCTGAACTGTTTATATCAAAATTTATATATAAATTGTTTATGTCAAGTTTTAACAAGTTAAATTTATTTATCTATTAAATGTTAGAATAGTAATTTTATAATATTTATTTATTATAATAATAATAATTTTGCGATTTAAAAAGAAAATCTTGCAAAATGATAGTGTTTTGGTACTTAGATGAGCATCGAACTCGTTATGAAACAGATCAATAAATAAAATATTAAGAGAAAAACATAACATATATATTATATATATATATATATATATTATAATAATTAATTTTAAATTTTTAAGGATGTGTTTAATTCAGAGTTTTGGAGGGGAGAGGACCTCATATTGCTCACCTTTAATTTGAAGTTTTTTGAAGAGGAGTTAAAATTTCTGATCATCTCGCCCTTAATAACTCATCTCCTCACTAGCACTCCTTCCCTTTGCCGTTTGAGTTGCAGTCTACCATCCCTATTCAAGTTGTAGTCTATGGTGACAATCATAATTCAATCAATAACAATCATTCATATTTTTTATAAGCTAATTAAAACAGAATTAGAGATCGAAAAACAATACTTTGGTGAGAAGGGAAGAAAGAGAGCATGATAAGTATGATGGAGGGTGTTGTTGTGACTTGAGAAGATGTAGCAATTTAATGGAGTGAGTGAAGGGAGAGAGCGAGAACGATGGGGGAGAGCGAGGGAGCCAGGAGCAAAGGGCGAGGACGAGGGCCAGGGCGAGGGCGAGGGAGCCAGGAGCAGGGGGCGAGAGATCGAGCAATGGGTCGAGAGACACGTAACGAATGATTGAGGAAAAAGACGTGGGGAAGAGACTGACTTTGTGAACCACTTTTCTTGCATATTTTTAAAACTATTAAAATATTAAAATTAATTTGAAAATTAATAAATAAAATAATTTAGTTTTAAATTAAAAAAAGCTGTGTAATTTAGATTAAGGTATAAAATTAATTTACATAAAGAATAATTAAAAAATATAAAATTTAGATACAAGAATATAATGATAAATTAGTGGACACCCCCTCCCTTCTCCTTCCAAATCAAGTATAAGGTCATTTAAGATCATTCCACCTCTTTAACCAAACAAGGTACCTCCCCTCCAGCGAATCAAACACAGCCTAAAACCCCTTGACTAAACCCTCGCCTCTTGGGCACTCTCTCCCCTTCTTCCACTCCACCGGCGGGAGTGCAGGGATTGAAAATATAGACAGGGTGATAAATCAAGTAAAAATCTTTTCATCATGGAAGAAGAACGCACAGAATTGTTCAAGGATGGCTCAGACATTTGCCAACAGCTCATGGACCGTTACGCCAACTCCGCCGCGCCGCAGCATCGCCACCTTCTCGCCACCGCTGCAGCCATGCGTTCCAATCTTACTGCCGAGTCCCTCCCTCTCACGCCGCCGGCTTACTTTGCCGCCACTATCTCTGCACTTGATACTGCGTCTTCGTCTGATTCCTTGGACCCTACTGCCCTTTCCGCACTCTTGTCTTTCCTGGCTATCGACCTCCCTCTGGTGCAACCCGGTGGAATTGCGCCCGCCAGGGCAAGTGATGCGGTTGAAGTATTGGTCAAGGTGGCTGAGAGGGAAGGGGAGGGACTGGCTGTCTCTAGCGTGAGGGCTGCGGTCAAGTGTTTAGGGGTTTTGGTGGCGTCTTGTGACTTGGAGCTTTGGGACACTGTCAGATTGGGTTTCGAAGCACTGATGAAGTTTTCCATCGACAAGCGTCCCAAGGTATTCCTATGTTACTGTTATCATTTTTCGCATTTTTTTGTTTATGCAACTATGCATATCAAGATGTTTAATTATCCATAATTTCGTGCCCATGTTCCGTAGTCTCATTGCAAAACCTAACATTCAATCTAATTTCTGTTCTCACATTATTCAAGACATCAGCTCTTTCACTGCCCATTGTCGTACACATTCCTCTGAATGGTTAATTCGGGTATTGACGTGTAACGGTGCAAGTAATTTAGTCCATATGATAACAAGTTTTATTCTTTATTGGAATTAGTGGTCTTTTAGTATCGTTATTTCATGATGATACAGACGGACAATGTATAAGACCTGCTAAGATTACTATCCCTAACTATGTCTCAAAGAATAGAGCTCTTGTCTGGAAGAAGAAAATCTGAAGACCTGCACTTTTTTCCTTGCTTGCAATGCCATATGGAGGAAAACTCACCACCTTCTTAAGCTTGTAAAATTTAAGAACAAGTGTTACGCATTAAACTGATCAATCTTATTTTGTTTGATTTTTTCCGACAGCATTTTGCCCTCACCATTTAAATGGCACCTAGGTGTATTTATTGGATTGCTTCCTTCATTTTTGGATCCTTTGATGAACCTTAATGTTGAAATAGGTCATATCTGAAATGCAATCAAATTCAATTTGACCAAGTTGTATGGTCGAATCGAACTTGTTAGAAACTGATTTGGTTCTTTCTTATTCTGTTGTTTTGGTCTTTTTGCGTTTTTCTTTTTTAGCTGGTTCTGTTTAGATAATTGATTTTGCAATATTTTTGGTCAAAGAGTAGATCAAATCATTAGTAGAATCAAACAAATTCAGTTCATAACTTCATGTACTTCTGCTGGTTGGTTTCTTTCAGGTACGAAGATGTGCTCAAGAGTCTCTTGAAAAGGTTTTCAAGTCTTTCCAATCTTCCAGAGTTGTTATGGAAGCAAGCAAGTTCGTTTTGTCAGTGCTGAGAAGTTACATGCCTTTGGCTATGAACTTAGTCACTTCAAGGACCGGTGATGGACCTAAAGATGATATGTCTTCCAAACCTGAACACATGGAGGTCCTTTATGTGCTAAATGTACTTAAGCTTACTGCTCCTTGTCTTTCTGCAAAAGTCATTTCAAAGGTGCTTTCAGAAATGCATAAATTAATTGATTCCCAGTTCTCGGCACTTACAAGGCATGCTCTTAAAATTATTGAGGCTATTTTTGAAGCTTCAAGATCTGAAAACATAGTTATAGAGACAGAGAACATTACAGTTTGTCTTACTTCATATGTGTCTTTGGGAGATAAAAACCCCTTGGATACTGTGATTTGTGCAGCAACCTTGTTAAGCCGTGCATTGGACATGCTTCATATTGGACAATCAAGCTCTTGGATCAAGAATCTTCCTCTTGTTTGTAGTTCTGTAATGGGTATGTATACTTCTTATTCCTACATGGCTACATGATAATTGAATGTAACAATTTTGTCATTTGATTATGTTCAGGCTTGCTCTAGGTCTCTTTATTTCCTCTCCATCCTCAAATTTCATATAGTTAAACTGGAATTCTTGGCACTTGCTTTTGTCTGTTTTATTTGACTTGAATTATTGCATTCTAGAATTACATAATTTTCAGGGATGTTATTACTCTGTCATAGAAAACATCCTAGGTTGCCTTCTCTAGTTCACTTTACTATATTTGTCATTCAAATATCACTAACACACTACACCAGAAGGCTGCAATACTTCTATTCATTATTTGTTTTCATTCAAGAAGATGAATAGTTACCTTTAGATTCAAATTGGGTCCTTCTCTGTATCATTTAAACCAAGAACTTTCATTCTGGCAAGCTACCAACTATCCCAAAAGCTTATGGTTTTGAAGAAGACCTAATAATAGTTTAATTAATATCTGTCATGCCACTTGAGCAAAAGCCTTTCTGCTTGAAGTGTGAGGAACTGTAGGCCCACCCATGCTAACTGATTTTGAAACTTTTACCTTATTAAGAAACCAATCATCCGAAAACCTTCAACTGTTAAAGAAGGTCAAATATTGGTTTTATTGGTTTTATTAATATATCTTATGCCCACTAAAACATTTTCATTGTAATGTAGAAGCAATAATTTGCCATTTTCCACTTGGAGGAAGATTCTAAAAAATCCATCTTCTATCTAACTCTTGCTGAACTCACTTATTAATAGGCTTCATACATCATCTAAAAGTGTTTTTCTATCTAGCAAGTGATTATATAGAATATTAATGGGGATTCATGTATATTCTTTCTTAGTTTATTTATTCAAATGTTACATGTGTGCTTGCTTCTATGCATCCTCTCAAGTATGTAGTGGTCTGATTCAAGCTGTCAATGTTGAACTTAGGTCTTCTAACTTCTGAGACAAACACTGCATCACAAGCTTCAAGTATTTTGAAGGATGTGCTGAAGCGTCATGTGCACCCACTGAGCTTATTAATTGATACAGATCAATTATCCTGTGGTAGGAGTGGGGATAGTTTTGAAAGCAGTGCGTTGAAATCAACATGCGCTGTTTTTGAGAATGCCATTTCAAGTGGTGTTGGAATTCCAAATGAGCATATTCTCTCTGTCATATCTGTTTTGTTTCTTGAGCTTGGTATGGGACTTTCTATTTTTACAGTCGCTTACTGTTTTTATCCATAGAATAATTATTGATGATAATGTCTATGCTCTGCTATTGTACTTTCCCCCTCTTTCAGTGATAATTTTTGTTCTTTTGTTTTTGGAGGAGGGGGGTTAGACATAGTGTTAATTGCTTATTTATTCTCGATTGTAGGGGAAATCTCGTTTGTGCTTATGAGGAATATTGTGCTTAAATTTGCTGACTTGATGGCCTACAATTCTGAAGGTGGGATGAGCGTGGAGTATGTAAGTACTGACTGGAGATTTTCTTGGCTTCTGTGATGTTGATCTGGCCTTACAGTTTTAGTGTGCAACTAATGCTTCATGTTTCCACCTTTTCTTTTTCCCGTATATGTAGTTTCCTCAGTTATTCTAAACCTTGGGTGAATTTTAGGGGGAATGAAACCAAGTCCCAAAACTTCAATTTAATATCATTTAATTTTCAAAAAATTTTGCTAAAAGATAAGTTACAAATATTGATTCAGATAGTTACAAATATGAGAATCTCAGTTGTGAATTACTCCCAAGTTATTCATGATACTTAAAACACTTGGGTTACAATTGAGACTCATATTTGCAACTGTCTAAATTAGTATTTGCAATTCGATTTTGAGAAAATTTTTTGGGTCTTGAGTCTTAACTGTGAAGTAGTTGATTTTTTGGGACCCAAGTATCAGTTCCCCTAAAATTTACCTGTTTTTGGTGTCATTTATTTTCCTTCTAGTGAAGTGTTTGTTAAATTTTGCCTCTTAGAAGTTACTGGGTAGGGTTCTGGGATGAGATGAAACAATAGTCATCCGTTGTCTAATATTAAATTTTAGGATCAGTTTTTGTAGGATACTTGTATATCTCATTTATTATAATATTCCAAGTGGATAAATTTGTCATGGATCGGTTGACTGGTTTGAGATTTTTGACGTTCTTCTTTCTTCCTGCAATTGTCCCTGCTGTGTTAAACTTGTAATGTTTAATGTATTTTAATCCATTTCATACCCAAACTATGTCTGCTGATTATTGTTTTTTCTGCTTTTCATAATTGTGCAGCTCCAGAAATGTTTTGGTGCTGCTGTTTTTGCTATGGGGCCAGAGAGGATTCTTATGCTTGTGCCTATATCTCTTGATGAACACGACTTGAGTTATTCAAATATCTGGCTGGTACCTATTTTGAAGTGCTATGTTGCTGGAGCAACCCTTACATGCTACATGGATCATATCATGCCTCTTGCGAAGTCCTTTAAGCAGGCTAGTCGTAGAGGTACTCTGTCATTCTTTTCATCATCTTCAGCTTATTAGTTAGTTTTATTCTTCTAAAATATGATTTCCTTATTTTTGTTTTACTGGATAAAAATATAGAAAAAGGTAATCATATTGTAATCAATTTTTTTAAAGTTGGGTCAGACATTGAACTAAGGAAAATAGCGGTTCCTGCCTTCATGGTTTTTAGCTATGATGCACACATACTGATTTGTGTATCGGATATACGATGATACTTTTATTTTAAAAAGTATAGGATATGATATGTTTCTGATATGTGCAAATATATTTATAAAAAAATCATAAAAACATTAAAAATATAATTTCAATTTAGAAAATATACAAACTAGCATACATGTATAGTCCTTTATAGTAACACCAAGCAAAACATAAACATTTATTGTTCTTTTATTCCATCTCTACCTTTTGCCTACCGTCTAGTCTTTGATAATAGTTTCCTACTTAGGGGTTATATGCCAAAAGATTATATCCCTAGGTTTTTATAATTAAAAAATATGATTTCGATCCTTTTATTATATCCGAAACTTATTTTTTAAAGGAACATCTAATTTTTGACTTTAAAGCAAATCACAGAAATATATTAGGAATTAAAAAGATTAATATTGCAAGTATTTAAAAAAATTAATTTCTTAAAAATAGCCTTGAAGTATCAACTAGCAATCTAGAAGTATCGAATGCGTATCAAAAATTAAAATTTTTTAAAATTAAAAAAATAATATTTGAATATCGAAGAAGTATCGGTAATATGTGGGGTAATTTGAAGTATCGGTGCTTTATAAGCTTTTAGGACTGACCATACTTGAACCATGTTCGAACTAGTAATGAGTAAATATGTTTTCAAAATTTTTCTATATAAAAGATTATAACATGACAGATAAATACTATGATTTTTTTTTTTTTGGTAACAATCCATTCAATATTTGTAATGTCAGCTAGTTTGGATTCAAGCCAGGGTGGGCCCCAATTTAGGAATGGTTGAATTCGAAACTCCTTTTGATAGCTGTTGAGTTCCTTACCACTCAATGATTCACTGTTCGTAAAGACTAATAAATTTTAAATATTGAATTACCAATTCCATATTTCTTAACGTGTTTGAGAAGTCATTTTTGAATTGAACAATACGGAAAACTACTGATAATATCTAAGAGTAATTAATATAAAACTTTCCAGCTTCCCACGTTATATCAAGAACCCAATGGTAGAAGTAGCAATTTTGTCCAAACACCTTGATAGTTGATGAATGAGGTGCTGCTGAGATATGGAGCATGGTGTAGAGAGCGTCCAAAAATTACCGACCACACACTTTGCTTCCTGTGCATTCTTTTTCCCTTTATTCTTTCCTTTTTTCAACTTCCACTTTCTCCTATTGCCTTCAATTCTTTGTTTTTCAGATGTCCTAGATGAATTGTGCTGTAACAAAATTTGAAAACTGGCTGGTCCTTGAGGTGTTGTTTTTGACTAATTTTAGGCAGGCTGGTTTGGTCCGGTTTTCCTGACAGTGATAACAATTATTTGATCATGAATAATTTGGTTGAGTAAAGTGGATAATCTTCTGTTTTGTCTAAAATGTCCATCCTTTGTAGTTATCTTGTTTATCATGCGTCAGCAATTTTACCAACTTATAAATGGCTTTTTAACCTTTCTTCCAGACAAAAAGTCAGCCATTAGCCAAGATCTGCAGGTTCGAGCGCATGAGCTCTTGGCATTGCTGCCTAGCTTTTGTCGTCATGCAACTGATACTTCCCAGAAGTTTTCTAGTCTGTCTGATGTTCTTATTACTTTCCTCAAGAAGAACCCCTCTATGCATGAAAATATTTCCATGGCATTACAGGTCTCTTTCCTTCCAAAGATAGGTCTATATGATCTAGCTTCCCACCCCAAAAAGAGTACTGTTCTTACACACTCTTAATTTTTGTGCAGATTCTTGTAAATGAAAACAGAACTGCAAGCCAGAAAAAGAGCGTGTCAAACTGCTATGCAGTGGAAGATTCTTGGATGGAGGATGGAATGTTACCTTCTTACTCAAAGAAAGAAGCCACTAGAAACGTCAAGGCTCTGGCATCTTGTTCTAATCAATTGCTTAGTGTACTAACAGACTTATTTGTAAATTCACACTGTGAGAATCACATTTGTTTAAAGGTTGTACTTTTATCACTTATTTAGCTCGTCTTAGATAAGACCTCTTCTTCACATGTCATTGAATAGATCCCATAATCAAGAATTTGTTGGCATCATTGCCATTCTAAAGAATATTTATTCACGGAGTTTCAAGTCAACGTAGCATGTAAACTATTAGGTGTCATTTTCTTGGCTGGAAACATTACTTTCTAGTTCTCCTTAACCTTAATGATAATGATGATGATAATTATTGGTGTTGTCATTATGGTTTTGTATCTTATCACGCACTCTTTTCAATTTCTGTCGGATTTTTCTTTAAGCAATTTCCTGATTATTTGTGTTTATAGACAGGGTACAAGTAATTTGAATTATTTGATTTCCCCCCCTTTTTCAGGGAGCTATTGGATGTCTGGCTTCTATCACTGATTCTTCTGTAACTAAAGAAATTCTTGCGTCATTACTTAAAAGGTTTCAATTTATTGACTACGAAAGTAAATCCAAAGAGCTGAAGAATGACAGTCAAACTTTAGATAGTGAACCAAGTGACGCAGAGAGAGATTCTCAAAGGTAACTGTGAAAATTTAATTTTACAAGGATAATTGAATCAGTGGCCATGCTTGGCAGTTTGGATTTTTATATGATGGCAATAGTTCACGTATGATCTCAGTTTTGCATTTAATGTTCATCTCTTTCTAAAGTTGGAATGACTTGTTGATAGCATCCACATTACTTTCCTTGTCTTTTCTGTTTTATATTGTTAAGAAGCATAGAACTAGAAGAATACTGAGCATTCTTGTTAATTTATCTTTTAACACAGGTTATTTTCTCATTGAAGCCTTAAAATCTTCAGCAAAGTACCTTGTTTGAGAGGGATGATTGTGCTGGGATAATTATTTTTTAAGTCCAAGCTAATAACTATTACTTCCTAACATAAACAGGAAATAATTCATCGATTCATTATAAATACCAATCTGTAAATTCTGTCCTTTTACTGATTTTGAACTTTAGTAGCCTTCATTTTATGTTACTCTTGTACTAAACTTCTTATCTCATAGCAGATGATACATGTTCACTGTTGGCATTGGCATTCAGACTATGATATTTGAGTTGGAGAGCCCAACTATCCTAGTTGCTGAAAACTAACTCATGTCTTTTATGTAATTATGAAATCACTGAATGGTCATAATTACTTATTTGTTCAGGCACCTGATATTGGAATTGGCATCATCTCTTGTTGAAGGAGCGAAGGATGATCTTGTTGAGATGATTTATGCTTTAACTATAAACTCTTTTCAGGTATTTATAAGTGACAGACGTTTCCTTTTTGTTTTTACAGTTTTTTAATAGTTCTTTTGACTATCCCTTATGGTTTGACCTTTTACTTAAATGAATGCTATTTAGGCAGCTAATGAGCACATTCATCATGAGGCATACTGCACTTTGAGCAAAATTTTGGAGGTCTACTAATGCACAAGATTCTTATGTTTCATAGCCTTTGTTTTTGCTTCCAGTTTCATCACTGTTGCTGCTTGATGCAGGAACACACATCTTTTTGGTCTTCCCGATATGGAGAGCTGATTGATTTCTTGCTGAATCAGAGGCCTCCAAGTGATTTTGCATGTCTTAGAAGTCGATTTGCTTGTTTTCATACTTTGATGATACACATGGTGAAGGTCAGAATTCTGTTCAATTAAGATAAATTAATTTGCTGTAATTTGTTCAAGCTAGATCAAATAACTGGTTGGGCCTTTAAGAGGGAAAGAAAATGACCATGGGTCCGGATTGTATCTAAACCAAGCCAGTCTGGGAGCTTATTTGACCAGAATAGTTAAGGCTAGTTTGGCTGACATTAGAGAGCTTTGTATCATGATTACTTATACAATTGACTTTTCACTTGTTAGGTGTCTTTATTTATAGTTTTTCAATCAAATCCAAAATTTTCTTCATGGCTTTTACTTTGGGGTCATGTTTTAACTGTCTAGCATACTGAAGTAGATTCCTGAACTTTGCAGATGAGCTTTGAGGAGGAGGTGGACTCAAAGGCCTTTTTAATTCTCAATGAAATAATTCTCACGTTAAAGGATGTAAGATTTAAGTGAATGTTGTTGATGTACTTGTCAAAACTTCACAGATTTAAGTTTGGTCTGTTATTTCAAATAAAAGAGGAAAAGTGGTGGGTTTCATAAACTGACAACCAATTGTAATTTGTAGGGCAATGATGGAGCTAGGAAACAAGCTTATGATGTGCTCCTTGATATTGGTTCCACGTTGAGAGACTTACCATATGGTGGCCCAACTGAACCATATCATAAACTCATTAATATGGTAAGTGCATAGTGTATTTCACTTTGATCAGTTGATGTACATTTCTTTGGGAGCATTACTTTTTCAGAAGTTACTTGGTTTAGAGTTGATTATGTTCTGATATATATGTATTTGCGTGTTTATATAAACTAAAAAATAGGTGTATGCAATGAAATCATATTTTTACGCTCTTTCCAAATCTTTATTTTGTCATCGCACTATTGGACTTGGCTGTGCTGTTGTTTAATTTCACTTGTTTTTCTTATGCATCTGTAGTAACTAACACTCCCTCCGTTAAAAAATGTAAGGCATTTTTTGAGGAGTTGGATGTTTTGAGGTGTAGCCATTGCCTTTTTTTGAAAAGTGTCGCTATTGATAATGACTTTATACTTATTGTAGGGTGTTTAATACAGGTAAATGTGAAAAGATAGGATTAGTTTAAAAGTAGGTAACTATATTGGAGGGTGAGATTTGGTTAAAAATGCCTTACATTTTTTAACAGGGGGAGTAAGTGGTTAACACTCTACAATTTTCAGATAATTGGGTATCTTACTGGTTCATCTCCGCATATACAAAGTGGGGCAGTGTCTGCACTGTCTGTTTTGGCGTACAAGGATATAGACATCTTTCTCTCAGTGTCTAACCTTGTGCCATCTCTTTTATCTTTGCTGCACGCTAAAGCTGTTGAAGTCATAAAGGTGAGTGTTTCCCTACTCTACTTTGAAAGTCAGAATACTTTTAGAGGATCTCTACATAACAACTTCTGCGTTGACTTACATCTTGTACAGGCTGTGTTGGGCTTTGTAAAAGTGATGGTCTCCTGCGTACAAGCAAAAGATCTGCACAACTTCCTCTCAGATATTGTAACTGAAGTCCTCCCCTGGTCGTCTGTCTCAAGACATCATTTTAGATCAAAGGTATGTGCAAATTTTAGCGTTATGATTGTAAAATTCTAATAAATGCTTGGTTGTGTGCTTAATTAGATTGGACTGTGTAACATGTCTCTATAGTCTGCACTCTAAAAACCCATGTGTTCCTTTGTGTTGGTTTTCTGCAGGTCACTGTCATATTTGAGATAATAACAAGGAAGTGTGGAGCTGCAGCTGTCAAGGCGGTTACTCCGGGGAAATACATGGGTTTTATTACGACGGTACTAGAGGTATTCTGTTTTGTACTAGTTATGAGACCACTGCTATACCTTAAGCTCAGCCTGAGGCTATTCTTATGTGACAGCATCTTATGCAAAAGCTCAATTTTTTTGGACATGTGGACTTTGAAGTTCAAATGCCTTGAAGTCACAAATTCCAAATCAGTCTTTTTTCATTGGCCACCAAAAAAAAAAAAAAAAAGTGACTGAATTCAGGCAACGAACAATATATAATCCACATTCTTCTTTGCTTCCATAATAAAAACCGTTTATTAATTTACTAATTGTCACTAAGTTGATGTGGGGCCAGACTATACATTTGGTCTCTGGTTTGGCTTCCCCCCCCCCCTTGAGAGTCATCCTTCTGTTTTGGAGCTTTAAACAATAATATAATTCATCTCTTATTTAGATTTTCTCCCTTTTTTTCCTTTGTCTTTTTTAAGGTGAATTTTTCCTTGTCTTATTTATATGCCGGCTACACGATTTATTTTATGCATCCATTGGATCTGTTTGATTGATGGAGTTTTGTCTGAAATTTGTATTATTTTGAAGTTCGTTTTATTTTAGGTAAATGGTAAATGCTGACCAATTTTAAACATTTAATTTCACTGTGTTGCCACGCTGCCCTCCAGAACCGCCATGGCAGATCAAGTACAATGGAAGATGTCAAGAATGATACAGAACATATGCCTGGAGGGCCTTCTGCCGAGGGGTATAGCTTCAATTGCTTGTTAACTAATTTTATTATTTAATCGTTGTTTTATTTGAATGCCATCCTTGGTCCTACAAAATCTGTGGTAACAGTCTCGATCTGATCCTCGTTTTTATAATTTCTCCCTTCTATCATAGGCCAGAGGCAGAGCAAAGGAAGAAGCCTAAGAAATCAGATTCTCAGGAGAATGGTGCAGGCAAACTTAAAAAGAGAAAGAGGGAGAAGAAATTTGTGACTCACTTGCCGAGCTTAAATGATCCTGTCAAGTCTCGTAGCAATCATGAATCAAATTTTGCTAAAAGAGCTAGGCATTCTTATAATAATAATTCAAAGAAAGGAAGTCCTGAAGGAAGAAGAAGTAAGAAGGGCAACTTGAGTAGTAAGAAAAAAGGTCTCAGTGGTGGTGGGATGAAAAAAGTAAAGCCGAAGAGTACTAAGAAGGATAAGGCAGCTTCTCATGGACCTATGAGATTTTCCAAATCCCACAAGACGAAAGAGTAAATCAAAGTTAAATTGAAAGCCGAGAAGCAATCTTCATGAATCAGAAAAGCAATTGCTGCCAGTAAACATGGCATGTCTCCCAGGAAAGTATTGGAAGGGAAGTTCGGCCACGAAGTTGTTAGCGTTGCGCCAAAGTTATTGCATTTTAATGTCTAAGCATAAAGTCCTCAGGCTGACCAAGTGTAATTGAGTTGCTAATTTTCATCAAGCTCAACGTTTGAATCTCTTGGCTAACTCCTCTGAAAGGTTTTTAAATCAGAGGACTAAATTCTACAGGCGCAAAATCGGAGTCCAGAAGGTTGCGAATTTTGTTCGTTTGTTAGAAACATGATTTTATACTTGTAATCCTATTAATAATTAGATTAGAAAATAAAATTGATATTTAATGATTAAAGTGTTTATTGTGCACGTTAGTTTCTTGATTGTTCTCTTACTATTTGGTCTTTGGGATATTACCAAATATAGACATTTCGGTTTTATATTTCTTATTTTTGAATTCTAGTAGTTTTTTTTTTTAATGGATTTGTAAAATCAAGGATTTAAGTAATCTAAATTTAATTTAGATAGCTAGGAGTAGGTAGTAAAAAATGATTAAGGTGGATTGAATTCAGAACGCTTAATTCTTAAATGAATAAATTGTTTTTCTCTAAAGGGCACTGGATTCGAAAGAGGTCGGGCGGAAAAAAAAAAAAATTCCAACAATCCAGCCAATAACGTTTTAGTTGGATGAATGATAATTTAATTCGAATATTTTTCAGGAAAAAAATATTATCTAAAGATCCTTGGGTAGTTTTTATATCAAATAAGGACCTTAAAATTGGGCCCAAAAAAAAGACCTTTAAAATTTAAAATTTCACTATATTCCTATAATATTTGTATAAAAAACAGATTTTATAAGAGAAGTTTAATAATTAAATGTTAATTATATATGATTATTTGTTATAATTTAAATAAATGCTTGTTTATGCACTTGAATGGATGTTTGCTTATGCATTGAACTCGTGCTATCATTTATAGTTACTCCCTTCATTTTTATATATAAGATATTTTTAATTAAATCATGCCAACTAATAAAATTTAATTATTTAATTAAAAACATAGCAACATTTTAATTTTATCTCTAAATATTGTAATTAAAAAATGAATTTCTTTTTCTAAAGTAAATTAATAAAAGTACTTATTTTTTTTCTTTTCAATTTAATAAGGATGTAATCGTCAATTCATTAAAAAATATGCTAACAATATCTTATATCTAAAAATATTTTTTTAAAAAAATTTATATATAGGAATGGAGAAAGTACTTGTTAATTCAAGATGGAATGTTAATTATGTAAAGTTATTTGTCAAAAATTGAATTGATGTTTATTTATGCAAAACAAACACTTGAATAATTTAACACGCGTTACCATTTTTTACAACTTGTTCATTTTTGAATATGTCGTTGTGAATTACATATAATTATCTGTCAAGATATGAATAGATGATTGTTTATATAATTGTAAAATTTCAAGGATGATTGGGTCTTTTCTTATAAAATCTTATTTTTATATAAATACTTGAGGGTACAAGGAAATTTCATATTTTTAAGGGTTTTTTTGCTATAAAAACCTTTTAGGGGTCCTTGAATGATATTTTTTGTATTTTTATTTTTAATTTTTACTTTTGTATAGTAAATAATAATGAACAAACATATTCTTTGGGCGAAAAAAATGATGAGCAATCATGAATTTTAAAATAATAATCCAACCCACTGCATACATACATACATATACTTGTACATATACATATACATACATATATATAATGTGAGTAAATCAAATTCAACCCATGGTATTTCTAGGTTTTTCTTTTGTAAATTATTTTATTACATAAAAATTTTGAATTTTGATGACAACTCAGCATCATAAAAAAATTTTGCCCTTTTATTTTTATTATTCGGCAAGCTATTTTATAGGCTATTTTTTTACAACTTTTTTGGGCCAGAAATTTTTTTTTCACATGTATTGAACTGTTATCTGATTGTCGTCGTCGTCGTTGTGTCCTGGTTTGTGGAAATAAGAGTAGGTTTGCATTGATAATTGATAAATGCATATTTAAAAACAGTTCAATACATGTACATGTGAGAGTTGTAATTATGAAAAATAATTCTGACAAAAAATATGAAAAATAATGATCTAATTGACCAAAAAAGGATTAGTTATTTTTGAGATTTTTCTCTCTCTGTTTTTGTTTTTCGCCAAAATTTTTGAGATTTTCCTTTAAGTTAAGCTGAAAGTCTGAAACTTCATGTTGTTTCAGAATTTTAAAATGCAATCAATATATCACAATAAAACAAAGTTTTATGTTAATAACATGAGGCATTATGAGCTTAACATATGATATCACTTCTGAAATTTTCATATAGTCGAATTCTTTTTTTTTTTATATAGTTATACGATCGGATTCTAATCACGTATACTTTATGAATATGAATAACATGCTTAAAGGAGCTGCTTATCCCCTTCTCTCCGCCTTCCTTCCTTCCTTTTTTCAATAAAAAGGTTATATTTCATTTATTTGTTTTTTTATAATATTAAATACTAATTTTTTATTGGTTTCCTTGTTTTCTTTTACAGGTGAATTAGTGTGTGTAAAATTTTTTTATGATTAATAAAATTGGCTCTGTTTTGTTTAAAAAAACTAATTTTTTATTTAAAAATATCAATTTTTATTTAAAATTCTTGGCTATGTTATTTTTCCTACAAAATAACTTAATAACTATGCGTATTTTTTTTCCTTTCATCACAATTTTTTCTGCATTTAAATTTATATGTTATGTTTTTAATATTTCATAGATAACATTGGAAAATAAATAATTTTTTATGCCTTAAATTATTTCTCGTTCGCTTCTGTCACTTATTTTATTAATTTCAATAAGTAAAATGTTGTTTAGAATTTTAAACATGATAAAAAAATTCAATCTTTTTTTGCAAATCATATATTACTTAAATGTAAAAATATCTTCTAAAATCTTAATATAAATTTATTTATTGACACATTTTTTTGTTGTAAATTAAAAAAAAAGGTACTCCCTCTGTTCAAAAATATAAGGCATTTTTTAAAGAGATTGATATTAAAAATGTAAGGCATTTTGAGTCTTTTAAGGTGTAACCAATACTTTTTTTCAAAAGTGCCACTATTGAATAAATTATTTTATTTGTTAGGGTGTTTAATAGGAGTAAATATGAAAAGATAAGATTAGTTAAAAGATAAGTAATTACTTTATTAGGGATGAGATTCAGTTAAAAATGTCTTACACTTTTGAAGGGAGAGTATATTATACATGTTTGAAACTAAATTTGTTTACAATCCTAAAATGTTAATTCTTTTTTAGGAAAATATCACTTAAGAACCACTATAGCTAATTTATATTAGTTAGGGTCATAAAATTATGAAATTTTACTGCAATCTCTTGGTCTTTAGTTGAAATCAATTTCTATATAAAATGACCAAATTCCTCTAAAATTTAAAATAAGAAAAAAAAAGGTCCTCTATATTGTCACTTGCACCAATCATCAAATCACCGTCAAAGACTTGCCAGTAGCAAGTCACCGAAACTCCAACATTGATAATATTTTTATTGATGGATGATTAGTAAAGGTAGTTGTGAGATTTTATTCCATTATCCCTTAGTTGCCTAAAAAATTTAGCCTTTTGGTTATACATGGTAAAAAAAAAAAATAGATGTAGTAATCTAAACTTCTAAATTACTTTCATGTTATAATATAATAATATATTGTTAATTTCATAACAATAATAGTTATTTTACTGTTGTTGCTTGTTAATATGGCATGATCAATTACAAATTGAATATTTCAAAACTTTATACATTTTACTTGTTAAAATCCAAATATATTATTATTAATCATGAATGAGTTATTGTTAAAACTTGAATAGATATTATTAATAAGTAACTAACACTTATGCAGTTGAGTATATTCCATTAGTTTTTTTTAACTTGTTAAAACTCAAATGGATTGTTAATTTAAAATGATTAGTTGTTAAAACTAAATGAATACTTATCAAAAAATGACTAAAATTTGTACAATTAAACTCATCTTTTGTTCTTTTCTAACCTGTTAAAATTTAAATGAATTGTTGTTAATTTTGAATGCATTGTTATCAAACCCCGAATAACTTGTTGTTTATACACTTGTTCTATTAGACACGTGCTTTCAATCATTAATAATTATCTATTCGAGTTTTAACAACAATTTATTTGAAATTAACAATAATTTATTTAGGTTTTAATAAGTTTGAAAAGTGGATAGGATGAGTTTAATTGTATAAGTATTAGTTCTTCATTGATAAATATTCATTCGCATTTCAATAACAACTCATTTGAAATTAACAACAATCCGTTTGAATTTTTTAAGTTATAAAAATTAATATGATAAGCTTAATTGTACTAGTATTAGGTCCTTCATCAATAATTACCTATTTGAATTTTGACGATAACTCATTCGTGATTAAGAACAATAATTTAAACTTTAATTGAGTAAAATATATGAAGTTTTAAAACCTTTAATTTATAATTGACTGTGTCAAATTAATAAGTGACATTAATTAAATAGCAAATACCATTTTAAAATTAATAACACATTATTATGTTATAACATGGAATTGATTTAGAAGCTTGGGTTATCAATTTTTTTTGTTTTTGCTATATATGGATGGGCTTGGTGGTTTGGTAACTATGGGTCATGGAATCAAATCTTCCTTAACCATTTTATCCTTTAATAAAAGTGCTACTTGTGCTGAAAGGGCTCTAACGACCTTGCTGTTGACAATGTCTTTGGCGATCCGATAACAATAAAAGTGACATTTTTTTATTATTATTATATTATGTTTCAGGGGTGATTCGATCATTTCAAATAAAAAATTAATTTTAATCAAGAATTAAGGAATTGCAATGAAATTTTACAATCTCACAAGTCTTGACTGATATAAATTAGCTACAGTGATTCCTGAGTGATGTTCTGATATTTTCCTTTCTTTCTTTTTTTTTTTTGGTTTTTTTTTTAGCCCATCCCCTAAACTTTATGTCAGTCCAAACAAAAAATAATTTGTGAACCACTTGCCCGTCGAATACACGCGAGCTATCTGCGCGGGGATGTAAGACCATAATTAACGACCCACGTGAACTCTTGGAGCGCAGGGTGGGAGGGTTTTATACGTAACCGTCATCTCAACCCAAGCAGTACCACTACTTACTCGATGGCCACCGCACTTCGCCATTGTCTTTTTAAACTCGCCGTCACCGCCGAGTCGGCTCCGCTTGACGAGCCAAAGAAGAAGAAGAATGAAACGGCGTTCAAGGAGACGAAGCAGGTTTTCGTGGACTACGATAGCGGCAAGCACGAAGTCTTCACCAGGGTGAGCGGGCTCCGCAAGGATGACATTCCCCAGCGCTATCGCTTGCGAGTAGAAGGCAGACGCTTCCAGAAGGATTGGACGGTGTCTGAGGTGGTGGACATGGTTTTGATGCTGAATCTCTCGGAGGATATCGAGGGACTCCTGAATCGCTGGGCTGGACGCTTTGCTCGGAAGAATTTCCCGGTGCTTATTAGGGTATTGCAAAATCCTCGGTTGCAATATTAGCGCAATTTGTTCATTTGGAATTTTTATGTCACCAGAGTCCCGAAAAGTTGTTTGTATTTTGCATTTTCATTTCTGAATTTTGCTATAATAATAATAATAATTATATTTAACTGTTAAGTTTCAGTTTGATACGCCAATATCTAAACATTTGTAGGAGTTGGTTCGAACGGGATCTATTGAGCACTGTAATGCAGCGTTCCGTTGGATGAAAAATCAGAAAAATTACTGTGCTCGAACTGATATATATAATATGATGATAAGGTTAAATGCTAGGCATAATCGAACGGACCAGGCGCGTGGATTTTTTTTTGAGATGCAAGAATGGAGGTATCGGTTTTATGTTGGTGCAAACTCTCATTGTTAATAAGAGCGCATTCCATATTTTTAAGCTCCATATGCTCCTTATATTCATCTTGTATTTTGATGTGGATGAATTAGATGAGACGGTATTTTGCTATTGTTAATGCTCCTTTAGTGTGTTTTCCAGTGGTATGCTCATGATCAGTGCTGCAATTGATTTTTCTTTTTCTTTTTGTTTTTTTTTAAGTCTGCCTGATTTTCTGTTGTCACTATTCGGGTTATCACATTGCATTCATCTTATTTTTCTAGGTGCAAGCCTGATGCTGAGACTTACAATGCTCTTATCAATGCTCATGGGCGAGCAGGACAATGGCGCTGGGCTTTGAATATCATGGAAGACATGCTACGTGCAGCTGTGTGTACCTTGTATTTTTCTTTCCTAATCAGTCTTAGTGGGTCTGAATTGATGTGAGCAGCCTCCTTTTTTTTTCCCCCTCAATTTTTATTATTAGATTGCATTTAGGGACAAAAGTACTCAAGATATCACACATAATGATAACGTGCTTGTGCAAGCACTTCTTGCTGGAGTGTTCATTATGACCACCCTTTTGTTTTTTCTTGGCATGTTATATCTAGAGCTGGTAATTTGGGTGGGGTGAATTTATTCAGATTAGGCTTAAAATATCTGAACATATAAAATGCCTATATAGTCAAGCCTAGCCTAGCCCAGTTCTAACACCTCAGGCTTTCAAGCTTATTTGGGCTGGCTTGTATATCCGAATTGTTAAATATTATTTTATTCTATTTTTTTTCCAATTTAGCCAATTTCAAATTTTATCTTAAAAATTAAGATTTTTCAATTTTTATTTTATTAATAATTTTAAAAAAAGTCGGGTATTCGGGCTAAGCCCATTTGGGTTCAGGCTTGGCCTAGATTTCTTTGGGCTTATTTGAGCGGCCTAAGTCCAAACAAGCCTGAAATAAAAAAAATTTTCTAAACTCCTTAGTCCACCCCTAAGATTTTTGCACTTATTCGGGTTGGCCCGAATTACTAGCTCTAGTTATACCTTCTATAGCATTCATACCCTTTCTTTTATTTATGATTACGTCTAAGGAAGCATGCCTTCTAACCTTGACAGACGGAAGCAAGTATGTTTAAGTAGTTCACCATATTGTTTGACGAGGAAGTGTAATGCATGAACTTTTTTTTGCATATTTTAGATAAAATATGCCCCATTGAAATTCATTCTTAAAAAAAAAAAAACTCAATACATTAATGTATATGGGTTCTCTCAGATGAAATACTTGAGATCTCATTGTTAGATACTCTTTGAATTTGTTTTACATGATGGTAGAGGATCTCCCTTTCTCTGTGGAACTATTTAGGTTTTTGTTCTGACTATTATTGATTTATTGTTGAAATAAGCAATTAAGTCTAGTGATAGTATTTATAATCAATGTATCATAAGCTTTATATAATATCTCGTTCAGGGGTTCCACTATTCTAAGCAACTTAGGCATTAGAAAAATAATTGATAGGTTTTGGCAGTTAGCATTTTCATTTCAAGTGCTTTTTGTGACACTAACATAATCTTGCAGATTCCACCAACCCGATCAACATATAACAACTTGATCAATGCTTGTGGATCTAGTGGAAATTGGAAAGAAGCTCTTAATGTTTGCAAGAAAATGACAGACAATGGAATTGGGCCTGATCTTGTTACTCACAATATTGTGTTATCTGCATTTAAAAGTGGGGCTCAGTATGCAAAAGCTTTGTCTTATTTTGAACTAATGAAGGGAACCAACATTCATCCGAACACAATTACGCTTAATATTGTGATCCATTGTCTAATAAAGCTTCAACAATATGAGAAAGCTGTTGTTATTTTCAATTCCATGAAGGAAAAGAGGTCAGAATGTCACCCTGATGTTGTAACATTCACAAGTATCATTCACTTGTATTCTATGTGTGGGCAAGTTGAAAATTGTGAGGCTGTGTTCAATACAATGCTGGCAGAAGGGCTAAAACCTAATATTGTCTCATATAATGCATTAATTGGTGCATATGCCGCTCAGGGAATGGACAATAAAGCAGAGTTAGTTTTTAATGAGATTAAGCAAACTGGTCTGTGCCCAGATATTGTCTCCTATACATCTCTGCTTAATGCTTATGGAAGATCTCAAAAACCCCAAAAGGCAAGGGAAGTATTTGAAATGATGAAAAAAAACAACTGCAAGCCGAACCTTGTTAGCTACAATGCACTGATTGATGCTTATGGATCTGGTGGTTTGTTAGCAGAAGCTGTTGAACTCTTGCGTGAGATGGAGCAAGATGGAATTCAGCCAAATGTTGTCTCAATATGCACTCTCTTGGCAGCATGTGGACAATGCAATAAGAAGGTGAAGATTGATACAGTGCTTTCAGCAGCTCAGATGCGAGGCATTGAACTAAACACAATTGCATATAATTCAGCAATTGGAAGCTACATGAATGTGGCAGAATATGACAAAGCTGTAGGCTTGTATAATTCTATGAGGAAGAAAAAAGTTAAGCCTGATTCTGTTACCTTCACTGTGCTGATTAGTGGTTGTTGTAAGATGTCAAGATATAGTGAGGCAATCTCTTTTTGGGAAGAGATGATGCATCTTAAACTTCCTTTGTCCAAAGAGGTCTATTCATCCGTCATGTGTGCTTATAGCAAACAGGCAAGTTCCTTGTAAATGTGATACTTCTTAGTGGAATAATTATAAAATTTCATAACTCTGTTTCCTTCTGTTATTCTTTTTCTTCACATTTTTTGTGTGGTGATTTTTAGGGTCAACTCACAGAAGTAGAATCTACATTTGACTTGATGAAAAAGTCTGCTTATTACCCTGATGTGGTTACATATACTGCAATGGTTCATGCATACAGTGCTGCTGGTAAGATAACTTATTGAGTTATTAACCATTGAAATAATACTATGGTAAATGGGATTTATATATTTTTGGAGTAACTTCCCTAGTGTGTGTTTACCAGGTCATTGGGAAAAAGCATTTGCACTTTCTGAAGAAATGGTTAAAAATGACATCAAACTAGATACTATTGCTTGTGCTGCTCTGATGAGAGCTTTTAATGAAGGAGGCCAACCCAGAAGGGCTCTGAATCTGGCAGAAAGTATGAGAGAAAAAGAGATTCCATTTACTGATGCCATTATCTTTGAATTGGTATCTGCATGTAGCTTGTAAGTTCTAATTATGCCCTGCAATTTACAATGATTTTTCATTGTCTATTCTTTGTGAAACTTCTGGGATTTCCATCTTATCACATTCTCGTGGACTACGTTCTGCTAATCCTAACTGAATTTGCTTATCATCTTCCTGATCTAGGCTTCATTGTGATTCTTTCCTTGGGCAAAATTTAAATAGCTAATTTTTTCTTTATTAGAAGTATATTGATAGATATATAAGGTGGAGAGTTCTTCATTTGTGAGACATAAAGATACTGTTTTGCCTTCCCTCATTTGGTGCAATTATTGCTCATTAAAAAGCATATTTCTTAACTAAGATATTTGATTTTGATGTCTCAATTTGGCTCATTTAAGCACGTGTTGCTTTGTAGATCTTCAACTAGGGTATTTAGATATTTGATTTTGTTTTCTTTTTGCCTTTGCAAATTTTTAATGGTGGACGTAAGTTAGTATCACACTCGCGCATATTTTCTCTGATATTTTTGCTGGAATTTATTTTTTAATTTAATAACTCTGTCTTGCTAAATTTGTCTTTTGCTGTCAGGCTACGTGATTGGAGGATAGCTGATGAACTGATTATTTATATAGAGCCCTTACTTCCTGTAGCTTCAGTTGGACTTATTAATCAGTTCCTGCATTTTTTAGGAAAAAGTGGAAAGACTGAGACCATGATGAAGGTATCAAATCTTCTGTAAAATGTTTATGCTAAATGTTACCATGAAATTTCAACGTGTTTTGCCACTACATTTTATTAAGATCTCTTTTTCCCAGTTAACGCATGATTAATTCCTCAGAACTGAATGCTCATCTGACATTATCTTGCTTTCTGTTCATCTTATTTTCATATACCCAGTTGTTCTACAAAATGGTTGCATCAGGTGCTGACGTTAGCTTTAATACTTATTCTGTTTTACTGAAGAACCTCTTATCCTCTGGGAATTGGAGGAAGGGCATAGAGGTAACCTTAATTTCCTTCACATTCTTTTACATATTGCATTTAGGTGTTCATCTTGCTCTTTCTTGAACATTAATTTAAACATGCATACAGCTTCTAAGTTCTTGGTCTTGGTTGGATGGGGGCAAATTTTTCCCATGATGCCGACAATGGTTTGTAGGATTGTTGCTTGGATTTTGGTAGCTATGTGGAACACATAAATGTAAAAGTTTTATTTGCTGAATATGAACTTTTGTTGCCAAAATTCCTCTCACCCTTTATACAGATTTTATGGAGTCCCGTGCAATATTTTATGGTCATCAGTGATGCTTTTTTTCCCAGTCCAGAACTTGGTAGCTTGTATTATTCTTGTGTTTTCTGGCTGCAGGTCAAAGATACGTATCTGGAACATCACATTTATTCGTTCATTCCTCGTTCCATTTTTATACAAATTCCCTTGGTTATGAATGCTTGTAAAAATTAATGCAAGCTCTTTGTGCAGATCCTGCAATGGATGGAAGATGCAGGAGTTCATCCATCATATGAAATGTACTGTGATATATCTTCATTTGCACGGAAAAGCTGTGGAGCTGAAAGTGCTGCTATCATTAAAGAAAGACTTGGTATGGATATTTACATCATCGCTAGATATTTTTTTACCCGTGTGCACATGCATTCCTTTTATTCTTCCATGACGTTAGCATGTTTGAAATTATTTATATCACCTAATGAACCTGTGAGGTTTTCAAGCATGTGGTTAAGGGAGAGCTGCTTTGGTATAAGCACTCCAGCATCCTCTTTAAACTAGTTAATACTAATGGCTGAAAAGCATTTTGCATTATTGGAAGTCTTTCATGCTTGTAAATTGCAGTACTTTCCCTTTCACGGTCTATGGTGAGCACATGTCAATGGCATAGGCATTGGATTTTGATTGACATGGTATTTTTTTTTTTTTTGGTAAAGTGGCAAATTTAGCCATGGATTATTTTTTCAGGAGGGTCTAGTAGTCTAAATTATTAAGTGATACGAAATAAATTTTCAACTTCAAAAAATGAAACATCCAATAGCCCGTCGTTAACTTTAGTCAACAGCCGTTACGAGAGACCCACAATGACACGTGGCACTCACGGGCACTCCATGTCAACATGTGTAAAGTGCAAATTCGGCGATAAACTATTTTCCAAGGAGTATTGGGTAGCCTCTACTATAAAAATGGACTATCTAACATCTTTCATCAATTTTGACCAAACATCATTTATTTTCATACTCATGAAGCCCACAATACGTCAATTTCTCCAATCTTTTTGCCTTCATTCTCAGTCTCAACTTGACAAGAAGAAGTTCAAAGAGTTTTTATCTAAAAACATTCACAAGGATGGCCAATGAAGTAGAAGTTTGATTTTACTATGTGTGGAAGAAGCTTTTATTCTAGCTTAATTTAACCACGAATTATTTCTTTACTTTGTTGGCATTGTCTTCGTGAATGTCTTCAAACAAGAACTCTTGAAACCTCTTTTTCTCGAGCTGAGACTGAGAATGAAGGGCAAGAAAATTGAAGAGATTGATGCATTGTGAGCTTGATAAGTTTGAAAATAAGCAATGTTTGGTCAAAATTAATGGGAAGGTGTTGGATGATTTATTTTTATAGTAGAGGCTGCCCATTATTCATCAAAAAATAGTTTGTGGCTAAATTTGCACTTTTATACATGCTGATGTGGAGTGCCTGTGGAGTGCCACATGTCATTGTGGGACCCATATAAACGTTTGTCTACTGAAGCTAACCGCAGGCTACTAGATGCTCTATTTTTTAAAGTTGAGGATTTATTTCACACCACTTAATAGTTTAGGCTACAAATACTTCTGGAAAGATAGTAGGTGGTTAAATTTACACCTTTACCCTTTTTTTAAGACTTGGAAAGGGATTACTGTGACAAATATTTTAAACTACAGTAAAAATTGATCTTGAAATCATTTTAGGTGATACAGAATCTTCAACTCTCCAGCTTTATGCTTCATTTTGTAAAATCTCATTATTTTTTCTTTTTAAAGAATTAGTCTTTCTAAAATGTTTAATGACAGTTCTCTTAGCAGGCCTTTTACGTGTTACTGGTGTTGATGGGTTCAAAATATTGGGTCTTTCTTGAACTATTGATCTATTGATTAGAAGAAAATTTAGTTTGGATGTTGCTATAACAAAGTTCAAATCACAATAGACTTGTACAGTCAAGTTTTGTAAGTTCTTCTCTCTCTCTCTCTCTCTCTCAAATTGAGCTATTTAAAGGTATCTACGCCTGCTAATATTTTCAACTAGTGGTAGTTTGTGTTTTTGTTTTCTTAATTACCAAAACTGAAGAGAGATAGTATTTTACAAGACTATAATTGTCTTCTTTGACCATGCCTTTGTTGGTTTTTATTTGTCTGTTTTAGATGTTTTTTACTTAATTGTCTGTCAAGTTAGAGCTTGGTAAGACTGTCATGGCGTTAAGAGATTCTTTTGACTTAAAATTTATTTCGGTCATAAACTTGTACAGAATCCTTGAAAAGGAAATTTAGGGATCAAACGTCCACAAGCCAATCTTCTGGGTCTCGTCTGTTAACTTGATCGCTGATCATGGAACAGTTTTACGTCACCACAACCTGTGTTTCTAGCCTTCCGCAAGAATTGCATTTGAAAGATTAAAGATTATCAGTCTGTTAGATATGAAGTTAATTTAGAATATACCTGCCATTTATTTATCATGATAGTGGAAGGAGTCACCACAAGGAAAGTTATCGGGGTTTGTTTTTTTGTTATAGTAATTTTGACCTGCGCTGTCTGTATGCAAGTTTCTCAACTGCATTGATGTACAGCTAGTAAAATGGAAGTTTTGGCATAGCACCTAAGAATAAACTTGGTCATTTTGTTGTCTGTCTGGCTTGAACCACACTTGAGACTTCTTGTAGCCCATACTAGATTTTACTCTCCATGCGTAGGAAGAGAGATATGGAATGAGTGACATTCCATTATTGAGCTGCAGCCAAGAGTATATTGATGTTCCAAAGCGGCTTTGGGAAGCTTCCGTTCTTTGCAGAGGTTCACCAACCACAAATTGGCCGCCTCAGAGGGCTGGCTGTCCACGTCAGAAATTAGACAGTTATGGTGGATAGGGTTGAAAGCTGTCGCTGACATGCTTTGCAAGAAAATGAAAGATAAAGGGAATTAATTTCAACGAGAGAGAAATGATCGCTTCCGCCGGGAAGATTTCATTTTTGGTTTTTGTATCTAAAAAGCCTTATGGTGTAATCATGTGGCTCTTTGAACCTCAAGGAACGCGCTTAATTTTAATCAAGCACTAGCATTGATGTGTAAGGTCAAAAGTAGCTTCACAGTGAAGATCCCTAAAAAAATTCTCTAAATTTAAATATGAGAACAGCAAGAGTGTATTGATGTTCCAAAGCGGCTTTGGAAAGCTTCCGTTCTTTGCAGGGGTTCACCAACCACAAATTGGCCGCCTCAGAGGGGTGGCTGTCCACGTCAGAAATTAGACGGTTATGGTGGATAGGGTTGAAAAATGTCGTCGCTGACATGCTTTGCAAGAAAATGAAAGATAAAGGGAATTAATTTCAGCGAGAGAGAAATGATCGTTTCCGCCGGGAAGATTTCATTTTTGCTTTTTGCATCTAAAAAGCCTTGTGGTGTAATCATGTGGCTCTTTGAACCTCCAAGGAACACGCTTAATTTTAATCAAGCACTAGCATTCATGTGTAAGGTCAAAAGTAGCTTCACAGTGAAGATCCCTAAAAAAATTCTCTAAATTTAAATGAGAATGGGAACCAAATGACTTGACTTGTATAGCTTTTCATTCAGTAGCAAGAACAATACGGAACACGCATTAAATCGATATCGTATCAAATTTTTGGGCTTCATGATTTGGCTGATTTCTTAACCAGGGCATGAAATTTGGCTTGAGTTTGTTTGGTGTGTCGCGTACTTTTCAGCAATAAATGAAGGTACAAAATTTCTACTATAGTTGTAAGACTAACTTCCAAACAATTCTTGGATTCCTTCTGTCCCTTAAAGAATGTTTTTTCCCCACCATCATGCAATGAAGTGGGTTGCTTTGAGTGGTAGCAGGTAATCCTTGCCTCCTTGTATTTGAAACCAGCAGACAAACGGGACGTGCATGATTATGATCATATCATGATAATACTTTCGAAATTGTCTTAAATGACGTAATTACCCTTTCGGAGTGCTAGCCGTTACTCTGTCCCGAGATTGCCACAGGACCAAACACCCACTCATCATTTTAAATTCGGAGAAGGTTATATCTGTAATTAGAATTGCTTCTTCCTCTCTTAACTGAATTGTTATAGTTCTCTCCCTCCACTGTGAATCAAAATTGAAATACCATCTAAAAAGGGCATACACTGGACTATTCCCTGCATCTCTAGTCTAGGGCTAGGTTTCGATTCTTTCATGGCTTCTTCTTCCTCTGACCCTAGCAAGTCTGAAGTCGGCTGCGGCGGCGGTAATGCAGAGGTTTCGGATGCAGCGGTGGCAAATGATAAGCTCTTACTCTATAGGGGATTGAAGAAAGCGAAGAAAGAAAGAGGGTGTACAGCTAAAGAGCGCATCAGCAAGATGCCTCCTTGCGCTGCGGGGAAACGCAGCTCCATATATCGTGGTGTCACCAGGTACAGAGCTCAATTTTGCGTTTGACTGCTACAAAAGTGATCCTGCAGGATAAATATGTAATTGTAAAGCGAATAGCTGCTTTTTCGTGGATGCAGAGAAACTGAAACCTATTCGTTTTACGTACTCATCAACTTCAATTGCTTGCATAGAGTGAGTCGCTTATGAAGTCATCGTCATGGCGCAAACAGTTTTATTTGATTTTTATTGACACTTCAAAATTTATACCAGTCATGGCAGTGGCAATCAATGTCTTCCGACATACTGCATTGGCATTGCTTTCGCTGGCTTCTAAAGTCTTTACTCTTTAAATTAAAAAATGGTGCCTATCAGGTGTGTGTTTTGATGCATCTCAGAACAACCATCATTATCCGCAATCCTGCCTGTTTTTTTTTTTTTTTTTAAAAAAAGGTTCTATATCTCTGAATGCAGCAAACTAGTGAAACTATTCTTGCAACGCAGGTAACATACTTGCGTCAATTCCACTGAATTCGATGCCATGTCTGGTTTCTTCAAAATAAAGACTACCTATACCTTTTATGCATTACTCAAGCGGAAGAGTGAGCATGGCGTTCTCTCATATGTTGACAAATGACGTGGTTGTAAATGACACTTGAAACGATGTATAAGCAATGTTAAAACGCCTTGGTTAAATGCTTTAAGTCGTCTCACCTTCTGCTATCATTTGACTGCTTTTATATACACACAAACTTACTGTTGAATTTTACGTTCCTTTTAGATTATTGTAAGCTAAAACACTTATTCTTACTATTTTTTTGTTTTTGGGTATTGAACTGTTTATAACACTATTTTTCTCTTTCAAATTATCCTGTAAGTTTCTCCTGCACTGCTTTTGAAATGCAACTTCTTCTCTAAGCATAGAACCATTCTCCTGTTTCTATGAATAAATAGGCATAGGTGGACTGGTCGTTATGAGGCCCATCTTTGGGATAAAAGTACATGGAACCAGAATCAGAATAAAAAGGGAAAACAAGGTTTCTTCTTCTCTCTGGCTTCCTTTCCCTGTCCTCTTTCTGGTCGTGGGTATAGAAAGATATTGTTGAGCACTTGTCATACGAAACTCAAATATCATTACAGTAACTTACATCACTTCATTCTTCTGTTGTACATGGATTGACTGGACAACGATTCATATATGATGTCAGTCTACTTGGGTAAGTTCGCCATATGGTGATTTCTTCCTTCTTTTGTTTCTAATTTCTTTTTGCTTTTCAATTGCTGCGTCATTCATATTGATGCTTATTTCTCATGATATTTCGACAGGTGCATATGATGACGAGGAGGCTGCAGCTAGAGCTTATGACCTCGCTGCTCTGAAATACTGGGGTCCAGGGACTCTAATCAACTTTCCAGTAAGATATTTGCTTGAATAATTTTATTGATGTGGAGGACATAATGCTAGAGAAACAATTTCCTCTCGTTACCCTTATTGTTCTCCCATTGCTCTGAGTTTAAATATGTTTCCCTTTGGAAAAGGCACGTCAACTGTTCTCTTGTTGTTAATACAGTATTTCTGTATAAAATTTTGACATATGTAGGTGACTGATTATGCAAGGGATCTTGAAGAAATGCAAAGTGTTTCAAGAGAGGAATACCTTGCATCTTTACGGCGGTGTGTGTATACTTGACTAAAATGTCTAACATGAAACGATATCTTTGCTTATATGGGATGCTTTCTGCAGGAAGAGCAGTGGTTTTTCTAGAGGAATCTCTAAATATCGTGGACTCTCCAGGTGTTATCTATCAGAAATGGATACAAGATGCATGTGATAAACACACACGTGCACCCACAAATATGTGTATATACTGTCTGTTGATTAGTGTTCAAACTTAAGTAGAAATGTATTATATCGAGTTTGTTAGAGGATTGTTGCCTAGTGAGCTTTGCGCACACTTTGAATTCTAACACTATTTATTTACAAAGAAAAAGAAATCTAGACATTCAAAAAACGTCAACTTTTTTTTTTTTGGGGGGGGGGGGAGATTTTGTATTGGTGAAGAATCAATTTGAGGAAATAAATAATGGACCTCAAAGTATTTTTTTTTTAAGGAATTCAGTTAAATTATATTATTAATTGAATATCTATATTTGAAATTTCATTTAGTTGTCCATACAGAAATTGGCTATTAATAAACTTTTATCTATAAATATTTCCGTCTGTGTTTGTTTGTGTCGTTCTTCAGTGATCTGTGTATCGCATGATATTTGTGTCAATAATTTGCCTCTCTGCTGTATCTTATGAAGTAGCGTATCCGTGTGCAACTATATGTTCTTATGGAGATGTTTGACATTGATTTGATGGTTAAACGTTTATTCTTCATTTTATTTTGCATGTGATGGTACCAAAAAGCAGCCGATGGGAGCCATCGTATGGTCGGATGGCTGGGTCTGATTACTTCAACAGTATGTATTGTGGTAAATATTAATCAAATTTCAAGCCGTCTTTCATTTATAAACTGCAGAGCTGTAACCACAATCTTAACTATGTTTTGTCGATTGAAAAATGTGATTTAATCCAATTTATTCCACCTATTCTTTATCTGCTCACAGCTTCAGATTGTCTCACTGTTTTATTTTATCATAGCTACAGGTGATGATTCAGCAGCAGAAAGCGAATATGTTAGTAGTTTCTGCATAGATCGAAAGATTGATTTAACAAATTACATCAGGTGGTGGGGATCCAATAAAAGCCGCCAACCTGATGCTGGAACAAAATCATCAGAAGAAAAAAAGCAAGGATTTGCTGGAGATGTTTGTGGTGAGCTTAAAACGCTGGAACAGGAAATCCAACCCACTGAGCCATACCAAATGCCACAGTTAGGCTTGCCCCATGATAGGAAAAGGCACAAAAGTTCTGCAGTCTCTGCCTTAAGTATTTTATCACGGTCAGCAGCCTACAAGAGCCAGCAAGAGAAGGCGTTAAAGAGACAAGAAAATTACACAGATAATGATGAGGATGAGAACAAAAATACTATCAACAAGCTGGATCATGGCAAGGCACTTGAGAAATCACCAAATCATAACGGTGGGGATGAAAGACTTGACATTGCAATAGGAGTGAGTGGAGCATTGTCTATTCAAAGAAATGTGTACCCATTGACTTCGTTCTTGTCTGCACCACTTTTGACAGCCTATAATACTGCCGATCCCTTGGTAGATCCTGTTCTATGGACATCTCTTGTTCCTATACTTCCTGGTGGTCTTTCTCAGACAGCCGAGGTTGGTATATCTGCTCAAATATACTTTACCTTCTCTGAAGGATTGGGGGTTACATGATAATTTCATGCTGTTAGAGTAGAACAAATTATAGCTATGCTAGTGCAGCTTCAAATAATGATTTTTACAGATGTTTAAGATAAAAAAAAAAAATCATTAAATACAGCAACAACTTGAACACTAGTAAAATATTACAATATGCACCAGTAATTTTTTTTCAATCTGGTCTCATTGATGGCCAAAAAGAATGGTCCCCTCAGAATAATCTCTGGATATACCATACATTTTGGACCTTTTCCTACTGTGTTTACACCCTTAAAATTAACAAGGCTTTTTCAAACCGATCTTGAGTTTCTCTGCATTGGATCAATGTGTGATGTCATACCACATCACTTGCTGTCTGCATTTTTCTTGAATTTCTCATGGTAATGCTAGCGAGCCAAGTTAACTTCTATGCAATTGATCTGTGGGACAACCTTTCAAACCAATGGCAAGAAAAAATTGTGACACAAGCATGACCTCTTATATGATGCGTAGAATGCATGGCAGCATGGGTAAAGTCTGAATACGTTACTATTCTATCAAATTCTCTTATTGACTGGAGATTAGCTACACTTCTATATGACCCAAATTTCCTATTATTATTCAATGATATATCAATGAAAAGCAGCCGCCTCTGGCATTAAAACCTTATCTGACAATAATGAGATGACGGTTACATTAACAGTTCAAATTTTATCGTCAGTTTTCACCAGAACAATTAATATATCTCCCTTCAGTCCCAGATGACTGTATGGTAATATACAAATTACTATTTGCTTTCCATGTAGATCCACCTCACCACGAACATATATGAATTGATATGCAGGTTACCAAGACTGAGAGCAGTTCAACTTACACCATGTTTCCGCCAGAGGAATGATTCGACATCCCGTTCGGATTCCTAACTTGACGAAGGACAAGGTGCCTTTAATAGGAGTGGGTCCATATGTTCGTCTCTTGGTGTTGTTGAACAGCAGCAGCCTAAGCTTCTGAAGACCTCAACTAGTCCGAGAATGCCCCGAGGTTCAATTTTTGCAGGCATCGTATGGTCCTCTGAGAGTATAGAAAGGAAAATATTGTGTCGTGCATTAGCTTAAATCTTTTCAAGCTATCCAGATGTATTAATTGATATTCAAGTTTGGCCAAAAAAAAAAATTGATATCTCAGTCACATACATAGAAAATAACGGAGTTACACATATAGGGAATCTCTCTCTCTGTTTTTTTTTTTTGGGATGGGGTGATTTTTTTTATTATTGCATGTACAGAATTGGAATAAAAGGCTTGTTGTTGTTGTTGAACAGAATTGAAATAGAAATCACTAACGGGGTAATGGTTATTTGTTAACTATTATCATTATTATTATTTTTATATGAAAAAAAACGAGTTTACCAGATTCTACTGCTTGCTTCAATTTATTGTCAATGGCCTTGCAGCCTGTGTAAGTTTTCTTTGAATTTACATTTCTATATGAAGCATGGTGTTCGTCATTTGCCGTGTATTTTCATTCATACTATAAATGGATTGATTCCAAAAGCTGAGTACACGTGTCAACGGATCATATCACTTGAAAATTTAGATTTTGCATTTTGTTATGTTGTTATTGGATCCTTGCAGCTAGTAGTACCCTTTATGTTTATCTATTTTTGGGGCCTAAAGTTCTCTTATCCTTTCTTCTTCTTCTTCCTCTTCTTTTTTTTTTGACGTGGAAGTACTCTTATCCTTAAAGCGTGAGAGATCGTAAAACCTTTTGAAGCTTATTATATTTGCTTGTACATGAGTGCCAACAAATCTTAATACATGCTCTTGCTCAAAGAAACGAGAACAAATCTTAATATATTTGAATTCTATACTTGACCCACGATTTTATTATTTCTTTTAGATCTTTGTATTAGCATGTTTTTTATCAATCACTTTTAACCTTTAGACTCTGTTTAGTTCAAGAAGAGGGGAAAGAATGGAGGGAAGGTAAGGGGAGGCCCCTTCCCCTTATTTGGTAAAGGGAGGGGAGGGGAGATTTTTTAAAATTTCTCCTCCCCTCCAACTAAACACTACTTTGGAAGTAAAGTCTACCATCATTTGCTTACTCCTTGTGTTGTTCAATTTTAACAAAAGCTCATTATGATTTATAATTGATCATGACTACCAAACAGTAATAATAAATAAATAAATACAAACTTTGATGCATAATATAGGTGTTTTAACATTCAAACATTAAGTATATAAAAACAAAATTGCAGGCAAGAAGATTTTCCATGTCTCTGCTTAAAAAATAAGAAACATATAAACGTTATAAACTAACAATAAAATGATTTCACATGAATAAAAGTTTGTCAAAATCTGCATTCCTTCTCTCCATTTCTATGAGTCATTATCTACATAATGGATGGAACGAACAGTGAATGAGTATTTTTTTTTCCTTGGATAACATTACTTTTGGTCCTTGCATTTTATTTGGATTTTGGTATAAGTTTTTACACTTTATTTTTGGTGTTCTAAGTTCCTAAACTTCCCTCTGCTTGCTACATTGGTCTCTACAATTTCAAAAGGACATTGATGTAACACAAACAGTGTTAATAATATTGACATGTTAATTAACACAAATTACATGTTAAAATGATGATAATGTGAAATTTTTTAACAAGCAAAAATTAAAAAAACCTATATTAGATGAAATAAAAAGGTTGAATTGGACTTTTTAAATGATCAACAAAATGCACAAATTTCATGTAGGCATTTTTTTTAAATTGCTTATTAAAAAGTTCATGTCAGTATTAGTTTAACATATGAGCATAAAATTGATGGTAGTAATTGACATATCAACATTATTAACACTATTTGTGCCACATCAATATCTCCCTAAGAATGTGGGGACTAGTGTTGTAGGCAGAGGAAAATGTAGGGGCTTGAAACGTTAAAAAAATTATAAGGACCTATGTTAAAATTCAAGCAAAATGTAAGGATTAAAACTATTGTTTTTCCTTTAAAAACAAAATACTTACATTTTATTCGTTTTATTTCCGTCCGTGTCCACCATGCTTACCTTACCATACTTGCAAACGAATCCACGTGCATTGGATCAAGTCAGCGTTGAAGGACAATAAGATGGCATTCAAGTTTAAGAAAACATCAATATACCTTAATTGTTATTTACTAATCATCATAATTGTTAGATACAATTATTCCATACTGATCATTTTTTAAATCTGTACCTTTTTTTTTTTTTAAGATGCCTTACCCAATCAAGCAAAGGTCGGTCTAGGAATTTAAATTTGAGAGAATAGCAATGAAAGACTGTTGGAGGAAGTTAAATGTTGTAAAGGGCCAATGCAATTTGAATTCTCTGTGCAGTCTTAGAAGACTAATCTAAAAGTAAGATTGAATGAGAAATGATATAAATAACCTTGACAAGTGAAGAGGAAATATTGTTAAAGGTTGAAAGGAACTACATCGCACTACGGTCAATATCTCCAATACTCCAGCGACGCTACGCATTTGTGCTGGGGAGGAGTGGCCAAGTTTGAAACAAAAAAATAAAATAAAATAAAATAAAAATCATAATCCCTTTAGGTTGTGCACATCATCCTCCTATCCGATGCGACTTTGTACTTGAAAGCTACCGTTCATCTTACATCTATTAATTCATCCTTGTAAGCTCAAGTGTTCATTGTGTTGTTGGTCCAAGCCAATGCGGTTAAATGGTGATATGGATTCATTTAAATTGATTCAAGAGGAGGAATGGTTAATTGAGAATAAGAGTACTCCATTAGCAAAATGAAATTTGATCTGGTAAATGAGTTATTATTCAAGAAAAAATAAGTCTCCATTCCTTTCAAACAACAATCAATCCCTTAATTAACGATTTAGAAAATAACTATTTTTTTTTAAAAAAAATAAGTGCTATAATTTGATGAATAAGTCACTGTTAAAAAAAAAAACTCATTCCATTTTAATAAACATCAATTCCGTAACATTCATAATTTAACCATTTTGCTTGAGAGTATGATATGGCGAACAAGTCATCATCTGAAAAAAATAAACACCCATTCCATTTTAACGAGCATTGATTAAGTAATTAATAAGCCTAGAATATAATACGGAATTGATTGTTGTTGAAAGAGAGTGAAAACTTGTTTCTTTTCAGATGGTAACTTGTTTATTAGACCAAATTACACTTATGCTAATTCAACATTCTTACTCTTAATTGAACATTCCTCCTCTCGAATCGATTTCATATAATATATATCACCATTTAATCCATGAGAAGACGCGACAAAGCACTCTTAAATGACACCACCCTCTTCTCAACATTCATGGCATATTTGTTTTTGACCATTGACAATATATACACTTCAAATTGGATAACAGCAACTAAAGGGGCAACCTATATTGCGCAAAAAACTTGAGAAACGACATTCCAAAACTGCAAAACTCTAACAATATAGTCCTACGAGTGAGGAGGAGTTGAGTTCGCGTTGTTTTAGAAAATGGGTCCTTGGATGCTCAATTTTTTGATAAAAACTTTAGGGCTAACTTGGTCAATTCACATTGAAATTTAATTTCATTTAGGTCCCATAGGTCTTTTGAGAAAATTCAAACTGTGTTGGTTCTTTCCAGCAATTGATTTCCTCCCACAGTTCTTTAATCCGATTTTCCCTTTAAAGTTTGAAGGATAACATATAACATGCGTAATATATAACATGCATAATACCCTGCATCATTTTGCAAATGAAATTCTTGGCATTTTGCATATGATAATTTCTAATTCTATTGTGGATAAATTGGTCCATTGACATCAAAAATCTTGTGTATAAATATACAGACTAAATTTTAAAAATTTGAGAGTGTAATTATTCACATTGATGTATAGAGTTTATTATTAATATATAAAAAATTTATCATTTAAAAAAATTATAAGGTGTTTATCATTAATGTACAATGATATATTAGTAACAAATATAATAAATCAGTTATAGTATGTAAATATAATAAATGTTGAGTTGTTTGTATATTTTGATTTTATAATTGTAATATGAGTTAAATCTGCAAAAGTCTCTTTTATTTGTACCGTTTGAATTATAATAGGAAAGTCTTGGTCCTCAACCAAGATAATAAGATCGTAGGAAGTTTTTTAAAATTAATTTCCATTTTTGTAATGGATAAAAATGTCATCAAAGATACCCACGTTTGTTTCAAGCTAGGATTTGTAAAATTAAAATGCAATTAAATTAAACAAGCAGAAAATGACAAGAACCAGGCCTCCGCATCATATTTATAATTTGTAAATTAAGAAAAAGTCAACAACATTACCAGCCATTAAACTTCATGTATGTTTGGATTACAAAATCTATAATTGAGATTAACAAATTAAAGTTAGAAAAAAAATTTATAACTATAATGTGATTTATGTTTAGATATATTTTTTTTAAAAGTCAGTTGGACAAATTAAAATTGTTTGGATAATTATATTCAAAAGTCAGTTGAAATGTATAATGACAAAAATAGATATAAATTTTATTTTATATATATATATAATTGATTAATTTGATATCTTAGAAAACAAATATTAAGCTTGAGATTATAATTTTTTAAAGAGTAGATTACAAATATAAAATACATCAAAGATCTTAATTTTTAAAAAGGTAGAGTTAAATAATAAAATTCAAAATATCCAAAAAAACTAAAATTAATTTATAAATTATAAAATATTCAATTCATATTATTTACAATTTGGTCTTAATATACAAACCTACAATCTAATCTTGTTATATTTTCTCCCTCTATTTAATTTTTACATATAAGGTCATACTAAATAGAATATATTTTAATTACACGCTCAAGAACATGCACAGGGAGCACTCTCTTCTTCCTCCTCCTCCTCCTCTTCTCCACAAATCAGTGTCATCTCTCTTATACACTCTTTCCCTCCATCTTCTTCTCCCTCTCCCACCACCAACACATCTACTGTCTCCCTCTCTACCTCAACAAATGAAGGAAAGCAACAAAAATAGAGCATAAACGATGATTGACAGGGAGCAACATACAGTCAACGAAAAAAAGGGACGAAGCAATCTTGATAGAACCTACAGAAGCAATCATGATGCCCTCAACTTCCTTGGATGACGGCAGCGAGCACAATGGGCAGTCAGCGATGATGGCGAGAACTAGGAGGTAAAACAGAGCCTGTGAAGATGGGAGGTTGGGCAAACAGAGGATAGCGATCTGGAAGTAAAGATACGAGGAGAGAGAAAAGAATTTGCAATATTCGAACACTCCACCGAATGTTGCATTAAAAAGCTGCTCCTCCCAATTTCTGTGAAAACGCCCGTTCAACCATTAATGCCCGTTTAAGTTTTTTTTAATCCAAACAAGATTTTAATCTGAATAAAAAGCTTTGAATCCTCTAACTGAGGTTTGAACCAACTAACCCTAACTTTAGTTGGAGAGTTGATCAAAACACACTTTTCAAACTTGAAGGGAAGCTGGAAAGAGGGGAAGCGAAAAAGGTGTCCACTGAATGGTAAGTGGTGGATGACACATGTAATATTATATTAAAAAAAAAAATTGGCGAGGTTGGCTTTGTCACGTTGTGTCAGTATGGTAAAATAAAATAAAAAACAGTGCCTGGCTCCCCAGTCATCATGTTCCGCGTCTTGACTCGAAATCATGGTTCTCGTGCGCGTCTGGAAGATTATTATGTTATTATTTAGTTAGTTAATAATCGGAAGAGGACTTTCTTCGTCGTTTTATTATTATTTTATTAATAAAAGATTTTACAAGGCCATCCCCTGGGCCAACTGGTTCTTGTCCCTCTCAATTTCAAGCCGCCCACGTTTGAATTTGATGACCACGCTATTTTTTATTTTTTAATGATATTTTATTACCAACTTAAACTTACTTTCTTTTTACACTTTCTTACTCGTATTTATCAATTATCAATAAAAGGTACTACTATAAACATTAAATTTATCACAATTTTCCAACTGGCAACGGTAATATTGAAAGTGCAATTTTAATGTCCGAGCAATATCAAATTATATTTACGCCATAAAGCTCTAGTTAAATCATTAAATTCTTTTATTTTTAAATAAACTTTTGTGTGGAGAATTTAGTAAATTACATCCATCTATTGTATTTTTAAAGGTTAGTATACCTAATTGGCTGGTGCACCAATATCTGCCTGCCTTAAACTCATAAAATAGGTAAAAAAAAAATCACAGCTTCAAAACTTCTAACATTTAAAATATGACCATTACTTTTCAATAATGCAGAACCACTTGGAGATGAAGGTGGGCAAATGCATCCCCACACCTTAAGAAAAATTACAAATAGGGTGTGTAAATTTTGCAACTTTACACCTTACTCTTAATATTTTACACCTTTTGAATTAAATAAAAAATATTTAAGTTTAAAAACTTATTAAATATGTAATATTTTAATGATCGAAATAAAATAAAGAAGATATTATATAAGAAACCATATTAACATATTCAATATTATTTTCAAAAGGGAAAAATGATAATCAAACTACTAATATTATTACAATTTTAGTCATGGTATAATTATTATTTTAAAAAATTATTAATTTTTAAACTAAATTATCTTACACTCCCTAACTTCAAATTATAGCTCCACCATTATTTTTTAGGTTGTGAGACCCACTCACATATCAGCAGCAGTGAAGAGAAATAAGTGTTGCATCAACATGTAAGTGGATCTTACAACCTAAAAAGTAGCAGCTACTTCTTTTGTTATAAAATATAAGGTATTTTTAATTGAATCTCATCTCTCAATAAAGTAGTTACTTACTTTTCAACTACTCATATCTTTTATATTTACCCTTATTAAATACTTACAATAAATATAAAGTCATTATCAATAGGGGCACTTTTCAAAAAAAAGGTAATAATTATACTTTAAAAAACTAAAAATGCCTTACATTTTTTAACATTTAACTCTTCAAAAAATGTCTTAAATTTTTTAACAGAGAGAGTTTTTATTATTATTTATAAGCCAAGATTTTAAATGCTCAAAATTTAAAAGTTAAGGAAAGCTTTTGCCCATTCCATGAGTTTAGAGTCAATAATACTTTTTGCGTAATAATTTATGAATATATTGCTTGTTAATTCTATTTTCAATGATATTTTATTGATAATTTAAACTTACTTTCTTTTTTCATTTTTTTACCTGCATGTATTGTTGTCAAACTTTTGAGTTAATTTATGACTTTATTTTTTTTTTACATTTATAGTTTATAAAATCACGTTAACTCGTACATAAAACTCAATCAAACTCACTAGTTGATTTTCCAAATTTATATTTTTATATTTTTGACTTATAAAATTGTATCAATTTGCTCATAAACTCATTGAATAAGACATGTATATATTGCGTAGAACTTAATTCATAGAAGTTGTAGGATAAATTTCAAGAAAAAACAAACTAAAAAAATTAATATTAATAAAAAAGAAAAAAAAAATACAAAAAATAAGTTGCTTTATTTTAAAATTTATATGTTGAATATAATAATCTATGAACGTAAGTAAATTTAATTTTAATGATTTATATTTAAAATATATTTAAATTAAATTATGATCATATTTTATATTTTAATTATTTAATCATATGCTTTTAAAATTATTAATTAACAGAGATAAATTATTATGAATTTATGTTTTGAATTTATATTTATAATGAATTTACTTGGTCCATATGTATGAATTATCAGTAAAAAGTATGAACATTAAATTGGTAGTCAATTTTACAACTTTTTGTGGGAAACCTTAGCGTGAAGAATGCGGTAAACCATATACAACGACAACAACGATAATAATTTACTACTACTTTCCCGTTTTATTTACTACATCGTGATGTTTCCGTAGTGTAATTAATTAAAACCTAAAAAACTAAAATAAAAGGTTTAAGGAACACGAAACATCCGCCAAAAAAAAAAAAAAAGCAAAAGGAAAAAAGAAAAAGGGACCAAAGTTAAGAAGGAAAGACCTCCGAACGCCTGCTCCTCCGGTGTTCCTGAGTCTCTCTCAAGCACTTGTCTCTTTATTCTGCCTTCCCATTTGAAGCCATCATGCCATGGCTCTGATAATCTGAAGGAATTGTAGGGTTTGCAGCGATGGGCACTGCGAGGAGGCAATTAAAGGTCATGCTATGGAAGAACTGGCTTCTCAAAATTCGTCATCCGTTTGCAACAAGCGCTGAGGTTGATTGTTCATTAATCTCTTTCCCGCCTTTCTCTTGTATTCTAACTCTCTAAGTAGTTCCTGCTTTGATCTTATTTGCATGTTTCTCTAACCTGTTCCTTTTGACTCTGTATTTGTACTTTGATAATTTATCCTTTCTTTGTTTTCACATTTTACCCCATCCGTGTTTTGAGTGAACGTGGAGTTGAGTGATGTGATGCTTGCATTGAACGATCCTTGTTTGCTTTTTTCTGAGAGTAAGGTAGTCTACGGCTTGAAGCTGTTGCTTTGCTATTAGTTTTTACTTACCTGTTATGTACCGGGTAATTTCGATTTTATGTTCCTGATGTAAGGAGTGAATAGTGGGAGGCGGCTGTCTCTGATAGATTTGATGTTGTTTCACTGATAATGTGGGCGCGTGTGCTTGTTTCCCTTCTAATTTCGTCAACAGAAGTATTGTTCATTTGAATTCGGTCAAGAAGGACTCATCAATGTAAGAGTTCTGACACATCACTCAATGGTTGACAGGTTTTGCTCCCAACTTTAGTGATGTTGCTGTTAATAGCTGTAAGGACTCGGGTTGATACGCAAATTCATCCCGCACAACCGTGAGCGTTCCCTTTCTACTTCTCTTTCTCTATCTATTATTTTCTGGAAAAAAAAACTATTATTTGCTTCTGAGTGTTACCTTTTTTTCGTCTCTCACATTTAGGAACTCGAGGGAGAGAATAGAGTATATAAGCGTGAAATCGTGTTTAAATTTGAATCCCATTTTATATCTGTAGTAAATTCAATTTGATTTCACTATTTGATCTATATGGAAGGAAAGCGAAGCAAATAACGTCTTTTTTAATTTTATCCTTTTCAATATTTTTATTAGAGAATGTTTTTATGAAAATGGAACAGGCATATCCGAGAAGGGATGTATGTAGAAGTGGGCAGGGGTATTTCTCCTAGCTTCCAACAAGTATTGGAAGTTTTGTCGGCAAAGAGAGAGTATTTAGCTTTTGCCCCTAATACAACAGAAACTGAGCAAATGATAGACATAATGTCAATAAAATTTCCCCTCTTGAAGGTACCTCCTCGTTTTCTGTTATCTTGTGGTTTTATGAGCTTAATTTTCTTGATTGATTTGTGCAATATTTTTCTTTGCTAGCTTTTCTATTTTTAACTTCTCACTTTTGGATTGAGCTTTACTGTGGTTGAGTGATTGTGTTTGATTAGTGTTGTTGCTTAGTCTTTTTCTTCTGTTAGTTTAGTTAGTCTATCTGTGTCTATTGCTCCTTCTTGCACGTAGAGAACTGAAATGGTCCTTTCTATGTTGTACATTGAATTTGCCTGCCTTTTAAATGGTCCTAAATTTAAAACAATCTCAGCGTAATGAGTGATCTTCATTTTTATATTTATTGCATTTTGTTTTAGGGGATTAGGAATCTGAAATAAATATTTATGGCGATGATAGAAGTGTATTACAATACTTTTCAAGTGCATAGAATTCAATGTGCTGTCATAATATATGCTAGTTTGAATTGCCCATGGCTCCATGAAAATGAAAATCTCAAAACTAGTTCTCTAGAAACCACCTTATTGCAAAATAAGTATAGTGAACACTCGTTTTTGTGTTCTCCATTCACGTTCCTTATAAATAATTTTCACAAATCAAGCGAATTAAATTTTGGTCATGATTGTTGAGCTAAAAAAATGGAAAAAAACCCGGGTCATGATTTGCAGCTTGTCAGTAAAATATACAAAGATGAGGCAGAGCTGGAGACTTACATACGCTCAGACATTTATGGTACCAGCAATCAGGCAAGGTAAACTCTTCCGTGGCATTAAAGGCTATATGATGGATTTTAAGGTCAATTATTGGGTCAGTTGCATGGTTAAATTGAAATTTAAGTCATATGTTGTTTTTGATTGATTGAAATAGCAGATACGATACTAATAAACTTGTTTAGATAGGTTTAAAAGTCTGATATTTCTCCATAACAGAGATATCTAGGTTTTTTGAAATTAAGCGACTTTGCAAATCATCATTTCTTTGGTTATATCCTGGTATAGATGCACTATAGGATCTTTTATTATGGTCTCTAGTAATCTTGACAGACATTGCCTGTTAATAATGCTTGAGGTGTTATTAGACAATTGAAATTAGAGTTTTCCGGTTGCTTTGTGGGCTTCTTCTTGCTTGCATTTATTTATTTATTATTTATGTTACATTGTTCTAACAACAGTTAGGTTTGGGTGATTATGCTACAGTTCTCTCAGCCTTTTTGTTTTTTGGTTGGTGTGTGTGGATAAATGACATACTCACATGACTAGGTCTTATAGGTTAATTTTATTTCCAGAAGAGTTTTTATTTAAGATATGCAGAGGAATAGGAGCATATTATAGAATCTCTGGCTTTTTTATTGCTACTTTATCATCTTCTATTTTGTGCTTCTGTTAATGAGTCATGTTACTGTTCTACCTCCCTCATAATCTTTACTTTTTTCGTATTTTTGTTTTTTAAAAAAAGCTTAAGATGTGATGTGCAAATGTAGCAAATTTAGTAGTCATTAGAGTTTTGTTGATAAGTCGTAATGAGTTGATTCACTGATAATTTTTACACTTTTACTTTCTTTCTGTTTAGGAATTGTTCATATCCAAAAATCAAAGGAGCAGTGGTATTCCATGAACAAGGTCCTAAGTCATTTGATTACAGCATACGCCTCAATCACACATGGGCTTTCTCTGGTTTTCCTGATGTTAAGACCATTATGGATACAAATGGTCCTTTTGTCCATGACTTGGAACTTGGTGTTAGTGCAATACCAACAATGCAGTACAGCTTCAGTGGGTTTTTGACTGTATGTTTCACTTTCTTCCCATTCTTTGTTGTTTTTGTCACCGAAGAAATATTATTGGAAAGAGATCAGAATTTGTTTGTTGAGGAAAACATATCAGTTAGAAGGAAGAAAAAAAAAGGGGGATAAAACAGAAAACTAATAGGATCTAGAATGCAACAAGGCAACCCAATCTTTCTATTTATTTGGCACCTTTTGAAGAAGATATAAGAACACCAAGGTATGCCAATTATCCCACCTTTGTTGCCCCTTTGTTGCGGAAGTGATGAATGATGCAATTGATACAAGCTCTCCTTATGGCTAAGTAGCCTGGAAAGGCTACATGTTACAAGAGTTTTGGCCTCTCCTAATTCTTGCCAAACCTTTGTACAGCTGACTAATCAACAAATAACTAATTAATTACTGTATGTGAATTTCATATGATTTAGAGAGCTAGTTATGTCCGTTGTCATATTCAAGGACATAATTAAGGAACATCTAATGGAGGAATTTGGTGATTTAGGAAGTTATCCAAGCCCAAGACCTTGATACTAATTTGCTTTCAGTAGTTATGTCCTTTTCTACTGATGCCTCCTCTAGAATCATTTTTACTCATACCTTTTTATATTTTGCAACATATACTTGTCTTGATTAACTGGAACCTCCTTTAAGGTCAATAAGATGGCAAGCCCAATGTTCATAATAAATATCCAGATCTGGAAAAAGAGTTGCAGTTGGTACGTCATTAATAAATTATCTTATTGAGTTGTAAACCTTGAATTTTTTTGTCTTGGAAGGAGCCTTGATTCCAAGTGATATGTCATTTGGCTATCAAGCTGGCATGTGGAATTTAAGAGAAAAGAATATTTCCCATTCATTATAATTTTGGGGTAAATATTAGCTATATATAGGAGGGACAATAAATACTAATAGTGTTTAATTAAAGCCTAATCAATACTAATAAAGGTTATACAATATTTAAAATAAATATAAAATATTCCCACACGTTCCTTCAAGTTGGATCATAGATACTAGCCATGCCCCACTTCCTTAGGCAATTCTCAAATGCAGGTCCAAGTAAGCCTTTAGTCAAAACATTAGTTGCTTGCAACTTTGTAGGCAAATATGTCAAACACAGAGTTCCTTCTTCCACTTTTTCTCTAATGAAGTATTGATCTATCTCAACATGTTTAGACTTGTCATGTACTAGATTTAAGGCCATGCTTATGGCAGCTTTATTATCACAATAGAGCTTTAATGGTGAGCTTGCTCTAACCTATATTTCATCCAAGACTCATTTTAGCCACAATTCCTTTGTTATTGCTTGAGCCAGTGCTCTCAATTCGGATTCAGCACTGCTTTTTGAAACAATTCTTTGCTTATGGCTTCTCTATGTAACTAAATTTCCCCACACGAATGAACAATAGTCAGAGGTTGACCTTTGATCTTTATAGGTTCCACCCTAACTTGCATTGGTGTAAACTTCTATGAATCTTTACTCATGTTTTCTGAAGAACAAACTCTACCAGGAATACCTTTCAGGTATCTCAAAATCCTGTTGATTACCTCCATATAACTCTTCATTGGGTGGCTCATATATTGACTGGCTACACTAACATTGAATGCTATATTTGGCCTCGTATGAGAAAGATATATCAACTTTCCAACCAGCTTCTAATATCTCTCCTTTTGCTTAGGCTTCTTTGGTTTTCTTGATCTCAGTAGGGGTTTTAACAAGTCTACAACTCAACATACCCGCCTTTAGAGATCAAGTATATATTTTTTTGAGAAACATAGATTCCTCCTTTTGACCTAGCAACTTCCATCCTAAGAAAATATTTTAGCTTCCTAAGACCTTTGACTTCAAATTCCTAGCCAAGGGCTGCCCCTACTCTCTATTTCTTTAAGGTGATCTCTAGTGAGTATTATGTCATCAACATAGACAATAAGGATACATTTCTTCCCTCCCTCGACTTTGACAAATATTGTATGATCCAATAGGGCTTGCTTATAACTTTTGGGCTTTAGGACTCCTGAGAACCTATCAAACTAAGCTCTTAATGATTGTTTCAAACCTTATGTAGACTTTTCAATTTACAGACTTGATTTTCTTTGTCTTTATTGAACTCGGGAGGTAGAGTCATGTAGACTCCTCCTCAACTCTTCATTCAGAAATGCATTTTTAATACCAAGTTAGTGAAGAGGCCACTCAAGATTAGCTGCTACGGACAATAAGACTGTGATAGTGTTTAATTTTGCCACTGGAGCAAATGTTTCTTCATAGTTTGGACCATATCTTTGGGTAAACCTTTTTTCAACCAAACGTGCTTTCACCCTCTTACAACTCACTGTTCCTTTTCCTTTAGGTAGCTGAACAAGTTCCCATGTCCCATTCTTTTCTAGGCCCCTCATTTCTTTCGTGACAACGGTTCTCCATTCAGGGATGTTTAAAGCTTCCTTTATTGTCTCAGGTACCTTCAACTTATTTAGATCAATAACAAAAGCTTGATATTGAGGAGAAAGCGCATCGCATGAAACAAACCTCTTTATTGGATGGAAAGTACATGAGTGAGGTTGCTTCCTCAAAGCTATAGGAAGGTCAAGATCAATGGATGCACTTACTTGTTCTATAGTATCTAGCTTTGGGGTTTTAGGAGTTGCCCAAATTTTAAGTCTGTTGAATTTTGCTTTAAGAGCTACTTCTGGTTTCGACTCTTTTGGTGCTTTGGGTAAAAGTTGCTCACTATTTTTAGGTTTCTTTTTCTGAGTGTAGACTAACAATTCTCCCTTTTTTGGTCTTTCTGCATCTCCTCCTATTTAAGTATGCTCATTAGCTTGTGGCATAAGAGGAGTGGTTGTTGATGATGAAGTAGATGAAGGCAATGGTTCATGTTTAGGTAGTGGTTGGGATAATGGCTCAGTTGGTGTAATCCATAGTTCAAGAAGGACTTGTTCTCTATTAGGTTCTTATTTTCAAGTCTAAGATTTGTCTATCCTCTCCCCTTAAATTGAAGAATTGGGATAGAAAGGAGTATCTTCATGAAAAGTGTCATCAAGGCTAACAAATGTGTATTTGAAATAGGGTCAAAACATCTGTATCCTTTCTGAGTAGCAGAATAGCCAAGAAGTATACACTTGGTCGCTTGAGATTCAAATTTATTGCTTTGGTGGTTATGGACAAAGGCGGTGCAACCAAACACTTGAAGTGGAAGATTGGTTTCAATATGGGATGTGGAAAATACACCTTGCAATTTCTAGAGAGGAGTTCTAAAGGATAAGATTCGATTGGGCATATGATTGATTAGGTAAGTGGTGGTCAAAATAGCATTTCCCCAATAAAACTTGGGTACATTGTAATTAAACATAAGTGCCCTGGCAACATCAAGTACATGATGATTTTTTCTTTCTACAACCTCATTTTGTTGGGGTGTATAGGCACATGAACTAGCATGGACAATACCATGCATTTGGAGGAAGGCACTCGAAGATAGGTTAAAGTACTTAGTCCTATTGTCCATGTGTAAGACTTGGATGGTGGTATTGAATTGGGTTTTGATCATAGTGAAGAAATTCATAAATACAGATGCAGCCTCATACTTGTTTTTTAAAAGATAAACCCAACAGACACAAGTATTGTCATCAATGAAAGAAATGAACCACACCATTTTAGTACGATCGGGAGTATGAGATGGTCCCACAAGTCACTGTGAATAGTTGGTTGGTGAGTATTTGTCTCTAGGGAATGAAGTTTTATGGTGTTTGGCAAGTTTACACACTTCACAATGGATTTTATTAACATTCAAGTGTGGAGATAACATTAGGAACAATCGTTGGAGGTAATGAAAATTAGGATGACCCCTCCTTTTATGCCATAACATAAAATCATTAACTTTAGAGGCACATGCAAAGTTACCAACAATTGGGGAGTTACCCACTCAAGCCACAGCTTCAAAATAGTAGAACCCTTCATACTCCGTAGCAATTTTGATTGTTGCTGCATATGATGAATTTTGAAACACAATGAGATGAAAGGAATTTAGCACAACAATTTGACTGCTTGGTCAATTGACTGAGGGAAAGTAAATTGCAACTAAGTTTAGGCACATGGAGTATAGATTCCAACATTATGGAGTCTGAGATTCGAATGCTCCCTTTTTCCACTATAGGTGCTAAGGAACTATCTACAATCTTCACTTTAACATTCCCAGCACATAGGGTGTAAGTGGTAAACAACTAGTGACAATTAGTCATATGATTGAAGGCTTCAGAATCAACAATCCATATCATTTAATTTTGTGACAATGTTAAAGCCTGAAGGAAAGTCCTATGTTTTGCCGCTATTGCTATACATGTAGAACTAGACATAATAGGTCTGATGCTCAAGGTACCCATAAGAGCACTCCCATCACTTCAGATAAAGTTGATCTCTTATGATATAATTGAAACAGAGGCCACAACCCTACGAACATGAGACTCCAACCCAAAATAGTGTGCACATAACCTGGAAGATGTGAAAGAAGGGTGCCCAGACATAGGAGGGGTTGGGATCTGACCAGAAATGGGATATCTTTGTTGGTGAGAGCAGTCGCTGCCAGACTTGAGCGAACATGCGCCTCCACACGCTGGGCAAACCTCTCTGGCACAGATCTTTGAAGTGGTGCGTGTAGCTTACACACTCCGCCATTTGGCTTCATTTTCCTGTGGTTGGCTGATTGGTACCTCTTGATCACCTTAGGGCTGGCGGTGAGAGTCTAGACATGCTCCACCATTGTCCACACGAAAGCCCTCAGGTATTGTAGAGGAGGTTGAAAACCCTAATTTTTATTTCGAGCCTGTGCTTTGATATCATATGGAATTTGAGGGAAAAGAATATTGCTCATTCATTATAATTCTGAGGCACATATTAGCTATATTTACAGGAGGGACAATAAATACTAATAATGTCTAATAAATACTAATAAAGGCTATACAATGTTTATAAAAAATATCAAATATTCCCACATGGCATGATTATGTTTTGAAAAACTAAAACGTGTTTCAAGATTAGTTAGATGGCTAGCCCAAAGTTCACTTAAAATACACATTTAGGAAAAGGGCTGCAGTTGGCATGTCATTAGTATCTAATCTTATTGAGTACTAAACAAATGATTTTTTTTTTGGGGGTCTTAGAAGAAGCCTTGATTTTGAATTGATGCCATTTTGGTGGGCAGGCATGCAAATCAGAAGTGTTTTTACTCTAATCACCACACATATCCTAATTTAGGGTTTGAACTCTGGTCACCTACACCCCACACCAACCTATTTTATTGTTCTTGTATGGGATTGTTTGTATAGTTTAGCACCCATTTGTCTCCTTGCACCCATCTTTTACGAGATTTCAGGTTTCATTTCTTCTATATATAAATTGAATGAGAGAGAGTGAGCAATGTATTGTGTTATATCTTTTTTGGTGTTTTACATGTCAGTTTATAAGTTATTTAAATACTCTTTCATTGTTTTATAGATTGTTTATGTAGATTTATACTACAATTTTGTTTCCACCTGTCTCTTGTTGCACCCATCTCTTTCAAAATTTGAGGCTTCACTGTCTCCTTCCTTGAAACTAATATGGTTTAGGATTTTCTGCAGCTCCAACAAGTTGTTGATTCATTTATAATATTCATGGCTCAGCAGTCTGACATAACCCCTAGCACTGGAAGTGTAGAGCATCCTCTGCCACGCTCCAATGATACTGATTTTTCTTTCAAAATTCCTTGGACTCAGTTTAGCCCTGCACACATACGATTGGCTCCATTTCCCACTCGAGAGTACACTGATGATCAGTTCCAGTCAATGTGAAGAATTTCATGGGGATTTTGTAAGCTTCTCTCCAATAATTTTATATTCTATCTAATATATTCTATTCATAAGAACACTTCTTTAAAATATCCAACGAGATATATCTTTTCTTTGGGACTTTGGTGTGCAGGTACTTATTGGGATTTCTGTATCCAATTTCTCGACTGATCAGTTATTCTGTGTTTGAGAAGGTTTGCTAACAAAATGTTTTAAAATTAGTCAGCTGATTTACCTATGCCCTTCACTGTTTGTTGTACAAGTGTGTTTTTACATTTAAATTTTTCTTTTTTATTAGATCGCTGTCCTCACAATTTATGTTTTAGGAGTCTTTCACTTTTTTGAGTTCTTCACCTAAAATATTGGTCCAAAATTCCAGGAGCAGAAAATTAAGGAAGGGCTCTACATGATGGGCCTGAAAGATGGTGTGTTCCATCTCTCATGGTTTATAACATATTCTTTGCAGGTAAACTTTGGCCATTCCTTTTTATGTTATGTTATTCTGTGTATTTTTTTTTTGCGTTGAAACTATATCACCAAAAATAGTTCAGCCCATGCTTTTCCCTTATGGCATAAATTTATTGGGAGATCCAACCATATAAGAAGGGGCATTCTGATAATGAACTTGAGACCTCAGACACATTACATGAGAACTATACCAATAGAGCTGGGGGTGCAAAATGCTCGAGATGGAACAGCTGAATAATATACCTATAATATGGTCTTTTTTGTGGAAAAGCTAGGATTTAACTTTCTCATTACAGATCCTTTTGGGTTTGTCCTGCTGATCTATAGCTATCAAGTTTTTAGGAACAATGAGGAGAATAAAATCCTTTGACCATGTGCTGATTTTGGGATTCCTTGTGGGTTTCATGAATTTTTTATTTTTGAACTTTACGCTGTGTTTTCTTTTGCCAAATATAAAAACCATGGTTGAATAAGTGACAATTATGAATGAAATGGTTTCAACGTTGTGATATTAATAGAGATGGCTAAGTTTTGTGGCAATATGCAGTTTTCACTTTGATTTGGGGTTATCTGGTTGGAAAGAAATGTTCAAAGATTTATAGGTGTCAACTCTAGTTGATTTACAGAAAAAGGGTCCTATTCTTGCATCTCACTTGTGTTCTCCTCCCTTTTTCCAGTTTTTTTCCCTGTCAGGTAATAGGGATGGGGAGGCATCATCATTTTTTAAGATCAAGTGTTCTTTTCTTTGTATTTGCTATTTTGTTTTCTTCTCTTTTAGGATGCTGTCTTATCTTCCTTTCCCATAATTCTCTCAATCTAACAATTTACTTTCCCCCTATCTAGTCTAAGCTACCTCACAAAGTCAGAACCTTACCTCATCTGCTCCACTCATTTGGATTGTGTTTATGGTTCTACAATTTGGTTTCTTTACAGTTTGCAATCTCTTCTGGAATCATCACAGCTTGCACAATGGACAATTTATTCAAGTATAGCGATAAGACACTGGTGTTTGCGTACTTCTTCCTTTTTGGGCTTAGTGCAATTATGTTGTCATTTTTGATATCAACATTTTTCAAACGGGCCAAAACAGCTGTAGCAGTTGGAACCCTTTCTTTCCTTGGTGGTTTTTTCCCTTATTACACTGTGTATGATGAGGCAGTCTCTATGTAAGTGTTTGAGCTACTGGTAATTATAATTATTTTTTCACTATCCAAAATTGTATATTCCCAGCTGCTGATTTAATTGATTTGAGGTTGCCACCATTAGTGTCTTGAAGATTATTGCTTCTTTGCTCTCACCCACGGCTTTTGCTCTGGGGTCTATCAATTTTGCTGATTATGAGCGTGCTCATGTTGGACTTCGTTGGAGCAACATATGGCGGGCAAGTCTCTACAATCAGGGCCTTTCCTTTCTTATTTGAAGCTATTTTTTTGGCCGAAACTTAATAACATACTAATGTTACAGGATTCATCTGGAGTAAATTTTTTGTTCTGTTTTCTGATGATGCTTATTGATACTGCTGTATTGTGCGATTGGTCTTTATCTTGATAAGGTATGTCTTTGATTAGTTGAATCTATCTGCTGATTTTAGCTTGATTAGTCTAGAAGGGGACTGTAGTTTTTATTTAGTGTTCATTGTTCATCTCCTTCCTCCCTGTATGCCAGCATCTGTCAAGGAGTCCATTTCAATTCTACGCTGCTTGCCAGGGAAAATAAGCATTCAAGTATAGAAAGATATACCCAATATTTATATAATTTTATGTTCTCTTTCTCATCATGAAGGTTCTTCCAAGGGAGTATGGATCACAATATTCATGGAACTTTATTTTCCAAAAAGGCTTTTGGAGGGAGAAACAAGTTGTAAAACATTGTTCCTCCAGTTCAGACATAGAAATTGCTGATAGGATTCCCAAGTCAAAAGAAAAATTTCCAGTGGTAAATGCTTTCAAACCTGCTATAGAAGCAATAAGTTTGGACATGAAACAACAGGAGCTGGATGGCAGGTTTGTCTCATGCAGCAGATGTGCATCAGTTGTGGTGCTATTTGACATTTTTTGTTAGGCTGATTTTCTTTTATTTCTGTTTTGAAAACTATAGGTGCATTAAAATTAGGGATTTGCATAAACTGTATACTTCTAAAAAGGGGGCTTGCTGCGCTGTTAACTCATTACGACTTACGTTGTATGAAAATCAAATTCTTGCTCTTCTAGGTATGTAGTCTAATCTATTCCTTTGGTGACATTTTGTGGTTTGGTCTATTTATTGTTCTATTAAAAAAATTAATATCTTAAACTTTGATGTTTTGATAATTGTCATTCTCTACAAGAGTTTGAAAAATTTATTTCAAGTATCGCCTCTTGAAATCTAGTGTTTATGGGTGATGGCTCCCTGTGCTTGTTGTAAGTTGTCAACTTAGATTGATAGAATTTTAGGTCTTCTAGTGTCTGAATTTTCCTTTTCCCCCCTATTTATGCTCCTTAGTTCCATTCTGCAGACAGAATTGATAGTGAGTTTTGCTGCATCCTTTCCTTCATTGTTTCATTGTTTCACGGGGATATCTTATCCTCCACAATTCGCTTCTCTATTTTAACAAGCTTTGTGTCTATGTCAAATGCTTGCTGATATGTATGTATTTTGCATGTTGATTAAAAGGGCACAATGGAGCTGGAAAAAGCACAACAATCTCAATGCTCGTTGGTCTTCTTCCTCCTACTTCAGGGGATGCTTTGGTGTTAGGAAATAATATTTTAACTGATATTGTAAGTTGTAGTGGTTTGCTACCTTGCTTTGGTTTATTGAATTATGATAGTCCTAAATGTCCTCCAATAAAAGAAAGTGTCATCAATGTTACAGTAGTGTAAATTTAGTGACCTTGTATTATCAAATAATATTTGAATGATGTTGGCTCACGTATATACTAATCAGGTGATTTACTTGCCTCCTTAATGTGAATATAATAATTTGAAGCTTTAATCTTTGAGAGTATTTACATGAAGTTATCTCTTCTGCTGTCAGTGGGAAAGTCATCTACATCTATCGGAGAAATTGTATTGATAATTTTCTTGATCTTTTGTTCATTCAAATTTCAACTCTCTTGCTCTGTAGGATGAGATACGGAAGGTTTTAGGCGTCTGCCCTCAAAATGACATACTTTTTCCCGAATTGACTGTAAGTTGTATTTACTATTTTTCTCTAGTGTGATAAGTGTTTCTGTTCAATTAAACGTTGGATGCTGATTGTAGAATGCTAATTAATACGTTTTTGCCTATTTGCAAATGCATTTCTTCTGATGCTTATGCCTAATTTAAAGCTTGAAATATTCAGAGATTTTCTTTTCATAATTCTGTCGGTTGCATTCTTTGATGGCAAAGTGGGATTGGGGGTGAACGTGGAGAAATTAGAGCCTAACTTTCTAATAAATATATATCAACAAGTTAAACATAAATTCCTGTTATTGTTTTCCCTCCGCTAACATGCAATCTTTTGAATTATTTTATTATTATATAAGTTGCCCTGCAAATTTTTCTGGGACTAGTTTGTTTATATATGTATTTTTGGCTGTGAAGAGATAGTCTAGTTTATAATGTATGAGAGCAAGTCTATATGCTTTTTATGCAGGAGCTAATGTCAGACCTAGTCGAGTCTCATTTTTTAATGTTATGTTGGAACGGTCTGTATGCTTTTTGCATAGGGACTTACTACTAGCTACCTCAGTGGATAGAGTTTTAAGCTGCTTCTAACATACTGTGTCTCTTTCACTGCTAAAAAATTACCATGTCTCAGACCTATTTAGTCTTTTAACCACTGTATTCCCTCTATGTGATGAGCTTTGTTCTGATTTAATGGCCTTCATGATTAGAGTGGGCAGCTCCTGCATTGCCATATCATTAACAACACTGATCATATGATCTATCTCTCCACTTATATATATGTATATATATATCTTGGGAATTTCTTTCATTAAAGAAAGGGAAAGCCTCAAAATCCCTTGGCAGAGGAGTGGGGTAAGAGGAAATGCATACTGGTACCAAAAACTGTGATGCTGATAATTAGCTGAAATCTGATGCTATTGGAGGTTCAGTTAGTTTGCAGTTTTGATGGCAAAAGTTTTACCCATTGGAACAATATCTTTGTTCTAATTTTGTTGAATTGGAACATAGAGTACAATAAGGCATGATGGAAGTGAGATTTGGTTGTTTTTATCTAGTTTGCATGGAAAGAGCAGAATATTTAAATCTTTGGATGGAGAATTTTGTGCTTGCATTTTGTAGGGAGCAGAACCTTTTTTATACACTATTTCACTCTGCTCTATGTAAGTACTCAGATGAGAGTATTGTTAATATTTATAATTTATAACGTTTTCTAGTCATTTAGTTTTTGATAATTTTTCTTTATAAGGTAAATCTTTACATTTTACATTTTGCAACGTTCTGACTTTTCATGAACTTGATTATACAGGTAAGAGAGCATCTTGAAATATTTGCGGTATTAAAGGGTGTAGAGGAAGACACTTTGAAGGATGTTGTTTCCAATATGGTAGATGAGGTGAGTTTATTATTTCTCAGCTATTATATTAGGAAGACTCTCTGCATAAACCAATATATGTTTATATTTCAGAAAATCTTTTCTTTCGTCTGAACGCAATTCTGGTCTAAATGGTGCAAAACAGAATCATACAAACTGGATTTTGCTTGGAAAAACTTTTAAAGCCTAACTACTGCTTCCATTTTAGCTTGGTTAGGTCATTCTTCTACTTTGGTGGCTGCATGGTGGCTGCATTGCTAATATGCAGTCTTTTCTTTCTGTAAAATGGTTATGGCGGTTTCCACTTGAAACATCTCTAGTATCAAGGTAGCACTGTTAAAAGGATTAGAGAATTAATGAATCTCTTGCAATCCCTCATCTTGTCTGGGATAGTTTGATGTGCTTCGTTAATCTATAGTAAAACCATTTTATGAATATGTATGACTAGAGTTCAATTTTTCACTTTAGATTTTTTATTTCCTCAATGATTTTCTTCTTGGTTATTTGGTTTGCAACCAACTTGGTTAATTTGTTTCTATTGCTTGGACAGGTAGGTTTAGCTGATAAAATTAACACTCTAGTGGGAGCTCTTTCTGGTGGCATGAAGAGGAAACTGTCTCTTGGAATTGCATTGATAGGAAACAGCAAGGTTGTGTTTATATTGAAGGCTCATCCTTGTCTATTCATATGTTGGACAAAACTAGAATATTTTGGTTTTCCTTTGCAGGTTATAGTTCTTGATGAGCCTACTAGTGGAATGGACCCATACTCAATGCGCTTGACTTGGCAGTTAATTAAAAAAATAAAAAAAGGAAGGATAATATTACTGACAACACATTCTATGGATGAAGCCGATGAACTAGGTGATCGGATAGCTATCATGGCCAATGGTTCTTTGAAATGCTGTGGAAGGTTATTTTCATTCAAGTATTCTTTCTTATGGTTTTGGAGCTTCATGAAGCAAGTATGAATAATGAATATTACATGGAATTTAATTTTTAGGATTGGTTCTAAGTTTTTTTGGTAATGAAAAAAATGTCCAGTAGGAGGAGAAAATGATCTTTCTTTTCTCCCTTTTAAATTTCTTCTGTAGGTTTATAATTGATAGATACAATGAATATGCCCTAACATTTGGCTTTCTGTTTATGATGGAACCCTCTACGCTAATAAACTTAAAACAAGCAAAAATACAGAAAAATACACAGAAAAGGGACTAAACAGAATAATGGAGTTGTATTACCAGCAAAATAATGAACTAAAAGTACAGAGTACATGAAACAACACAAAATACAACCCAGTACAGCAACAAAAACATAAGTTACACCTGAACAAATGATGAAGAAAAAATATCTTCCTCCACCCCAACCTAGCATTCGAGAGGCTAGAGCTCTCCTCACCACTCACAATTTTCAAAATACTCCACACCCTCTCTCTGCACAAAGAGGAAGATTTAAAGACCCAAAAAGTGACTCTAGCACAGCCCTTACCCCTAGAAGACCTTTAACCACACTGGAACTCTAGCACATCACTAGGCCATCACTTACTTTTTTTCCCCCCTCATAACCAGCATCTGGAGGGCAAACATCTGAACCAACATTAATGTTATCTTTTAAACTCTTGCCTTCCTTGATTTCCTCTTATAGGTCTTAGTGAAATCATGAGCTCTATCAGTTTAATATGCCTAGCGATTCAGATTTGGACTGTAAACTAGAATACCTGATTGTTGCTTGAGTGTCTCATGATTTGCTCGGTGCTCCTGCAAGAATAAGAAAACCTGAATTTTATTTCTGCGTTTAACTTAGTCAGTTCTTGGTGTATTTGGTTGGGGCAGAATGCTTTCATCTTCGTGGTCATTATTTTGGCCTTGCACATGTGATGTGTGTGATTGTGTTTGTGGCTTCTCTTTGGCTCATGGTTGTTTTCCATTACTATTACACAGCAATTGGAAAGTGCTGTAGCATGTTTAACCTTTTGGTTCTTTACTTCCTTTAGATTCTGTTTTTGATTCATGTTGGCAGGACATAAAAAATCTGAGTTTGTTGGAGTAGTTATTAACCAATTCAGCTGGAGCTGTTAGGAGTTCAGTTGGCCCAACTGATTTTCAGATAAATGGACCATGTGCCTGGGTGGGGAAAAACGCTAATGGACCAAGGAATTCCCTCCCAACCCTTCTAAATCTCCTTCCATTCCTGTATCTATTTATAGGGGAGCTTGATAGCTCTCCCTAGCTGGAGATTGTTTATTTATTGTTCTTTTATTAGTTTTGGGAGGTTTACAGTAATTTTTTTTTTTTGTAATATTTTAACTTATCAACAATAAATTCTTTTTCTATCTAAACAAAAATGAGAGAGGATGCAAGGGAAATTTTGATTTAGTGTCATTATCTAGTTGAAGTTATATCGTTAAGTTTTCTTTAAAACCTCAAAGTATGGTACTATATCTTTTCGATTTGGTATAGTCAAAGAAGTTTATTAGTTGAAGACTCGAAGTAGAGTTATGGGAAGCCTCTTCAAGTTTTCTTTTTCTAATGTTGGTATACATTTTTCTTTCCCCTTATATTTTGTGATCTTTTTTCTGACAGTTCCCTTTTCTTTTTGTTTTGGTATACTCAAAGAAGTTTATAGTAGAAATACAGTTGTGGGAAGTATATTCAAGTTTTCTTTTTCTAATGTTTGGTATACATTTTTCTTTCCCCTTATATTTTGTTATCATTTTTTGGACAGTTCCCTTTTCTTGAAGCACCACTATGGTGTTGGTTATACTTTAACTCTTGTGAAGGTTTGCTTCTAGTGCTAAAATTTGTCTTCAATTACCTTTTCAGTTGCTGACTCTTTATGATTAGGAGTCTTCTAATAATTTTCCTTGGATTTTGGTTTTGTTGTTCTTGTCTTTTCAGTCTGCAGCCACTGCTTCAGTAGCTTCTGATATTGTCAAACGTCATGTTCCATCAGCTACTTGTGTGAGTGAGGTACTTTCCTTGCTTAATATCAAGATATCCATTCTGATGGCCTGCTCTTGCAGTATGTGTGTGCATGCTAGCGAACACATAAATGTTAGTCTGATGTACTTTTCTTGCTTAATTTCAAGATTTCCATGTTGATATCCTTGCAATATGTGTGTGTTGCCATGTGTGCTTTTGTGTGTGAGAGTTGTAGACCGCATTACTGTTGTGTCTCCCTTCTTTTTATGGTTATGAATTGAATGTGTGACTGAAATAGTGCGTGAGTGTGCCTGCTTGATTTCTTGTCTGCATTACCATCTTCTCTTTCATTTTATGGTCATGAATCTTGGTGAATTCTATGCTTAGTTTTGATAAATTTCTCTGCAATTCCTTTTTCTGGTCAAGAAAATGAAAAATCTAGTAAATCTGGTGATCGTTTATTGCTGCGGTGCTAGTTTGCCGGACAGTTGTGTTTGTCTAACTCTTTCGGTTTTTGTATTTTCTTCATGCTAGTTGCCATCATTGTTTCTTTTGGATTTGGGGGTTACTCAGAGAAACAGATTGAAGATAATTGATATATAAAATATGGAACATCAAAAGAAATGGGAAAAGAATCCCAGGCAAAGTGGTTGTTATTTTTTTTTTGAGAAAAATAAATTATCTAGTGTAATGGCATGTCTAATATGCTTACCTTTAAAATACTGCTTTGAAGAATTGTTTTCTTCTGACATGTCTTTAACAAGATTTTTTTGCCAAAAAATTTGTTCAGCTAGTTTTGTAGAATTTCATGTTTGACATGTATCAGGATCAGGCAGACTAGATGTATGTATCTATATTTCTTCGTCATTAGATATACTGTCACCCTTAAAAGAAAATTATGTGCGCAGTGGATTTGAGGCTTTTTGTGTACAATAATCAGTGCTTCAGTCATGTGTAACGTACTTAGCGTGTAATGTTATTTAAAACTTAATTTAATTCAAAGCATAAACTTTTGTTTTCATATCTGAGATTATGATTATTGATTTTCTTTTTACCAGAACTTACTGGATATGTGTTTCAGGTGGGAACTGAGATTTCCTTCAGGCTTCCTCTCCTGTCCTCATCAGCCTTTGAGAGCATGTTCCGGGAAATTGAAATTTGCTTGAGAAAATCAGTTTCTAACTTGAAATCCACTGATCATGATGGAAAAGAAAGTCTTGGTATTGAAAGCTATGGTATATCTGTCACAACCCTGGAGGAGGTATTCCTGCGAGTTGCAGGATCAGACTATGATGAAGTTGAATGTTTTGAGGAGAAAAAGTGTCCCTTCATATCAGATTCTTTGCCTTCTCATGCTTCTTATGATCATTCATCCAAAAACAGATGGCTTTTTGAATTTCTTGGAGATTACAGGAAGATCAGTGGATTCATATCTAGCACAGTAGCAAGAGCTTGTTATCTATTCTTTGCTACGGTGTCAAGTTTCATAAACTTCTTGAGTATGCTGTGTTGCAGCTGTTGTGTCATTACCAGGTCCACGTTTTGGCAGCATTCTAAGGCTTTACTCATTAAGAGAGCAATATCTGCTCGCAGGGATCATAAAACTATTGTTTTCCAGCTTCTGATTCCTGCTGTCTTCTTATTTATTGGCCTTCTGTTTCTCAAGCTTAAGCCACATCCTGATCAGCAGTCCTTGACCCTTACAACATCTTACTTTAATCCTTTGCTGAGTGGAGGTGGTGGGGGAGGTCCAATTCCTTTTAATTTCTCTTTTCCAATTGCTGAAGAGGTCTGTTAATGACTGTTGACTTCTGTACCATCTTTCCCCTTGAATACATTATGCTCTATTGCTGCTTAAATTTAACTTTGGTGCTCTCTGATGGAATCTAGCTTGGTTTACTATCATGTTGAAGGTAGCCAATTGTGTCAAAGGAGGGTGGATTCAAAGGGCCAAACCTACTGTATACAAATTCCCTAATCCAGAGAAGTCATTACATGAAGCAGTGGAAGTAGCAGGGCCAATTCTTGGACCTGCTTTACTTTCGATGAGTGAATATTTGATGTCTAGCTTTAACGAATCCTACCAGTCTAGGTATGCAAACTAAAAATCTTTTTTTTTTTGTGTTTTAATTTTTATAATCTATTTGAAACTGTTAAGTAGTTAGGAGATGGTTAAGGATATAGAAAGGTTGCTACTTATAGTGCACTGAAGAAGGTCATAAGTTCCATTTTATAATATCATAGGATAGCTCTTGTCAATCCAGTTTTTTTCATTTTGATTGAAGTCAGATTTCTTCCCTCAACTCTTATGGATTATATGATAACGTCTTTGTACGTCTCAGCTTATTGTTTCTTTGGAAGGAGTTTTTGAGCAATGGGTTACTTTTATTAAATTGCAACGAATTGGAGAGCTCTTTTGAGCTAATGTTCTGCTTTTAGGAGGATTTTTTTCCCTTCCTTCAATGATTTCTCAGTTTGAGTAAGCTTAAACATTTGCATCTAGTCACATTGAAGATCAGAGCAGTGTTTTTCTTGAGGCAAAAAGTGGGGTGGGAATTGAGATGGCTGGCTACAAAATGACATTATATCCATTTGCAGCAAAGAAAATTCATATTGCCTTTGAACTCAACTACTATTAGTTCCATGCCCCTTGGCTGGATATGTTAATATCAAAGATGCCTGAAGTCCTGGGATTGCAAAATTTGCTGGATTATTTTGGAATCATGGCTGACCTGCATATTGAAACCCCCCTTTTATCTTGGGATTCACTGCTTCATTTCCATTTTCATTCTTTCTTGTATTTTATAGCCTCTATCATGATCGAAACTCATCAAGGTGAAAAAAGAAAATGAAACTGCCCTGCATTTCTTGGCATCAAGCTGTAGTCTGAACCGAATAGAAAAATCATGGAGATGAGAAGTTCAGTTCATAACCAGTGGCAATTTTTCCTCCTCCTTCTTGCTGATGCCTGTTGAAGAAACCTGAACAAAATAATGAATTAACTTGGACAAAAAGAAATGAAGTGACTTGGACAAATTTTTTTATTGATAACCTCATATCTATTCAACAACTTTTTGAAAGGAAGAGGAAAGGCAAGTTATCTCACTGGTCCTAGAAAACCAGCCGAGAATGAACCTAGTTTTGCTACATGGATGGCTTGAAATGTCATAGGTCTCATACAACTTACAAGAGTGAATAAGTATAAGAGATTAGTGGTGCCAAAAAAGGCAGCATTCAGACATGGAGAATATTTGCCCAACGTTTTGAAATCCATTTAGTTAAGAGAAAAGGACAACCTCAGCTACAGATTATTTCAGTGAACTCACAAAACAAGGGCAAGAAATGCCAGTTGTATGGCATTTCTTCGAGTTCTCAATCCTTTTTCCAGATTCTCACTAAAATTTCTTCTCAAAATTGGTATTATCACACCTTCTTTGATAATAACAATCATATGGCAAGATTTACAGTTGATTGTATGGGCACATGTTTTAGTTCCTTAATATTTAGGAAAGCTTTCTTTTTTGTGGTATTTTTTGCATATGAATTGACAGTCATGTGCTTTTAGCTATTTTTCAGTTTTTTAAGTTTTGAAATTTGTGTGGCCAAAATTTTTCAAAAATTTATTTTTGAAAACTAAGGCAGGATCAATATTTTTGCCTGTACTTGTCTTTTCAAGAAGAAAAAAGGCATTTATTGTGTAAGTTTAATATGATGAGCAAATCTGTTCTACATTTGTTTGCAATGTATTTTTCTAAACAGGTATGGGGCAATTTTAATGGATGAGCAGTACAAAGATGGAGGCTTAGGCTACACTGTTCTACACAACTGTTCTTGTCAGCATTCTGGTCCAACCTTTATCAATTTGATGAATGCGGCAATTCTTAGGCTTGCTACTCGTGACATGAATATGACAATTCAGACACGTAACCACCCTCTGCCAATGACACAAAGCCAGCTCTTACAACATCATGTGAGCAACTGCTTTATTTCTCTGGGAATGAATGTTTCTTAGCATCATCATACATGATATTTAGTACAATTAGTTTGAAATTATATCACTTTGCATGCTATTATATTTTGTTGCTAATGCAGCATGTGTGAATCCAGTTTTTACCCTATTATATTATGCTTAATAAGGCTAAAACTTTTTTAAAAATGATGATAACATGATAATACACATTAAGATGCAAGTCATTGTGCTTCAGTAAGAGTTGGGGGGACAACACTAGGGAAGAGAAAAGAGGAGTTCTTTATCCATAATTGCTCGCTACTTCCACCAGAGCTTCCTGCTTTTTATGTATTAGCCATTCTTTTCTTAATGCAAAATATATATACGCTGTTGGAGGGGTAATAATACTAATTGCTTTGACTTGGTCCACTATAAGCTGGAAAGATGAAAAGACCAAAGTAACTAAAATGCTCAAGGCACATTGTAGAATTTTAATATGATTTTTTTTTTTAATCTTCACATAGAAAGTACATCATGGGATTGTTAAAGTATTTTCTCTTGTGTGCTTGTTAGCTTTGTTTAAGCAACATTTTGGAGTTAGCAGTGCACCATCTCTTAGGCCTATCCAACTTTTGATGAGTTTGAGATGAAATTTTGTAGGATCTGGACGCTTTTTCTGCTGCAATAATTGTCAATATTGCCTTCTCTTTTATACCCGCCTCATTTGCTGTTTCCATTGTAAAGGTAGGCAACTTTTAATGCACAGCTTCAAACCAACTTGGCATCTTTTTAATAAGTTTGATTGCAGCTCTTGGATTAAGGATGTTTCTTTGAACAATTATTTATAACTTTTAGTGGTTCTTTTAAAAAAAAAATAATTAAAAACTTTAAGTTGTTTGTGGCAGTAACCAATAGAAGTTATGGCTAAAATATTATGTATATTGTGTCATTGAATCATCTAACAGAATTCTGTATTCCATTGTACACATTTTCTGTGTGATTGGCAATCATCTTTTTCAATTAAATGGTGCTACCTTTTTTGCTATTCCCCTGAAAAAATACTACATTTTCTATTCACTTTATGCTTCTTTCAGTGCACTTCCTACTGTTTCATGAGTCAAGACAGTCAATACATGGTTACTTTCATTTACAACAGATTAAAATTTAGGGTAATGGTGCATTTGTGCCCATGAAGTATTTTTCAAGGAGCACCCAATGCCCTAAAATATTTGTCATAACATTTTTTCCCCTTAAGTAATTAAATCGAAGCATCCTCTACCCTAACGTTAAATCCTCACCTGTTGACTGATAGAATTTTGGACTGAACTCTGATTGAAAATGCCACATCTGATGCGAGATGGATCTGGGTTGACCTCTTGAATGAAATATGAAAGGTAGAAATGCCAGCGACAAGTCTTTTGGCTTATTCTCTTCTTATCTTTGTAGGAGTGATTCGAGCCTTACCTTAAGAAACCAAATCACGATTCAAGCTGAATTAACTTGGAAAACCAAACCCACAAATTGGTGGAGGAAAACTAAGATTAGCAGACAAGTAGCGAGTTTGTTTTTCAGAACAAACTAAGATTAATATAACCACACAAACAGCCACTAGCCATGAACTTCATATCCAAAGGGGAAGATATCAAACCAGATGCAGAGACAGAAATTGAAGTGGAAGAAATCAAAGACAAAAATCAAACCAAAGGCAGAAATTAAAGACCCGAAAGTCAGATGCAAAGACCTGTTTGAATTCTTGCAAAATGACCCGAGTTAGAGAATGAGAAGAAGATAATGGAAGATCCCTCTGCTATTCTCACTTTGTGAAGCGATTAAGTTGGAAATGAGTGCTTTCTTTGTTGGAAGCTATGATCCCTGAATGATCTACTGCTGCTGTAATCAACCTTCAGATTCCACCATTTATGTCAGTGATGGATTGGCTGATTTTGAGTGTCCTACTTACTGGATATATTGAAGCTTCTGTTTTGGAATAGAATAAGAAATTTCAGATTTTCATTTTGAAACTTTAGTTTGGCTCAATATATTTTGAAACACTTTACTTAAGGGAGTTTATAAGACCCATTCTAACACCACAGAAGAGGCAAAAAGAGATTACTAAAAATCAGCGCATTGCCTTACAAACATATCTGCAAAATGCTACAAAGACTGCAGATTATCTAAAAGTTCTGGCTTTCTTGTTTCTGCCAAGCCCTTATATCTGCAATTCTCATCTTGAATCTACATTTAACAGTACTACTTTTTTCATTTGATGTGCTTTTTTTATTTCTTCTTGTAAAATTCAGTTCTACATAATTTGAAAATACACATTTTGTGATTGCGTTTGAAGTGTGATTTTCTTCCCTCTTGTATTGTGCTTTTAATTAGTATACCTACCTACCAGGTATCCTATAGTGTGTTTGGATTAAAAATTACAAAACTGAAGTTAGAATGAACTGAGGTGAGGGTAAAAGTTTATAACTCTAATGTGATTTATGTCTAGATACCTTTTTTTCTAAGCCAATTTGGCAAATTGAAACTTGTTGGAATGATATAATTCAAAAGCCAGTTTAGATGTATAATAACAAAAGGATATGAAATTTATAATAAATATTTTTGTGATGAATTTAATATTTTTAGAACAAATATTAAACTTTAAATTACAATTTTTTAAGAAGTAGAATGGAAAAAATATAAAATAAATTTATAAACTAGAAAATCTTAATTTTTAAAAAATTAGAATGACATAATAAATTATAAAGCATTTAATTCTGAATAAAGTAAAATGAATTCATATCTTATGAACCATGCACACAAATGAAGAAATGAAAAATAAGAGAGAGATTAAATAAAAGGAGTTAGACAAAAATCATGAGGGATGGCAGGAGAGAAGTTGCACGAAGTACAAAGCCCCCCTCTTATTATTATTCTTTCATGCTCCTTGCTATTGAGTTTTGACCTTTGCCGCACCCCTCTCTCACTCGCTATTAGACTAGCTCAGCATTCCCTCTCTCTAACTCCCTGTCAAAGCACACGCTAGCATTCTCTCAATGCGTGTTGAGAAGCTTAATGGGTCAGCTTAAGTTAAAACGGAGCTTTTATCCCAGAAGCTTGTTTTAACAACTTTTTACGCAAACAATTTTTCATCTTGCAATGGCCTTTTAACATTCCAACTGAGGTTTGTGCCACCCAAACCTTAATTGGAATCTAATCCAAACATGCCCCTAATATAATATCTTCCCAAGATGCTGTCCTTGCAATGCTATAGAACTTGAATTATATTATTGTTCTTGTTGTCATCATTGTCCTTGTCATAGTGGCTTGCTAAAGCAAGCTTTCTGCCACGTGACTGTCTGAGGATTTTTACTATAAATTTTTCTGTTTCTTGGGCTAAAGAATTGTAATGTTATACTGGTGCAGGAACGGGAAGTTAAAGCTAAGCACCAACAACTAATCAGTGGGGTATCTTAATCTCAAAAAAAAGAAGCTTTTTAAGACATTATTATCTATCTTTGTCAATACCTATCTGATGTTGATTTATTTTAATTCAGGTTTCTATTTTTTCATATTGGGCTTCTACATTTATATGGGACTTTGTGAGCTTCTTGTTTCCTACCTCCTTTGCAGTTGTTCTCTTTTACATCTTTGGTATGTTTCCCATTCTTATATAAATTATTTGTTTTGGTATTGTCATTTAATTTGAAAATGAACATTATTCAGAGGCAATCTAATATTTATTTGGTGTAAAAGAACAAATATTATTGGGGAAAGGAAGGAAGGATTAGATAGAAGGGATAGCAAAATATTCTCTAAACAAAGGAGAGGATAGAAAGTAAAGAAAAACTGAAACAAGGAGATGATAATGCTCTTCAATTCCTTCATATGTCAGTTAGGGAAAACACCCTTAAATGAACCATTGGCTGAACACGCAAGAGAAGCCAGAAAAACAATTCAGTTTCGTATCAAGTTCAAGGGCCAACAAGTTTGATTAAGCCAGATACACTGCAGAAAGGCACAAGTACCCTATGCCTAAAAGGCTTTAACTCTTGGTTCAATCAACTCTCTAACCTAATGAAAGAAGTTGTTTTTGTTGAAATTCCAGTGATTTTAATTAACTTGTTCTTGTTTTATTTGTTTTGTTTCAGTTAAGGTTTTTTTGGCTGTTTTTCGGATAAAGCTTCTATGTTTTCTTTTGGGGGGAATGGCTTTTGCCTGTTTTAGAATTTGCTTGGGGAGAATGACAGTTAGGTCCTGAAACAATCTTCAGTTGCTATTGTGGAGGAGTAGTTGCAAATGATACTCTATAAGATGTAAATAAGGGAGTATTAGTTGAATATAATTGTTTAGGAACCTAACAATTATTTTGGTCTTTTGGTGCCTAAATGTTACTTTCCCATTTGCTTGAGTGTTTTATTTTGATGAAGATAAGATTATGTTAAATGTTCTCTTTAGATTAGGGAAGAATTATCCCATTTTTGAAAGTTACATCTTTTAGTTTAAAACTGCAGGGTTGATTAAAAAAACAGAGAGAGTGGGGTTTTTAGTGGGCCTGGCGTAAGGCAATGTAATTGTTATAGTTCAGTATGTGACGGTACTGAACTACATTTGGTTGTAGTTGAGCTGCGATTAATCTGATTCAACATATTAAATGTAAATGTCGCTTCACTCTAGATAGTGACATCCAAGTCTTGCCCAATCCCAAATTGGTCTTGGCAGCCAGTCCTGATCAAGTTTTTCTTTTAAATATTTATTTAACTGTTTTAGGCATAAGACTATTCATTTTAATACTCTTGTGAGATCTACGTTGTGGAAATGATAGAGATAGGCTGATAGGAGGAAAATGGACGAAAAAACAGACAAGGGTGAAACTTTCAAAAGCTGTTGCTTGGAGCCTAATTGTCTGGTTTTCATTTTGGATAAATTTTTGTCACAATAGTTTGGGCCTCTTATTTTCCCCAAAAAATGGTCACCTCTCAATTTTAAGTCTTTTGTTTTGAAATCCAATAATACACTTTTTTTTTAAATGAACCAATGATACACATTTTAAATCTCATCTTCTTTCATATGAATGTGACAATTATACTCAGGGAAGAACATGGCAGGCGCATGACCCTGTAGCTACTTATAATTTGTGGAATGTGGTTAAAACGTTTTGCCTAAAATAAAACGTTTATAGTTTGGAACCTATTTTTAAATATTATATACAGATCAAGTTGAGTTGGGCCAAACTGGCCACCATCGCAAGTGCTGCTAATTTTACTTTTGCATTAGCCTTGCCTGATTTGGCCCAGTAGAACTGGTCAGCCAAGCCAATGTTTGGCCCTAATGACTACCCTACCCAACTCTTCTAAAATACCAATCAAGTCCTTGAGAAAATCTAAATATAACCTATCGACATTATCATTTTTTTTTTTGAGCAAATCGACATTATCATTTTATTTTGCAATATTATGATTGCCATTGCTTATTTGTGTATTTTATATTACCATAGGTCTGGATCAGTTTGTTGGAGGTCCTTCTTTGCTGCCAACAGTCCTCATGTTTTTGGAATATGGACTGGCAATTGCATCATCAACGTACTGCCTTACATTTTTCTTTTCTGACCATACCATGGCTCAGGTGTGAGGGGATTTCAGTCTCTCATTTCTTTATTTTAACATATTATGAATTATAAGTTATAAGATATTCACTTTTGCCGCAGAATGTGGTTCTCCTGGTCCACTTCTTCACTGGTCTAGTACTAATGGTTATTTCATTCATTATGGGACTGATACCATCAACGACAAGTGCCAATTCTTTTCTTAAGGTTGGAAACCCTTGTTCTTCTTCAGATGCTTAGTATTAATACATGTCAGTTCAGGAGTTGGCAATATGAATTGCATCCTCTTGCTCATATTATTTTTATCCCAACAATCAGTAGAGTTGAGGGAAGTGGAATTTTCTATCTAGGCTCTATTTTTCAGAGGGGGAAAAAAATCTATCTGGAACTCTTCTAAATTTTATAGCTGAAATGATTGTCTTAATTTTTTAAATCACTATTTTTTATTTTCTGTGGGAAATATGTCCATTTTACGTTGATAGTTAGTGCAAATAGACAAGTTTCCCTCTCACATTTGATCAATTTTAGGTCAGGATTTTATATGGTGCTCATTAAGTGGTTACTATCATTGGTTTTACCTGTCAGATGTGCACAGGGATCAGAGGGCTTTAACAATAATGTATTATTCTATTGAGTTTCTCTCATTTGCAAATAGATGAGGATCATGATATTTTATTATTCCTCTCTCATCTCTTTCCAGTACGATTTTATTTTTTTGGAGCAAAAAATATTGAAGTTTGATGAAGACTTGATAGTATGGGATATCAAGTTCCACATTGAGCAGTATGGGATGCTCAGTGGGGTGTATAAGTGGGTTGGTTCTCCCACTTCAACAACTAGCTTTTAGGGTCGGGTTTTCCACCCTACTCAGATACCCATCAATTGGTATTAGAGTCTCATTGTTGGCAATTCCGGAGAGGGCTACCCATAGAGGGTTCTGACCGGAAGGAGAGCGAGTTAAGTGCTGTGGAGTTCAGCCATCAAGACATCGGCTTTCTATGGGGGGCCAATTGATGGAGACTTAGTAGTATGGGATACCAAGTCTCACATTAAGTAGTATGGGATGCTCAGTGAGGTATATAAGAGGATTGGTTCTCCCACTTCAATAGCTAGCTTTTGGGATAGGGTTTTCCATCCTACTCAGGTACCCATCAAAGTTTTTTTTTTTTTTTTAATATATACTTGGAACTTATGTTAAAGATAGTGCTGCTATGTTTTTCGCTTGTTGGCAAACCAATTCTCTTAGCAGAGGCAGTTATTGCCCTAAGAATAACATGATATGGGAGTATCTTAGTGCGCCCCTGAATTTCTATAAATAACTTCTGGTTGTCCAACACTATTATTATATGTCCTGTTGTTGGATAAGGTTGTGTTGTAAGTAGTGGGATCCAGAGCTATACAGCTGGCACTTCCAGGTAATGATATGTAGGGTATGAATCTAGGTTGTGTTTTAAGTAGTAGGATCCAGAGCCATACAGCTGGCACTTCCAGGTAATAATATGTAGGGTATGAATCTATAGTTTTTTGTTGGCAGTGATGATGTGCGATTGTGTTTTAAATTGTATTTAAAGATATGCAATCGTATTTAAATTCTTGTATGCTCATTAACTTTGGTAAAGACTTACATTTAATGAGATCAAATATTAACTGAGTTATTTAACTTGTTTTGTTCTCTTTCAGAACTTCTTCAGATTATCTCCTGGATTTTGTTTTGCTGATGGGTTTGCTTCACTAGCTCTTCTACGGCAAGGGATGAAAGATAAAACAAGTGAAGGGGTGTTTGATTGGAATGTTACTGGTGCTTCTATCTGTTATCTTGCTCTGGAGGTTTGTGTCATTAATGTCATATGGGTTTTCCCAAGCTGAAGTCTCCAGAATATATAAAAAAAATTTCTAATGATGTGTGTGGAGCATACGACTGAAATTTTCTCCTTGTCCTCATAATAATTAACATCTGGAAGTCATGTATGCTTGTCTGAAGGTTATTCAGTGATTGATAGTACTATAATAGTGCAAAGAAAGGTTGGAAACAAAGGGATAAGATGGCAGGACCAACTTACTAGTAAATAGTATATTTGGTTGCAGCTGATAAAAGAAGTCACATGGGAGAAGGACAAACTTATGTGGCTCGGCTGCCTGAATGAAACTACTGATTGTAGTATAAATGTTGAGTATATACATCTTTTCTGTTTCTGCTACGCCCGTCAGTTATTTCACTATACTGTAAATCCTCCGTTTCATGCATAATTTTTTCACTTCTCTTATTGCCTATGGTAGATAGTTCTTTACAATGTAGCTCCCATGAGTTATCTTTTGGTCAATTTGAACCAAAAATTCTATTCCCTGGTTCTATCTTCTTGATTTGGAAGCAGGAACGCAGTGTTTATACATAATATATATACACATGGGCTTTGGTCAATCTAATCTCCCCCCCCCTTTCTTTTATGACAGAGCATCAGTTACTTTGTGTTAACACTTGGAATTGAAGTTTTTCCTTCTCTCAAATTGACTCTGTTCATGATCAAAAAGTGGTGGGAAAATATTGTCCCACGTAATACTCCTTCTTATCTGGAAAACCTATTAGAACCTTCCCTGGAAACTGTTGGCATAGACTGTGATGAAGATGTAGATGTGAAAACAGAAAGAAACAGAGTAATGTCAGGTACCCTTGACAATGCCATCATCTATCTGCGTAATCTTCGTAAGGTATTTTCCAAAGCTGTTTTATAAATGATATTGGAATAATTTGGCATTACAATTGTATTGATATTTTCCCTCATTTCAGGTCTATTATGAAGGGAAGCTTCGCCAGCAAAAGGTAGCAGTAGATTCATTAACCTTTGCTGTTCAGGAAGGAGAATGCTTCGGATTTTTAGGGACAAATGGAGCTGGAAAGACCACAACTTTGTCCATGTTGTGTGGTATATCAGATTTCTGAGCAAAATATAGACACTGCATCTCTGCATGTGTGATGTTCATGCCTTAGGCTTCAAACTGCAGTGTTACTTAATATCCCTACTTATCTGACAATTTATAACATATTCTGCATTTCCTTCCATAATACCTACTTTGTATCTGGTGAATGTATTTTGTTTCATCAATGGGATTTTCAATTTGAGCAAGCCTGATGTGTCAAATTAATGAGATTCTTCAAAATCTTGGACAAGCATACTAGTAGGAAAGCTTTTGTAATTATATTTGCTCATGCTGGGTTACTGTAAACTTACCATTTGTTTCTGCTGCTCAAGAAAATTCAATTTTGAATTTTTTTTTAACTCTGTCCATACAGGAGAAGAGTCTCCATCTGATGGGACTGCTTTTATTTTTGGCAAGGATATATGTTCTCATCCCAAGGCTGCTCGCCAGCATGTTAGTAATTTTTTACTTATCGTCTGCGCAAACATATAGTCAAAGATTGAAGACTTGCCTGAATCCATCTGACTCAGACTTGATTGTTTGAATTCCCATTTCAGATTGGTTATTGCCCACAATTTGATGCTCTCTTGGAATATTTGACTGTACAAGAACATCTTGAGCTTTATGCTAGAATAAAAGGTGTTCCAAGTTGCATAATAGATGATGTATGCGTAAGAACTTTCGAATTACTCTATTTGTTCTTGTTAGGATCTCTCATGGTGACAATATTTATTTATATATTCATTTATTTATTGCATGGAGAAGCCATTCCTAAAATATTGAACTTCAAAGTACAACGGGAAAATTAACAAGGTTATGGTCTTGTGTGGTCTAGAAATTCTTTTGAATGTGAAATTGATACATGGAACTCTGTCTATATTTGTAGCTAGACCCAAACTTAGGCAAAGGAGGAAGGTTGTGTTAGGCTATCAACAACTAACATAAAACTTTATTGAATCTCATATAGATCGAAATTAGTAGATGGAACTTTGATAAGTGTTCTAGTCTAGTGTATAAGTTTCCTCACTTGGACATCCAAAGTTGCTCTATTTAATAATTAGAATATGAAATTAAGATTTCCAGCAAAAGGTATAAACGTTAACATGAGGCATGTGGTCAATCCTTCCAAGCAATACTGTTTTTTGGAACTGACTTTGTTTCCTTGGACCATTTGTGATAGGAACCAAGATAGGTAGAGAGAAAAATAGAACATAAGTCTTTATTAAAGTATGAAATCAGAATCTAACTTTGTAAATTAATAAAGATTAGAGAAAATCTTTAATAGGAGATGAGCAAGAATCTTAAACTCATACAACTAATAAAGCCAAAGGAGAATTTCCATTGATTAAAAAATAATAATGATTGTACTTCCAAATGATTTTTACATGTTGTGCCTTAGTATTTAGAGACAGAAAAATGATTAATAGTTTCTAAAAATACTCCCATTAATCCATAACTCAAATAATTGGCATAACTAACAAATAAATAAATAAATAAAATGACTAACTTAATATACATTACCCACTACTCCTAAATTTAAGGACCACTCAACAAAATGGAAAAACAATTTAAAAAATATTATTAAACAAATAATATCTAAAATAACTTGGAAATTGAAAGCTATCAGAGATCAGAAAGAGAAACTAGAGAAGGATTGAAAAATATCATATCTATTATTGAGATGGAGGTTACATTATATACATAAAAAAAAATAGACAATACAATAATGACTAATAACTATAATATCAAATAATATTTTTTTAATAATAATTGAGATATATATACAATAATAGTAGAAGATATTTGGAGAATATTTTAGATAACATCCCCCCTCAAATTTAAGATGGCTTAACAAAAAGCAACTTGAATTTGTCTGCTAGAAATTGAAAGCGGCCTGGATAAAAAGAATTTGTAAACAAGTCCGCCGGTTGATACTTGGTTCAAGTTGGAATAAGTCGGATGGTGCCTCGAACAACAAGCTATCGAGTAATGTGCCAATCAATCTCAATGTGTTTGGTCCGTTCATGAAACACATTATTGTAAGCAATCTTGATTGCAGCTTGATTATCACAATAAATGTCTGTGGAGGAGCTTTGAGATGTTCCCAACTCATCAAGTAACCAATGAAGCTAAAGTACCTCAACAGTAGTGTCTGCTAGTGCATGATATTCTGATTCAACACTAAAGCAAGAGGCTAATGTGTGCTTCTTACTTCTCCAAGAGATACGGGAATGATCGAGGAAAATATAGAAGCTTGTCATAAACTGTTGATCATCACGATCACCACCCTAATCGGCATTGGAGTAAGCTCACAATGCAAGAGGGGAGGTAGCAGAGAAGTGAAGCCTATGACATAGAGTGCCTCTAATATACCAAATGATCTGAAGAATTGCTACATAATGAGTTGTGTGAGGCTCAAACATAAACTGGTTGATAACATGAACTGCATAAGCAATATTAGGATAGGTGATAGCAAGATAAATGAGGCCCCTAACTAGCTAGCGGTAACGGGTGGGGTTATCCAACAAGGTGCCATCAGTGGAAGTATAGTGAACATTTGGTTCAATAGGAGTAGTTTCAACCTCCTCATCAGAAAGGTGAGCTCGAGATGTCAAATTGGTGGCATACTTCATTTGAGAGAGAGATATACCATCACTCTCATGATGGACCTCAAGGCCAAGAAAATAATTCAATCTGCCAAAATCCTTCATTTTAAATTGCTGGCCCAAGTATGTCTTGAGCTCCTGAACTCCTGTATCATCACTGCCTGTGTTAATCATGTCATCAACATATAGCAACAACAGAACAATATCATGAGCAGCGGAGCGAACAAAAAGAACCGAGTTGTGAGAATTACAAGAAAAATCCAATTGATTCATAGTGGTACTAAACTTAGCAAACCATGCATGTGGAGCCTGCTTGAGCCCATATAAAGCTCGACGAAGACGAGAGACCTTGTCTTTTGGATGTTGATACCTAAGTGGACGCTTCATACACACTTCTTCCTCTAAATCTCCATTTAGAAAGGTATTTTTAACATCCATTTGGTGAAGAGGCCAATGCTTAACAGCAATAATGGCTAAAAGGCTGCGAACAGAAGTCATACAAGCAACAAGTGCAAAAGTTTTCTCATAGTCAACACCATACTCTTGAGTGAATCCTTGGGCCACCAAGCGGGCCTTGCGTTGCTTCAAAGAGCCATCATAATGAGTCTTGTTCTTGTAAACCCATCAACACCCAACCAAAGTTTTACCAGGAAGAAAATCAACAAGATCTCAAGTATACATTTTCTCTAGGGCCTGCAATTCATCATCCATAGCTTGCTGCCAAAGGGGATCATGAGAGGCTTCCTGAAAGGATTTAGGTTCTTGAAATTGAAGAATAGTGGAAAAACAATGGTAATCATTGAGGTAAGAGGGAGGATTTTTTACATGATTGGGCTGAGAGTTTGTGGACGATATGGGCTCAATAGGCATGACTTGTGTTGGAGGGGCAATAGGTGTGACAATAGGCACATCTGGAGCAGGCGTAGCATCAATCGTGGAAACGAGCTCAATAGAAGAATCTGTGCTCGAGTCACTAGGAAAAAGATCAGTAGAAATATCTGTAAAAGTAGGAGGTGAAGAAGAGGGGAATGATGAGAGATCGGTTAGAGACAAAAACTTGATATTTTCCCAAAAGACAACATGCCGAGAAATACGAATGCGGTGAGAGAGAGGATCCCAACAACCATAACCCTTATGCTCAGAGTCATAACTAAGAAAACAACAAACACAAGAACGAGCTTGAGGTTTATTTGTCTCATGAGACGGAAGAATAACAAAACAAGCACAAGCAAAGACTTTCAAAAGGTTATAATTGGGAGGATAACTATGGAGGTGCTCAAAAGGAGAAATGTTATCAATGACAAGAGACGGGAGTTGATTGATGCAAAAGATAGAGGTTAAGGCTGCTTCATCCTAAAACTGTTCAGGACAAGAAGAGGAAATGAGTAATGCTCTAACAGAACCAAGAATATGACGGTGTTTACGCTTAACACGACCATTCTATTAAGAAGTATAAGGATAAGAATGTTGAGAAATAGTACCTTGAGAATCAAGAAATGTGAGTAATTTAGAGTGACACGATATTCCAAAGCATTATCACGATGAAAAATTTTGATGACTTTAGAATACTGAGTGTGAATCATAGTAGCAAATTTGATATAAAGTTCAGGTAACTCATGTCGATATTTCATTATATAGATCCAGGTAAAACGAGGAAAATCATCGACAAAAATCACAAAATATTGGGATCTTGCCATAGAGGGAGTAGGTGCAGGGCCCCAAACATCAGAATGAATCAAATCAAATGAAGAAGCCGCAATAGAATCATTTTTATGAAAAGACAAAGCGGGTATAAATTAGAGAAGGATTGAAAAATGTCATTTTACCGAGACTGTCCTATAGATATGCGAAAATAGATTTAAGGTGGATATGAACTCATGACAAAGGACAGTAACACTGCTACGAAGGAAAGCTAACGCTCTTTAAAAAACTGACTTATTGTGGGAAAAAAATATTATATGACTCTGGTACCAATATGACTAACAAGCATTTGAAAATTATCAGCAATATGTATAGAATGGGCAGCAGAGTTAGGTGTCATAGAGGAGAAGAAATTTTCCTGACCTTTCATATGATTGCAACAAGCAAAGTCAAAATACCAAGTGGATTTATCGATGAGAGTGGATAAGGCAGCAAGTGGGCTAGAGGAACTGGGGATGAATGTTTGCAACAAAGTTTCAAGTTCAATCGGAGAGGATCCCTAAGTAGGCTAAGCAAGATCACATTTTTCCAACTAAAGACAATAATTGTAACCATTCAAAGTAACTAATATAAATTGAGCAACATCTGAATTTTTCATTTTTTTAAGGAAAAAAAAGTTTATAAAAGAGAATGAAGGATTCAAAACACTCAAACTATAGACTAGCGTGAATGGCATAGCGCTTACACTAGGAAACTAATCAATGATCTGACCGTTCAAAATGACGTGTTAGATGTTCTTTACCTGCTGACCAAATTTCAGCACGATCTAACGGTCAATGAATCTACAAGCATTGATTTACCGAAGCTGCCCTGTGGATATGCAAACGAAAAATTAAGGTAGATTTGAACTCGTAACGAAAGATGGCAACACTACTGCGAAGGAATGCTAGCGCTCTTCAAGAACTGACTTATCATGGGAAAAAATATTATATGGCTCTAGTACCATGAAAGCTATCAAAGATCAGAAAGAGAAACTAGAGAAGGATTGGAAAATGTTGCATCTATTATTAAGATGGAGGTTGCATTATATACACAAAGAAAATAGATTATACAATAATGACTAATAACTATAATATCAAATAATATTTCCTAATAATAATTGAGATATATACATAATAATAATAGAAGATATTTGAAGAATATTTTAAATAACAGAAATAATAATTATTCCTAATATCTAACTACCTCACATCATCCATTATCCATGCTACTCGGTACTCTATCAATTTGCCATTTTATTCCCATCCAAGAACAAGAAGGAGAAAACCTGAGTGAAATTTTACTTCTTTTATCAATGCAACACAGATTGGTGAACTACCAAACACCTAGTTCCATAAAAACCTAATGGCTGCTGCACATGATTTGGGGGAATATAATTCACATTGCTACCCAGATTAGTAGCCAAGTTTTTAGCATTATATGTTTCACTTTTTCTGCCTGAATGTCCCGACTTCTTTCCCAGTTCAGGCCTGAAATAGAAAAATATGCCTCAAATGTCTTGTGGTCACTGTTTGTAACCATCAATATATAATATAAAAATTATAATAAGCCACTATTCATGAGTCATTATAATGCGGCTTATTTCTTAGACTCTCCTCCAGTACTTCTCATAAGTAACATGCACACCAAACACTAGAGTTCAGCAAGGATGGGCTATCTGCTCATAAATAATATGCATAACCTTCAGTACTTCTCATAAATAACATGCACACCGAACACTGGAGTTCAGTGAGGATGGGCTATCCACTTTCTTATGCATTTAAAATAAATATGAATATTCGTTTATGTTTACCATCAAAAGATGGGGAATGTCAACCTTTTTAGTTCAATGACATGATTATTATTAGCTATGATATATTGGCCTTTAATGCCCAAATGACAATCTGGACAGGTTGTTTTGGAAAAGTTAGAGGAGTTTGACTTGCTGAAGCATGCTAATAAGCCATCATTTTCTCTTAGTGGAGGAAATAAAAGAAAATTGTCTGTTGCAATTGCGATGATTGGAAATCCTCCTATAGTCATTCTTGATGAGCCATCCACGGGTATAATAACTCAATTATTTTCATTCTATTTTATTATATATCTCCAAACATCATAAAAATGAGCCTTATCTTTGTCATATTGTTAAGTTATCAAATCTGCTCTCAAACCCTTGCAGTAGATCAAGCTGTTATCTAACATGGTTTCAAAAGAAGTTGATAAACTGGTGTTTAGTTTATTTTTTGATGCCTACTGTTTGGTGATTAAATGTTTTGTTTACAGTAGTATTTAGTTTCACTGTTAGGGAGTTGCAGCCGCACATGCAACTTTAGTGATATTTCCATGCGAGGGGCAAGTTTAAATTATCAAAATTTATTCATGGACCCTTGCTTAATAGCTTAAGCTTAGATCAACTAGTTTTTAACTCAAAGCAACAAGGCCTTTCACATGACGAAGCTCTGCTGACAGATAAGCAATTACATAATTTCTTTTTCTTGATGAATTCCAAAAGCACCTGCTGTCAGGTCTGCCTTGAAATCTAATTATTCATATTTTTAGGTATGGATCCCATTGCCAAACGATTCATGTGGGATGTAATATCTAGGATCTCAACAAGACGAGGAAAGACAGCAGTAATTCTAACTACCCATAGCATGAATGAAGCTCAAGCATTGTGTACGCGAATAGGAATAATGGTATAACTTTGCGTTTTATTTGCTTGTTTAAGCACTGACGTGCATTTTGGTTTTTACTTGTATTGTTTTCTTTTGTGTGTTGGTATTTCGTAGTCAACCCTAGTTATGATTTGTTTCCTCAATTGTCCCACAGTTGGAATGTGTTATGATTTATTTTTATTTCCATATGTATGGGAATTGATTGGTCAAACTTGTGCGACCAACTTTTCCTCATTTGATTAGTTTATGTCATTATTCTGAATAAGAAACTCCAGAGAAAGACAATCTCTCTCTTCCTCCCTATGTGTCTTCTCCCCCCACTCAAAACGACAACACCCATACTCAAAAGTTGATTTAATTACATTGTCTCTGATGGAAGGTTGCTGGCCGATTAAGATGCATCGGAAGTCCACAGCACTTGAAAACAAGATATGGGAATCATCTGGAATTAGAGGTTACTTTATGATTCTATTTTTTGACATTTTCCGGTAAAAGCACTTTCATATATCTAGCTATTGGTTCCCGTTTCCAGGTGAAACCTACCGAAGTGAGCTCTGAAGACCTAGAAATACTCTGTAAAGCTATACGAGAAAGGCTTTTTGATGTTCCATCTCATCCAAGAAGCTTACTTGATGGCCTTGAAATTTGCATTGGAGGCGCTGACTCCATTTCATCAGATGCTTCTTTTGCAGAAATTAGCTTGTCACAGGAAATGATTGTCTTCATTGGACGCTGGCTTGGCAATGAAGAAAGAATAAAGACGCTTATCTCTTACGCACCTGTATCTGATGGGGCTTCTAGCGAACTGTTATCTGAACAACTGTTTCGAGATGGTATGTGTGAACCTTCATGCTTTTTCTCCTCAATGTTGATTCGATGTGTGATAATAATTGATGACCCTTTTGTTTTGGCTGGAAGATGAGTAAATAACTGAATGATCTCTTTTCTTTTACACTGGCCTATAATCGGGCATGATTTGATTCATGTTCACCTTCACTTTGCTTCTTATTTTCTGTAAAATCATCTTGGTGGATTTCATTTCTATTATTGTACTTGGATGGAAGATATTATATGAAAATAACGTGCCCTCAATGTTCAAAACAATAAAGTGCAACGGTTTGACATTTTATAATTTCTTTTCTTTTCCTTTTTCTCGGTTGTGCGTGGTAAGTTCTGGTTAAAGATTTACCAGTTAAAAGTTCCATGTTCTGGTATTTTTCAGTCATGCTGGCACCCCCTTTTGATGGATCTCTATCGTGTTGAAAGAAATCTTTATATTCTCCTGTCATTTACAGAAATTGTCTTCTGCATGAAATGGTCTAGTCTATAGAATGTCTGAAAATATATTCCTTGAACAGCCTTGAATTATTTGTGTAACTTAGGCCATATAAATGCAGCGACGGCATAACTGAATGAAGTTCTGTTGTGTGTGCATGCGCACGATCTTCAATTTGCTTTTAACTTTTCTATCGGCTTTGTGAATGAATCCTTTTTTTGTTTATTCATGACATTCTTTTCAAATTGCTGTCGCTTCATTTACGTTCCAAATATGTGACACAATTTGTTCTTTTATCTTTAAATGCCCTCTAATTTATCAGTAACTGTTTGAGACTATCTAGGTGGTATTCCGTTGCCGGTATTTTCTGAGTGGTGGCTGTCCAAAGAAAAGTTCTCGGCAATAGATTCATTTATTCTATCTTCTTTTCCTGAAGCAAGGTGTCAAGGGTGCAATGGTTTGAGTATGAGATACCAGGTATTTGCTCAGTTGATTAGACTACTTTTTTGATGGTAAGTTTTCCCGTGATGGTATCGCCTTAGGGTGTGTTTGGTTTCCAGTTGGAAATGCACTTTTACAACTTTCAAGACAATCCTACTCCCACATTGCTTTGTGAGACATATTTTCCAGGATATTCACCAGTTCAGCTTCACTTAGTTTTGCCATAAACAGGATATTTTCATATATATGTATATGCAGTAGTGTGGGGATTTGAATTTTGGAGGACATGCTGTAGTAATTCATCGTTTGTTTGCTGCAGTTACCATATGGTGAAGACTTTTCTCTTGCGGATGTTTTCGGACTTATTGAAGGAAACAGGTAAACTACACACATTATTCGCACATTTGATCTTGATAGCTAAAATTACGAGGGACTCATTTTCATCAAAATCTTTTTCCAGAAATAGACTGGGCATTGCAGAGTACAGCATTAGCCAGTCAACCCTGGAGACCATATTTAATCATTTTGCAGCTAGCTCATGAGACGTGCCATTCATCACTTTCTTCTGATAGAAAGTACTGCGGTGTGATAATGCTGTATAATGTTCTTTCTAGTGATAGACCATACGTAAATATCAACGGCTGAAAATTTAAGAGTCGTTGAGTCATAAGTTGTGTAAGATGACTCGGGGTACCATCGAATTGTAAATAGATTCCCTATTGTCCTGCCATTTTTTCTTTGGCCGGCGAGAATTGTCACACTTTAATCCAGCAGTTTCTGTTGCTCCATTTCCTGCAATGTTTGAAGTCAAAACCAGAGTTGGTGGCCGAAGGCTTCCTTCTAGATCTTTTGAAAGATTACATTATTCTTTGTTCTGGAAACGAAATCGAAATCGAATCGATGAATTGGTTAAGTTACAGAGAAACCACAGAATTGAGGAAACAGTATTATCTTCTCTATTTCAGCGCGTGCTCAAGATTTGGTTTCCAATTTTATTATCCTTTGATTTCAAGCCCTCTTCCTCTTTCCAAAAACCTCCCCTAAAGCAAGTTTGATTTTGTCTCATCCTGAGCCAACCAAATGCCACGAGGCTTTCATTTTCGTGACTCGAGTCGAGTGTCACTGCTGATTTCGTGGTATAAATTTTATTTTCCATGGCAAGTTTTTGTTATAAACATTTTTATAGTTCAAACTTGTCTTAGATTAATATACTGACTAAAAATTAACAGTTAGAATTGTGGCTTTATTTCGGAGTTAAAAAGAATTTTATGTGTAGATTTTTTTTGAAAATGACAAGACTGGATGGTAAGGGGTTGTTTTTGTATGGAATTTTTTTTGGTTATATTCAAAGGAAACTAATTCCCTAAGTATTGTTAGATTATTTGGTTTTCTTCAGATATGTTTATTATGAAATTAGTACCATATGAGTTTATGTATGATGTTTTTATTTTAAATGGTGGATATAGATTTACATAGAAATTGTTAAAAATATAATGCTTTTCTTAATTATTCTTTCCGTCTCAAATTATAAAATACTTTTAAATAAAATTTTACATATCAATAAAACTCATTAAATATACTTTATTGCCTTATTTTTTTAAGATAAAATATAAACTTTAAAAATGTCCTTTATTTAATACTCCAATGATAAAAGAATATTGAAGAAAGAGAATATATGGAAAGAATAATATTAAAAAAGTATTATTAATAAGGCTTTATTTTTATCAAAATATCTTATATTTTAGAATATTGAATATTTTTTAAAAACATCTTATAATTTAAAATGGGGGGAGAATTATTTTAACATGATTTTTTTTTGTACCAAAAAATGTATATGAGTTGCATTTTAGGAGTTTATCAGGGCTAAGCATGTCTTTAAATTTAAAGAGTATTTACAGAAATACTTATAGATTATTTATCAATAAAACACCAGGATTTTCACATAACTTAAGTCCTAACTTAAGCCTTCATTAACTGTTCTGTTTTTTGTAAAAAAATCAATCTACTTGATCCAATTTGAATTTTTTTTTTAAATTACAAGAAAAGGGCCAGGTCACAGCATGCATGGTTGGGCCGATTCGCGATGATCCTCTTGGACTTCGTTTACTTGTTAGTCTCTGGCTTTTACATTTTTTGACCAGACAACCTAAAAGCTGTTTTGCTTTGTACGATATCAATATCATTATCATAATGAGAGGTTATTCGTCCTTGCTTTGATTAATACTAATACTGTAATAGTTAGTGTGGAAAGATTTTGTTGATTAGTCGAATTTTGGTTTCTTTTTCTTTTAATTTTTTGGCATAATAGCATTAAGGGCACCAAAACTTCATTTTCCCTCACTTTTAAGAATTTAATATGGCCTTCAGACAAATTAGCAGACTAATCGGATGAGCGAGGTTTAAATAATCATCATCAATCATCAATAATCAATTAGTAGTTAGTGTGAAAATATTTTGCCAATCGGTAAAATTCTTCAGACAAATTAGCATGGGCCAATCAGATGAGCAAAGTTCAAATAATCACAATCAATCATCAATAATCAATTTGTAGTTAGTGTGAAAATATTTTGTCAATCGGTAAAATTTTATTTTCTTTCATAACAAAATAAGACTGCAATGAAAGAACACCAAAATTTCATTTTCCATAACTTAAAAATCTAATTATGGTCTTGGAACAAACTAGCGTTGGCCAATTGCTGAGCGAGTTTCAAACAATTGACCAGTCTACTTGTAAGTATTTATAGCCATTAATTATGCATTATCATCATTAATTAGCGTGGGTTTATACGTAGATTAATAATTAATAATTTATTAAAAAAAGAAGAGAAGAGAAGAGAAAATGGCAGAAATAGAATAGAACAGGTGGCACTGCCTCCAAGTCCAACATTTTCTCTTTATAAATGGTACCTTGACCCTGCAAGTCCAATTGGTAGTCTACCATTGTATGGTCCGGATGCTGGCAATGGCTGCTGCGCCGATAGGAATCGGAGTCGGGACGGTTCCGACTCACCGAGTCACTATGGCCACCCTTTCCTCCAACGCACTTCCTCCGTCGCACGGTATCATCTTTCTCAGGACGTGGCCGGCGAGGCGACGGCTTCTCTGGGTTAACTCTCTTCGAGCTCGTTCCTCCCTGCTCGGAGTCCGAGCGTCTTTGGCGGACGAATCTCTCTCACCAGGTTTGGCATTTACTTCCATATTTGCAAAGGCTTCATACTGTGCCTCCATGTATGATGTCTAGTGGTTGGAGTGGGAATGTTAGTAAAATGGACTATAATTTGCGGCAAGTGAGGGCGTTGTATTCAATGAAGGGGTTCCGTTGAGGTTCCTTTCATTGACTTGTGTTGTGAAGCTTTGGAGAAAAGATATGCCTACTTTTATGTCAGGTCTCGGCTTACATTGGCAATTTTTGGTTTTGGAAAATAAAGTTTGATGCTATATTCAATTTCGACGCGAAGAAGGAAAGGGGCAACTTACAGTTTCCTATAGAAGAATGAGAGTTCCTGTCAGTGCCATGTTAACTTGACTTTTGAGTGACCCGTGCAGCTACTTGATTTATTTGTTGGGCAGTTAACGGATAATTTCTAATTGGACTACGCATCAGAATGCTAACCAAATCCTGCTTGCCTGGTGCTCTTTACTTAGTAAACAACATTCTACTCTAACTCCAAATTAACTTAAAGGAAGGCGGTGTTGGAATTAGTTAAAGGGGTTTCGGAAACGGTTATTTAAGACGAAGGTATACAATGTTTGGAGTTTACAAGATGCTCATGGTTTTCAGTGTGTTGGACAAATTTGATGTTGAATGTTCAGCCTGTTTTTATTTATACTGATTATCATTGAACGCATGCCATCACTTTATCCTGGCCTCATATTTTCAGGGGTTGGTTACGGTTTGCATTAGATACTTATAAAGGGACAAACGAGAAATTTTATATGCCATGCTGTTTCTTTGTGTTAATGATCAATCCAATGTTCTAACCTCAGAGCTAGGGTTAAATTTCTAGCAGATATTTCTTTATTAACATTGCATTGAAGTTTGAAGTTACCTGATGATTCAAACACAGATGCCTTCATGAGGGAAAAAAAAATTACGGACATGTCAATTCAGATTTATTATTTATCATAAGAATATAAATCATGTTATTGATCTTTCATTTTATTCTTTAGGGGGGGGGGAAGCTAAGCTAAAGGTGACTTCTTGAGTTCTTTCTTCTTCTCACAGGAAAAGGTGTTGAGAATGTAGTTATTATAGGTTCAGGCCCTGCAGGATACACAGCAGCAATATATACAGCACGTGCCAACTTGAAGCCTGTTGTATTTGAAGGGTACCAAATGGGAGGTGTTCCAGGGGGTCAGTTGATGACTACAACTGAGGTAGAGAATTTTCCAGGATTTCCAGATGGGATAAGTGGTCCTGATCTGATGGACAGGTATATGAAAAGAAAGGAAAGGTGAAATTTGTTGTAACATGTTATATTGAAATTTAGTCATTTGATCTTGGAGTTCACACATTTTCTACCTATCACTATCTAGGATGCGGCGTCAAGCTGAGCGATGGGGAGCGGAACTCTTCCAAGAAGATGTTGAAGCTATTGATGTAAAAAGCCATCCTTTTACTGTACAAAGTAGTGAACGTAAGGTGACATATTTGTTTAACGAGCTATTGTTTTTTTTGTGTTTGAGTAAAAAGAACAGTTTTTGGCACATACTTGGTGACAACTATTTTTAGATTTTAATTTTCCTGTTCTTTGGGAGACTAGTCGTTTGTGTAGTTTATTAGGTGTTATTGATTAAATATTTATGTATATATATTTCAGATTAAATGTCATACTGTCATTGTTGCTACTGGAGCTACCGCAAAAAGACTTAGGCTACCCCGAGAAAATGAATTTTGGAGCCGGGGAATCAGTGCTTGTGCTATTTGTGATGGAGCATCACCTCTCTTTAAAGGACAAGTTCTTGCTGTCATTGGAGGTGGAGATACAGCTACTGAGGAAGCATTATACTTGACTAAATATGCTCGTCATGTTCACTTACTTGTGCGTAGGGACCAACTAAGGGCTTCTAAAGCAATGCAAGATCGGTGGGTCTGATAAGCATATCCTGACATTTGGTACTTGCTAGTTGTTAAGTAATGTCAAACTTTACAATCATGCTATCAATTGAAGACCTCCTTGGGATGCTACATTATTTGAAGTTCATTTTTCTGGCATGATCAATGTTGTTACCAGCTCGCATTTAATCATAGTGTTATTTACTCGTCTTGATGTATCTCTTTATTTTTCTCATGTGTCTTGTGTGTAATATATGTTTTCTTGGGCAGTTTTAGTTTTAGACATACTTAGTTGGATCTTTGGTTCTTATGTATTAGCAATTGTCAGGCTCTATTGTTTAGTTAACCTCCCATTTCTGTCTTCAGAACTAAAATATCCTTCATTGACTTGTGACCACCTCAAATGCCTCATATAACTTTTATTTCATATTGTACCATTTGTTTTTGTTTTATAGTTTTATAAGCATGACTTAGTAGTTAACCTCTTTTTCATTTGATGAGCTGAATGCAATCAATGAGTAATGAATATTTTACTTATTAAGTAAGCTTGTGGTTTATTCTTTTTGTATTATCATTGATTTTTTCTTCCAAACACATAATAACCATATATTGAAGGTCGTTAATGACCTGTAAACCTTATGGTGAACTAGTTCAAATTTCTTGTTTTTATAATTATTCATTTCCTCGATTCAGGTTTGGTTCTGATTTTTACATCCTACTTCCTTGTTTGATCCCAAGAACATGCCACCATTCACTTTTTGCTTATAAGATGTTCAGTTCACTTTCTTCACATGTCCAACTGCAGACAATTACACTAAGATCCATGCATATGACCATAGACGCGTGGTTGCAGAAAATGTTGGGTTGAAATAGTGAATAATTCTAACTTGAAACAGAATTTTTGTTTTGTTTTGTTTTGTTTTGTTTCATATGTTCTTGTCTTTTACTTGCTAGTATATGTTGATTTGGAGTTCTCTTTTGGGATTCCTTGATGGTGGTAAATTATATACTGATAAATAATTGGTATGAGTTTTCAACTCCCTTAACGTTTGTTTAACAGGTTAATTATCGCGAATGTTTCAGAGTGTACAACAATCCCAATGTCACCGTGCACTTCAACACTGAGGCTGTGGATGTTGTGAGCAATTCTAAAGGACAGATGTCTGGTATTTTAATTCGAAAGGCTAATACTGGGGATGAATCTGTACTTGAGGCAAAAGGGCTATTCTATGGCATTGGTCATTCGCCAAATAGCCAACTATTGCAAGGTCAAGTTGAGCTAGACCACTCTGGTTACATAGTAGTTGAGGATGGTACTGCAAAAACTTCAGTGGAAGGTGTATTTGCTGCTGGAGATGTGCAGGTAAGCAGATGAATATTTTTCTTTAAAATAACTTGTTGACTTATTGATCTAGCATATAGTATTAACTCAAAATAGTAGTTGAATCTCTTAGAATAGCTGGAGCATGAGGAGAACCACATTTTACAAGTTCTTTGCATACTTATGTCTTGATTTTAATATCCATTGTTTCTTTTGTCCTCTGCATATGATCTTCTGAGAATGTCAAATGGGATATCTTTTGAGGTGCAGATTTGTTCTCGGTTATTTTGCTTACAAGACATCATGGCAACTGCCTGAAATTTTAACTTTTCTCCTTAAACTAGACTATGAGGCATGTTTGTTGCAAAAATTTAAGGTGGGCTACACTGTTCATGTTTATGAATAGTGTGGCTTCCTACATTTTTTTTATATTAGTTATAGATTATAGATTATGCAATGTTGGCACAAATACTGAGCATATGAATATGCAAATTTATCAGGAAGTAAAATTACTAAATCTATTTCGCGGTTTGATCTTATAGGACCATGAATGGAGGCAAGCCATCACTGCTGCTGGATCTGGATGTATTGCTGCTTTGTCTGCTGAGAGATACCTAGTGAGCAACGATCTTCTTGTAGAGTTCCATCAGGTAATTCAACTTCAATTTCATGTGCACTTAATGTCCTTTATAAATTTAGCACTTTACGATGAGCTCCAAGTATCTAATCATCCTTTAATTCTATTTATGCCTATATGCCCTAGAGAGGCATCTACAATATGAATTTAGATGTAAATTCTGAATGTTCTCTGAATTGAAGAATTAAAAAAAGAACTGCATAGAGCCATTCTTAACTATATATGGTGCATAACATTTTCAGGCATACATAAAATCATTTGATTCATGCAGTAATTACAATATGCCTTCCTCTGTACTTGTAACAGCCCAAATCTGAGGAGGTCAAGAAAGAACTCACAGACAGAGACATTCAAGAGGGCTTTGACATTACACTTACGAAACACAAGGGACAGGTACATGTTTGCTTGCCAAGTGCTTATGCTAATGGGAATAAGTCCTAGTTTTTGTCGTGTTCGATCGATTCCTTTTCTTATCTAGTTCCTGAGTTTTTATATATATTATTGCCATTTTAATTTTTCTTAACAGTACGCCCTACGGAAACTGTACCATGAAAGTCCAAGGCTTATATGTGTGTTATATACTGCACCAACATGTGGTCCTTGTAGAACTTTGAAACCAATTCTTAGTAAGGTATGTGATCCTTATGTGTCATAATACGTGTCATTATTATAAGCCTCTGACATGATGTTTACGCAGTTCCTTACATGCAAAGGATAGAAATGCATATTATATGTCGTTGTTTATTGTCTATGGCTCTAAGCTTTTTGAATTTATAAATTTACATCTGGGTCATCTGTGGCCATCATGCCAAATTGCACCTCAGCATTGGCAATTACGGGTTCTGTGGGTATCATTCCACAGCGAATTGATCAAGCAACTTTTTTTCAGTTCATCTGCTAGTGCAAAGATTCTCCTTTCAGAGCTTAGGACCAGTGTTCTGGGGTTATTTGCCCAGCTATCTTGCACTTGCGATTGAGAATAGTGTTTATTATTATATCACCATCATATTTGGATATTCCATGTTTTGAATCAACTTCTTTCGTGCCCAACCTGAAAATAGCAAGGCTTTATTGCTTGTAGTTAGAAACTGTCAGTAAGACATTAGTGATTGTCAAGATCCAAAAGCTTAAATCAGCAAGGGAACTGCTATATGTCTAGCTTATTCTGTTCAAATTTAATTTATTGAAATTAGGAGAATGAAATAGCAAAGTTTAAGCTTCTAACCATGTAATTATGAAAGGCTTGGTACCTTGTCAAGAAGCAAATCCATGTAAAAGCATGTAAGCTAATAGATGTCTTGGAATTTTTTTTTTTTTTTTATAATACCTAACAATAGCGTTCAGATTCGTAAAGTAGGAAATAAAATTAAGGCTAGTTAATCTTTCGTGGTTGACATCTCTAGGTTAAAATTATACATAGAAAATGAAAAGTTATAATACTTCATTGCACATTCCTATCGCAGGTGATCGATGAATTTGATCAGAAGGTTCATTTTGTTGAAATTGATATAGAAGAAGATCCAGAAATAGCCGAAGCTGCTGGAATCATGGGTACGCCATGTGTGCAGTTTTTCAAAAACAAGGAGATGCTTAGGTACATATTAAACATCGTAATTTAACATCTATGACATTTTCTTTCACCTTATGACTAAGAAAGGAAAATAGTATAGGTTGGGGAGAGTGTAGTCAATTTGTGTACTAACCGATAGGCTATTATTTATACTTGCTTAGTGGTTCATTGGTGCTGGTGGTTGCATTTTGCAGGACTGTTTCAGGAGTCAAAATGAAACGGGAGTATAGAGATTTTATTGAAGAAAATAAATAACGTATTTCAAACATTCAAGGGGCGATGCTCTCATTTTGTGATTCAATTTTGTTTTTCAAATTGGCTGGCTGAGTTATGCTGTCAATTTTGACTTCTATTCCTTTTACCAAATACCAATGTTATTGATTGTACTTTTGTATGTAGAGTTGCTAATTATATTTGTTTTTGGGCTCTTTTGAATTGGACTTGGGCTGCTAGTCTGAACCTCAAACTTCCCATTGCCACATTATAAAATGTAACAGAAAATGTTGTAGTTTCGACCAACGGGGTTAAGTTTAGTGAAATAGCTTAGTATTGTCTCTGTAAGAAAAAAAACATTGAAGTTTCCCTTTGATGTACATGCCGGCACAAGTTAATTGATAGCAACAAACAAGATACGTACATATACGCCCAAGCTTTTGTATGTGTAATTGAGGGCATTTTGCAATCCATTTCGTTTATCCTCTTGTATCATTTTCATTTATGGCACCGAAATATTTTCAAGAATTCAACAACCATACGTCCCCTCGTGGTTGCTGGCAAAGAGCGATGGATACCAAACATCGCATGTTTCGGGTCTGTTTGGTGTCTGTTTTCATTTTTATTTTTAAAAAAATTTTGTAATATAGTTTTTAAAATTATTTTTAAAACAAAGTAAAATGAAAATTCATATGATTATGTCAATTTAAAAATAGTTTTAGAATTAAAAAATAGACTAGTAATGATGGTTATAGCTAGTTAATGGTGATGATTAATAATTAAAATTAGTTAAGGTAATTATAATTTTTAATATCATATGTTGTCTATTTCAAGAACAAGAAAAACAAAACAAAAACAATTTAAAGTTATTTTTTGTAGAAAAAATAAAAACAATTTTGAAAAACAACTAGATGAAAAAAAATTGATCCAAACAAATTTTTAAATTTTTTATTTTCAAAAATAAAAAATAACTTTTAAGAATAAAACCAAACAAGCCCTTAATTTTGACTCTAAACGTCTTTACGTGTTTTTTTCCATTTCCCCCATACTACCAAAAGTCCCAAATGAGCTAAAGCACTACCTAGCATAAATAGTTATTCAAGAAAATGATAATTAAGTTTTAAAAATAAATTAAAAATTATTTTTATTCTTTAACTATATATAAAAAATTATAAATAATTATAAATTTAATTATAGATCATTTATATTTTTTTAACTTAAAAAATTTGAAACCTCATGCTGTTGAAGTAACAAATGTGCTAGTGGGCTCCGCAATTGTTGTTCTGGCTTTTTTAATAATTAAATATAATAGTGGGACCTATTTTATTTTATTTTTTAAATTTTTTTTTTTTTTTTTTACACTTCCCCACTCTGTCCCCCTCCCCACTCTCTCTCCCAGCTCCACCTTTGATCACTGAGGATGCATATACTACGTCTGTGCAATGAGCTGCATGGTTCTTTTTCGACAACTCTACTGCTTTTTGCCCCTCTATGAACTTCCGTCCTTGATCGGAGCTCTAGTCAATCGCCAGAAAATCAGCAAAGTAATAAGAGACAGCACAACGAAGCCTGATGTTACCCCGACGATAATGGAAATTACCTTTGCTCTCTTTTTGTTCCTAAATGACTTGGAGGACGGCGTGGATGAAAGGGGGGAGACGGGATTAGGACCTGCAAGATGCCCAGCGAAGCTGTTTTAAGTTATATTCACAAATGGAAAAAAGTTGGGTGGAGCCTGATGCAATCACTTTGGCCTGTGTTACTTTAGACTGTGGAGACCTTTCAACTCTATCGCTTGGAAGGAAAATTCAAGAATATGTTGAAAAGAAGAAACTATGCCCCAATTTGATATTAGAGAATGCATTGATAGATAGATATGTATGTTAGGTGTGGATGTCTAGAAGATGCAAGGAAAGTGTTTGACAAAATGAAGCTCCGTGACATTGCATCATGGACATCATTGATTTCTGCTAATGCTATGACAGGGCAAGGTTGCAATGCTATAATGCTCTTCAAAGAAATGCAATATTCACCCTCTCTCTCCTCCCTGCTTTCTCTCTCCTTGATTCCCTCTCCTCCACGTTGAGCATGCTTGACGCTTAAGCTTGACTCCCTTGCACCTTAGCCCGTCTCTGTTTCTAAGAAGAAGAAAAAAACAAGGGAGAACAGAGATGCTTCACTTCTTCACAAAAGACATCAGCTCAACAACAGCGCATGCATGTAGGGTCCTTCACGTGGAGGAGAGAGAAAGTAGAAATGGGAGATTGAGAGGGAGGAGTGGAGTGGTGCCATCGCCCACGACGATCTAGCAGCTCTTCACGAAATGCTTGTACGCGTGCGAGTCTCGGTAGGGTTGTTCATTTCTGTTCTTCTTCATATTTTTGGAAGTCTCTTGCGCTGCATATTTCCTTCAATTCTTCTTCATATTCTTGGAAGTCTCTTGCATGCATATTTCCTTCACATTTTAGCTTCTCTCAATTTGACATAGGCTTCATATCTGGGACCTCGCTCCATGATGAAATGGAGCTATCGGTGGTGGTGAGTTTGAGAGGAAAATTCTAATTGAGGGTGAGAGAAATAGGTCGAGGGCATGGAAGAGAGCTCAAGGAGACAGATGGGGAGAGGGAGAGGGAATGGAGAAGAGAGAGAGGAGACAGCAATGGCGTCCTCGCTCTAAGAACAGCATGGATGGTGAAGAAGCGGACGGCGACTTACAGAGAGGGAGAGGAGAGGGAGGATAAAAATATAGTAACCTAATGTGGGACCACAGATAATGTTTTATAATAAAAATATTTAAACAGTCTAAAAGTGGATTCACCCTGACCCACTAACGTCAGGACGGCATAACGTTAGGGTGTTGGGAGAAAGAGTCTTTTACATTGAGGGGCAAAATGACCCAAGTTAAATTTAAAATTATTTATGATCTTTTTGTGAACTTTAAAAACATTTTTTTACCCTTAACCCTTTACAAAATGAAAAAATGGTGATTAAGTTTATCACAAAACTTAAAAAAAAAAGAAGAAGAATTGTAAATATCAATTTAAATTGTTTACAAATAGAAATCTCATTTACAATTTAAAATTTGCATCTGAAACTTAAATATGTTATTTGTAATTGAATTACTAGAATTTATAATCATTTAAATAAATATTTTTAACTTAATTTTTAAAAAATTTTGTCAAGATTTCTGTTATTAATTCAATTTTTCATGATTTGTCATTCTCTCTAATTATTAAGCTATGAAAAGGGTCCCATTATTTGACTTTAGGAAGAAGTACCTTTGTAAGATACATTGACATTTTAGTACTTTGGATTGTTAAAATGTCATTTAGGTACCTTGGTCTTTTAAGTAGAATTATCACAAAGCACATTAATAAAAAGCCCTTCCTTTGATCCAAAAAGATAATTCCCTTCATGAAGAAAGTCTGCCAAAATATTTATATCATCTTTTTTTTTTTCTTTTTGCTAGTACGTATATATCACATAGTACCCACCGCCAGAAATCGCAAATCATGGATAAATATAACACATACATTAGAGCTCATCCTGATGATAAAGACTCGATGAATAACCACTTGAATTTACATGATTGCAATATCCAAAAGCATCAAATTGCAAAATTCGGGGACATGAGACCCTCTTGAGAAGATAATGGCCGGAGAGCAAGTTGCTTCTTATTGGAAGAGACAGATGGCATTTTACTTGGTGAAAATCTTGCAGCAAAGACCTTTGCGTAATGCCCCAGCATGCTTATTTTGGGCCTATTGTTGTGCCAAAGTACAACAAAGAGGAGCATTCGGTTAAGTAATAGTAATGAAAGCAACGCTGTTAAGTCCCACCACTTGCCATGATCCAATGGAACCCCAAATACCGTCTTTAGGATTTGCTCTCCCTTTACTCTTGACTCACCAGGTAGCAGAGCATCAAACTCTAGCCCCACCATGTCATTCTTGTACTGTCCCTGCGCTTCAAACCAAGATGCAGATATAAAGCAATTTATCCAGCTTGGGGTGCGAGCAGTGTTACAGTATTTGTTTTAATTCAATAAACTTGAACTTGATGATGAAAATTCAATGGCTTTGGACTATGAAATTTACCTGTACAGCCCAAGTTGCAAAACTGAGGTAGGACATAGGATAGCGCCAAAAGAACTTGGGAATGTCGGGTAGTGGTCTGAAGATTTGTGAAGACATCATCATAAAGATCTGCAACCACCACCCGTTAAAGTGACCCAGCTTTTAAAAACATAGTTATTCGAGGAAAAAGTTATAGTCAAGACCCGTTCAAACCAGACATGAATAGATATTTTTTCCCATAAGATTTATATATGGCATGTTTACATATGACGATACTAAGTTTGACAAAAGCAGAGAAAGTGGTTAGCTTACTATTACACCAGTTCCTACTCCAATGCCCATCAGGACATTGGGAACCATTGAGGCCACAACCATGATGCAGCCCTCGACAACTGATAAGCAGCAGAACAAGTTGATGCAGAAGAATGCATAATGGGTTAAGCCTGGATGAAACTGCACCATGTAGTATATGATCGTTCCGGATAAGAGCGATGTCAGAACAAGGAAAGGGAACGATGATAGGATGTTTGACAGTACAAACACGGCTTCCCCATAATGTCCTTTGGACCTTTCACCATAGAACACCTAAGTTTTGTTAAAGATTACATAAAAGAATAGTTCAGTACGATTTTGAAGTAGCTCCTGTATAGAAATCAATGGCTTATAAATTCTCAATTTACCTTTAATTCTTCAATGAAAAATGGCAATCCTCCACATGATAAACAAATCATGAAGCCGTAGATGAATGATATGCACTTTCCTCTGGCTAAGATTGAGGTGCTGTGTGTACCAATATGATAAAATTGGGTTCCAACACTGATTGAGACCATTACGTAGAAAATGATCCTGAGCCAGTAATAACCCATGTCCCTGGTCATGTTCAGGAAAGATCGTTGGGTCAATGTGCAGAGTTGCTTCCACCAAGTGCTAGTGCTTGTTCTAATGTCGGACTGAATTACCATTTCTTCCTGCGGCTGTAACAGTTTACAAATTCATCACTTTTTCATTGATCTCATTGAGGTATTCCATCAATTTCGTCCCACTAGAGCAGGGTTTTCCTCAGGAAACAGCCGATTCGAGTACAATTCTAAGTGATTTGAATAAGTAGGAAAACCCCAAGACCAACACACACACACGATACATTGCATTGATACTTGAAAAATAAGCTAGCATAATAGCATATATGTTCCCGTCCCTCATTGTATAGAAGTGGTTTGAATAATCCGTAACCCCCCACCACAAAACCGGGGAAACACACACACACACACATGTAGACACTCGTTAAAACATACAATACTTTCAACCAAGGCATTATAGCAAAAGTATTGCATGAGCTTTAAAATGTATCCAAACACTCAATAGTCTTAAAACACGAGAGCATTTTCTTAATACTATTCACCAACCACTGATTCAGAGGAATGTTTAATTACATTTTGAAGTCTGTGGCTGTTTTATTAAATTTTAAAATTGATTAACCGATTTTGTAACCAAGACTAAAGTCAAGAAGTCAAATGTAATTTTCTGCTAATAAAATATACTAGTGCTAAGCATGAATTTCGTACATCAGATATCAGATCTTGAATCTTTCTTCTTGCGTTGACCATTATCTCTGATGTTTTGTAACTGTGAATAAGGGCCGCTCTACCCTCCGATGTTTTGACGTCCATTGCAGAATTCGATGATGTTGCCTGTCAATGACAAATTGACAATTCACATTCAGGAGCTTGACTATAAATTTCTGAAAAGAAACAAGCTACTAATCCAGAACATACAATCAATTCAAAGTCCAGATTGACGCATAGAAGGAAGTGATCTGAAGGGTTTCTTCTTGTTGGGCAGGGGAAGCCTGCATTAGCAAAAAACTATTCCCAGCACATATAAGGACTCAAAATTTCAACTAGGTTCATCGAAAGATGTTCTGCTTATAAATCATTTACCTCTAAAGCCATCTTGGCCTCGCCGAAATAAACAGTTTCTCCACCTGAGAGCAGAAGCAAATCATCAAACAGATGAAAGATTTCATTACTCGGTTGGTGAATCGAACACATAATTATTTTTCCGCCCAGAGCTATCTGGCTTAGGGATTGGATTACGTAGAAAGCCGAGGCACTATCGAGTCCGCTGGTAGGTTCATCGAGAAATAACACGCTAGGTTGCGTGAGAATCTCAAGGCCAATGCTCAGTCTCTTCTTTTCACCATTACTGATTCCTCGCAAATGCCAGTTCCCAATATGATTATCAGCACATTCTTCAAGTCCCATTTCCATTATAGTGCGCTGAACCACCTGACTTATCTCTTCTTTGGTCATTTTTGAAATCAACCTCATTTTCGCAGAGTATGTGAGAGTTTCTCTCACCGTCAAAGTTCCCATGAAAGTCTCTTCTTGAGCAACATAAGACTGAAAATAGGAAGCGTCATTGCATTAGTCAATTGTTCTCGTGAAAATGTAATGCACACTTTTTTGTCTATAACATGACAATATGATTCGCAAAATTTGTTCAGTACGGTGCGGTAATTTATTATGGATACCTGCTCGTAGTCTAAATTTAAAAATTAAAAATTAAAATTATTTTAAAAAATTTAAACCAGTGTAAAAATTATATTTATTTTTAATTTTGTATTTGCCAAAATAAAAATTTATTAAAAATATTAAAAATTAATATTAAAACTCGATTGTCCAGATGGATTTATATAAATTATAAAACCCTTTAATAATCAATGAATTATTCAGATTAAATATGTATCGTCCTATAAAAAAATTATTAAAAAATATAAAATAAAAATTTAAATATTGACTATTCAAATTTTAAATTTGGACAATCCAAACCATAGTGCTTATGTGGATGATGAGCATTAAAACTAATTTCTTATATAATGTAGTATTTTTTTTAGAGGGTGAAAGTTAGGTTGGACAAAATTTTATAAAAAGTGAATTAAAAATATCAAGATGATTGTTGGCAAAAAAAAAGAAAAGAAAATATCAAGATGATTGCAAATTATATAATTTTAATTGAAGATAAAATATTTAAATTTTAAATGTAACTTATAACTGGGATTTTTGTTTGTGTAATTTATACATGCCACTCATTTTTTAATAAAATTATCAAAAAATTAACTATCATAGATTTTTTTTTTTTTTTTAAGATCTAACTATCACTGTTCTCTCTACTTTTTCCCCGAACGCTTAGTTTGTGGCGATTTTTGTGAAGCGGTGGCCTGGTGGGGCTACTTTAAAGTACCATCTCTCCATGATGCCACTTTCTCTTCTTCCCATTAATTAGGATGTCGCCGGTCACTGAAGCATTTGCATGAGGTCTTCCTGTACAAAACGTCAATGCAATATTACCGTTATTAAGGAAGAAAATTATGCAAAATTACCCAGATAAATAATCTTTCTACAAATTTTATCTTATGCTTTCATACAAAAAAAATTCTTTTGCCAACTTACTGAAAATTATTTATTAATACAAAATATGAACATCTTCATATGTAATACGATTTATTTTAAACTCCAAGAAATGCACTAAAAATTTATAGATCTAATTATAATAAATATTATTACATCAACAATCATTGATATTAATATAGCCAATATTACTAACGATATGTTAACATAAAAATAATAAAATTTGGAGCAAAAACTGTGTTTTTCTATAAACCATGAGAAAGAATAGCTCATCTTAAATTTAGTAATCTTACTGTATTTTTAAATATAGAACAAAAAATTTGCAATAAATGACAGCATTCATAAGTTATGAATAGAAAAAAAAAATTATATGTTTAAACTTATATATCAACAAGAACTCGATTCTTGTTTATTTGCAAGCTCTCACACACACACAGGAAACAGTTGTTTGTGTTCTAAATAGATAAAACTAGTTACTAAGGATAGTTGGGGGAAAAAAACACTAAAGATATAGTGAATATTACATGTTGTTATACAGGGTTTGTAAGTAGGATAAAAAGTTCAAAATTTCTTAATTAATATAATAAAAAAAAAGCTATATATCGTGAATCTTGTATCATGCGAAAAGACATTTTTTGTCGTGAGATAATCAAACGGGATCAAAAAGCAAGTGTAAATGAAAAGCGAGAGAACAAATCTTAATGCATGTTATTTACTCTTTTTGGTGTGTGTGTGTGTACCATTTTTCCATACATGTATATGACCGAAGAACTTCAAGAATGATGCGTGCGCGTGTAGAGAGAGAGAGAGAGAGAGAGAGAGAGAGAGGAGTGACCGGAAAGAGAGTGGAGAAGGGTGGTCTTGCCGGAGCCGGAAGGACCCAAGAGAGCAAAGAGACGAGCAGATTGAGCGAAGGCGGTGGTCGGATGGAGAAGCACCCTCGTGTCGGCGGCGACCTGCACGGAGAGATCTTCCCACACAACGCTCCTGAGCCCCATATTCTCAATTTCACTCTCTCTCGTATCGTGTCTGCCCTCCGCACCATGCAATCCATTTCCATTTATATAATAAAACCTTGCAAATGGGATTATTCGACCCATCCATCAATGCATTATTGCATGCTGTTACCACTGCCACCTACTTCTATGAACAGTTCGTTTTTTCATTTTCAGATGTCAAGTCACCTGATAATTACGTGTTTGATTTAATCAATCAGCGGAATTTGATGATGTCGCTTTAATTGCCAAGCGGCTTGCAATCTGAAGCCGCAGATCGCAGGCGCTTGTCTAACTAAATATTCCCTCCCGTCATTTATAAGATATTTTTTAAAAATAATTTTTAATTTAAAATATATAATATCTTATAATAATTATATTTTTTAAATTTTATTCCTTTTTAATTAATGTAATAGTATTTAATATAATTGTATTATTATTTAAAATTGAGGATAAAAATAAAAATACATTTTATTTTTTTATAATATCAATAAAAAAATTAATTTTTTTAAAATACTTATAGCAACAGTTAAAAATATTTTATAATAAAAACTGAATAAAATATATATATATATATATATAAATAAATAAATAAAGGCTCTACAGTAAATTCACCATTCATGATTTATGGGCCGTCACCATACATGCCGTACCTTTCTTTAGTATCTCTGCCCACAGCCTTATCCCAGTTTTAGTTATATCCAACGTCAAATAAAATTAAATTTAATAATTAATATATTATACAAAATAACATAAATTTAAGTTTTGAGATTATAAATTAAAATCATGTAATGTCCTTCCACTCCTCTTCATTCACTTCTCCTCTCTTACTGTTTCTAGACGGTATTGCTTCCCAGTCTTAATAATGACAATTAACGAGTTCATACAATGTCCCCATTTCCCTTTCAAATTCGGACCCCCGGCTGTGAGAACATGAGAGGAAGTGAAGACTCAATTTCGTCGTCCATGCCACATATTTTGAAACCTTTGATACGTCTCTCTAGATTGTCTTGCTATAAGCACTGCTAAAAAATAACCTTTGTATAGCGGTTATTTTGACACATATATAACAATTTGAAAACCGCTATAGATTGAGGTTATATAGTCTGAAAGAAATTATATAGCAATTATATAGCCGTTATATAATTTGTCTTTATATCATGGCTAGCTACTTGCACATAACTATTTTATAATTTGTTTCAATTGCGAGCGTCAAGATCATTTCAATCAACTATTTAGCAACTTCTTAAAATAATTGTCAAATATTTGTCATATATTCAACGATTTTATCATAAAAACTGTTATATAGTTAGGCTTAGTTTTAATTTTACACAGGTTGCTTGATGAACTATATAATGAATATTTCAAAATAACTATTATATTGTTCTGTCTATATAATTGTTATATATATTGAATTATATAGTAGTTATTTTAAAATAAACTCTTTATAGTTCAATTTTTTAAAAAATAAGGGGTTGCATTTCGAGCAATTCCTTGCAAAATATAATACAAACATTCCCAAAATTGCAATCCAACAATGGAGTTTCAATCTCAACCAAAATTCATATGCAATTAAAATCAAAAATATTCAAACATATAATAACTTATATAATTTATTTAAGGGTTTAAGATGCAAAAATACTCACCAAGTGGTCAGTCAGAAGCAACCAATAACCTAAAATGAGAAAATGAGAAAAAATACATATAACGTTATCAAAGTTGGTGCAAAAGTGATCAATCCATTAACTTTATCCTAACAAAACTAATTTTCAGTTTGATCACTTTTGCACCAACTCTGATAATGTTATGGGTGTTTTTGCCATTTTTCTTACTTCAGACTACTGAATGCTCCTAACTAACCACTTAATGGGTATTTGTACTTGGATTTTATTTTAACATAAACAACTCTTGATCAATTTTTTTAATATGTCTAATGAGTATAAATTTTTTAATTTAAATTTATGGACTATGAGTTAAAATATCATTTATTTAGGAGGTTTTTGAACCCAGATATTGTTTAGGGAAAATGACAATTGAGGACTTCCTAAAGACATTGGTCCCAATCGAGAACTATAAAATATAAAAATCTCAATTAAGGACCAATAGGATTTAAAAAAATGTAGATTGTCTTAAATGCTCTTGAGAAAAAAATATCAAATACCTGCACGTGTAGCCCTATCTCTTGCTCTGTTTCAGCATTTTCTTCTTTCTTCTTTCGTTCTTGTTCTTTGTCGTTCCTTGGCATATTAGCTTTAGTGTTGTGAACACATCATGCTAGATCTAGGATTTGCTATGGTTCATCTTCGTCAGAGCTTCGTACTCTTTCCTCTCTCTTGCTCGGCTCTACCCTTTTCAAATGATAGTCGCATTGGAGAAAAGATTGATTAACAAAACTAAAGAAATTGTTGATGATGAGAACACCATTAAGTGAAAGAGTACACTATGGTGAAGAGACTGTTTAGAACAAAAACTTACAATCTAAAAATGAGGAATGTAGGATTGGCTATTCTAATAAATGAGAAAGAGAAACTCTCCCTAAAAAATAAAAATGACGTCTACATGTATTTAAATCAGTGTAATATAATGTTAATGTCTATTTCAGGTTTAAATATTTGCAAGTGTAAATGCTATCATCACATAAGACTGCTGAAGTCACTAATGTAGTATAGGAATGTTACTACTGTAACTAGTGAAAACATAAAACTTCACTTGAGAATAGATTTTTCTGTAGTATTTTAAACTTTGAAGTGTAAATGCTGTCATAATATGAAACTCACTTTTGAAATATTCCAAAGCTGCTTATGAAAATACAAACATTACTTAAGAAGTCACTAACTTCAATATAGAATATGAATACTAATGTGACTAATCAAATTTCAGTAACCCAACTTGTTAAATTATAATCTACTAACATCACTTGAGAATTCACTAACCCAACCTAGAACAATGGCTAATTTATATTGTGAAAATACGAAACTCCACTTGAAAATATATTGTTTAAGAAAAAGTGACTTATCTAAATTGAGATCTAGTAAGATCACTTGAGAATTCACTAACCTAATTTGAAAAAATGCCAACATATATTGTGAAAACACAAAATTTTACTTGGAAATAGATTGTTTAAGAAAAATGACTTGTTTAAATCGGGATCCAGTAACATTACTTGGAAATCGACTAATCTGACTTGAAAAAATGTCTAACGTATATTGTAAAAATACAAAACCTCACTTAGGAATAAATCATTTAACATGGACATGTATTTTAATTTACTTAATCTTGAATTTAACTATACTATATTCCTTACTAACTAGATTAGAGTCTGAAAAACTCAAAAAATTTTATGCAGTCATCAACTTCATCTCTTATTTGTCCCATTGGAATAGAGTTAAATAACAACATTAAATTCATTATGGGTTATTATATTTGCATTAGCTGGTTCTACTTATTTATTATTGCCCTTTATTTAGTATTTGGTATTAGTTCAACTCCTATGTGCTACGTTTATTTTTGCTCCAGATTTATTACTCAAAGCTTATTGATAATACTATCATAGATCATTTTTTATCTATCATAATGATTTTGTATTATGAATATTTTTTTCTATTCATCCATTAAAGCGTGTTTGGTAGAGGTTATTGAAGGTGAGGAATGAAGGAACGATCCAATTTGTGTGTTTCGAAGATGTCATTTTTATTTTTTTAAGGAAAGTTTCCTTTTCTTGTTTGTTAGAATAGCCAGTCCTACAATCTTCATTCCTGAGTTGCAAGTTTCTATTCTAAACAATCTCTTCACCGCAGTATTCTCTTTCACTCAATGGCGTGCTTATCATCAACAATTTCTTCAGCTTTGTTAATCAATCTTCTCTCCGACGGTGGCAATGTCACTATCATTTAAGAAGAGTGGAAAGAGTATGAAGCTCTGATAAAAATGAACCACAGCAAATCCTAGATCTGACATGATGTGTTCACAACACTGGAGCTAATATGCTAAGGAATGACAAAGAATGAGAATGGAGGAGAAAGAAAGAATAAAGAAAGAGATACCGAAATAGAGCAAGAGATAGGGCTGCACACATAGGTATTTGATATTTTTTTTTCTTAGGGACATTGAAGATAATCTACATTTTTTTAAATCTCATTGGTCCCTAATTGGGATTTCCATACTTTATAGTCCTCAATTGAAATTAATGTTCTTAGAGAGTTCTTAATTATCATTTTTCTTATTGTTTATTAAGTCTAGAGGATTTAAAATTTTGAAACTAAGAATGCAAGATTGTAATTTTTGTATACCATTTATGTAATTTTTTCCATGTGCGGGGTGCATCCGTCGTTGTTTCCAAGTTTAAGAAGACTTCAAAAATTCAAAGTTGAGAACAAGTGCAGCATTTGTTAGGTGAGTTTATTTATTAGAATCATGTTTTTGATTTAATGGTTTGTCACATTGCACTGCATTTATAAATGAGCCTAGGCTTTGATATTTAAATCCACATTGCTTGCTGTGGGCAGGAAGAATACAAAACTAATGATGGGATGAGAAGGCTGAGTTGTGAACATAACCATCATTATATTGGTCTTTACACGGTCATGAATATATCATCCATGACACTTAGCTCTAAACACAGACTTTGCCTTGTCATCGGCTCCCGTGTCCCAACAGGCTCGCCTAATTTGACATTTGAATTTGGACGAACTTCAAGCAGAAAAAATAGAGGAGGAAGATGGTACAGGGCTTGGACATGAAGATCGTAAGGAAAGCCAAACAAAGTACATGAACAAGATCCAAGTGGAGCAATTTCCAGAGGTTCAAAATCCGAGGTGGTGCTGACATGGGTGAAACGTAAGCAACAGTTAAAAGTTAACAGAGATGTGACATATAAGCATTGTTTTTAAAACCAGACCGGACCGATCGGTCCGACCGGTGAACCAGTGACCCGGCCATGTGTCCGGTCCGGTTTTCTTTTTATTTTGTTTTAAGTTAACCCGGGTTAACTCGAGTGACCCGCGGATTAACCCGCCCAACCCCTCGGTTCAGGTGGGTTGGGCAGGTTGAAATTTAAAAAAAAAATTGATAATGATTAACCAAGATGTATATTTATTTTTGATATAATAATGATTAATGATAGGTCAATAGGAGTTATAGGGTAAAAAAAATATACTTATGTCAGATAAGGGGATGAAAGAAGCAAAAAGAAATCAAAAAGTATAAATATATATTATATTATATTATTTTTTAATTTGAATTATTTAATTAAATAATTTTTAAAATATATTACTTTCATTTATGATCTTTTATTTTAAAATAATTTTTTATTTCTATTATTTTAACTCATTGAAATTTTTTTATCATTTAGTTAACCTTATTTTAAAAAAATATAGAAATATTGTTATACTTTATTATTGTTATATGTTATATGAGATATTAAAACTTGATATGTATGAACGTATTGAGAATTAATACATTTTTTATTTAAATTATATTATTTTATTATGACCGGTCTGACTCCGATTTGTCCCCCGATTGAACCCATGACCCTTGACCCCTGAGTTTGGCCGGTTCAATGACCGGTCCGGTTTTCAGTACTTTGCATATAAGCAAGGTTTAATTTCACCCATTAACAGCAAGGATAACATTTTTAGAGGGACCAAAGGAACTGAATCACAAATTTAAAGTACTGAATTATAGCTAAATTAAAAATTTAAAAATTAAATGATTATTTTTTTTCTATATATATATATATATATTATGCTTGTCCATCGGTTATATTTTCAAATTTAACATAATTTTCTCAAATTATTTTTTTAAACGTATATTTAATTTTTTTTTTTGTATTTTGATATATATTATTATCTTTATGCATTTTTTGGTGTCAAGCATTTAAATTTTTTTAAAACATTTTAATGAATATTGTAATTTTTCAAAATTTATTTAACATCAATAAATTGAAAATTGGTACTTTATGCAGAAAAATTAAATTAAAGTATACAAATAAAAAATTAATGGCTCAAAACCTCAAGCTAACCCCCCTGCCTTTCAAAAAAAAAAAGTCCGGGAAATATTAAAATATAACTGTATTCACCTTTAGATGAAATGAAAGGAACCCATCAAAGTATTATCCTTTCTTTTACTTTTTTTTTTTAATTTTACCAGACCTTATACTTACACAAAATAGGCACCGATTACAAATATAGATTTAATTACAAATCATGTAACGATCTTAGACGGCTAATTGGTGAGAAGGAAAGGAGGAAATATTCAAATGTAAAAAACCCACGGAGGGGAAGCATCAATGATGTTATCGTCAAGGATAAGGACTAAGCAAAGCATGAGGAACGTCATCAAGAAGGAAAGGTCCAAGTTTGCCGGTCCTAAATAGAGTAAGGAACTTCTTGGATACCATTAAACGTGCTTCCGAAGCCTTGTGAGGTATCTTCAACGCCTTCTGCAACGCACTAAATTGCTGCTCAATCAGATCCTCTAAGTCGCCCTCATCTTCTATGTTCCCTTTGAATTCCGTCAGTGTCACGTACAGTGCTCGTTGAACTTCCATTACAAGATCCTACAATGCAATAACATAAACAAATATAAGAGTGGCAACCAAAGGAACATGATCCAGTTCACGTAAATATTCCATTTACCCATGAGAGAAATTTTTAGGAAAATGTGGTGTGTTACCTCAATATAAACCACGTCAGATTTATTTGGCGGATTTATCCCCTTTCGCTTAAGGCTTTTCAAATTGTATTCATGCTTTTCCTCATAGTCATACCGAATCCCTTCCATTCTCCTATTATTCAGATGCTTCCAGTGAATTGGAGTCCCTCGGGTATTTAAAACTGCCAGTAAGTATTGAGCAATACGCTCCTCACCCACCACTGAATCTTTCACAGATCCTGCTAGCACATACATGTAGTCAAATAACAAAACAACCTTAAGAAAGAAATTCAAGATAGATCATTTTAGGATATACTACCTGCAAGAGCCAGCTTTAATCCTGTTTCTATGTCTGGGATGCTTGGAACCAGCACCCCGGGAGTATCTAAGACATAAATGCTGGGGTGGTGTGCTATCTGGACGTTAAGTCAGAGTCAGAGTTTAACCATATGTCCATATGCATCATTAACCCACATACGAGCATAAGCAAACACACAAATAAAAAATAAATAAATAAAGACCAATGACAAACAAAAAGATGGAATGGGTTGGAGAAAGCCAATGCGTTATTATATCATAAAGAGAATTGACAAAGCTGTCAGAAGCAAAGCAGTTCTCATTTCCGTTTTGCCTTTCACATATAAATTATAATCTTCTGGTCAAGACTCTACCTGTTCAATATCATGACTTGTCAAAATTGTGTCAACTGAATTTGAGACAAGAAAAACTAATACAACTATGCCACTACTAAATGATGTAATAAACTACAGCAAACCCGAAAGGCCACAACAAATACGAGGATCTAATGCATACCACCAATAGGAATACAAAGAAAGGAACAAATTATTGTCTTGAGATCACTATACCTTGTATCCAGCAATATCTTGAGTAACACCAGGCAGTGGACCCACAGTAGCTCTCTTCATCTTCTCCTGCACTATGAAAGCAAATTAAAACATCAACAACCGCACATCCCCTTAACCAAATTAAGAAAAGAAAAATCCGACAGCTTGACATTTATTAAAATTGAAACTTTCAATTGCTATGCCAAATTTTTACCCGGAAAGCGAGACAATGCAATTTGATGAATTGAATTAATCAAAGCTGACTTCCCAACATTTGGAACACCAATCACCATAACAAGGAGTGTAGGTTCCCTGAAGATCACTTCCTTCAATTTGAACTCGACAAGATCGAGAAGCTTCAATACATGGACAAGAAAGATCACAACAAGGGATAAATTAGTACAAAATACATCAACTTTATGAAAATCACCTACCTTGTTCAGAATCGTATCCATTTTTAACATGCACATTGGACCTGTTTTTCTAATGTACGGGGGAAAGGTGAAACTTGAAAGACCGGCGTTTCAAATTATGCACTCACTATCATGTAATTGAACAACGTCAACATAACATAACATATAACATAATTACATGGATTATGGAACATTACAGTAGAAGGATTTCCCCCTTCAAAAGATAGAAATGCAGAGAGCAGTAGACAACAGTAAATATGTAATGATCAGATCAATAATACTAACTAACCTTCTTAACAGAGCTCTTGCTATGGGCGCTTATAGGAATACAATCTTGCTTGCACGAGTCGAAATAATGTATCCATTTCTACAACAACAAAACCAAATGGCAACACGACTCATAAATGGAGGGTAAACCGCTTCATAGAACATCAAACATTTTCTGAAAACGATGAAAGGTCACTAGAATCTTCCCGAACTGATGCATCAATGGAGTAAGGAGCAGGACATCTTGGTAAGGGATGAATGGACATCAAGCAAGCAAAATACGAGGGTCGTACATGCATAATATTGGGGTTAGCCAAGTCTTTTTTATTAAGTGCAATGACACGGCGCTTCCCGGAGAGCTGAGGTTGAAGATCGGCGTGAGCAGAGGACAGAGGAATGCGCGCGTCTCGCACTTCAATGACGAAGTCAGCAACCTTGAGGCGCTGGCGAATAGCGTGAGTGGCGGCCGCCATGTGTCCCGGGAACCAGTTGATCACTCCGCCGTCGGCCATGAAGCCCATCTCTCCCAACCCTTTCTTTAGGAGTCCCTTCAACCCACCCATTCTTCTTCTTCACTGCCCACTCGTCCACGAATCACGAGCACGCAAGCTGGGACCGTTGAATCGCCGTTTCCAGACGGGGAAAAAACATCACTTGCAGAGATTTAGGGTTTAAGAAGTAACAATAGAAGCATGACATATTAACACAACTAATTTATAAATAGCAACTGCATTTCGTTTGAATCAGAGTGGAGGTGTTGGCGTGTTATGCTTATGGTGGAAAATGGAACTCGGCTACAAAATTTGAGGGCATCGCCGATTAAGTCCGAAGTAGGAGGACGACACTGGTCTCTGAGCTCGAGGACTAATACATCACCGGGCTGGCTTTTCTGAATTTGTCAGGTGTGGGCCTCGATGAACTCAAGAATCGGCCCGCAAGTGTGTACCCAAACCCAAATTCACATTTCGTACTGGGCCGCAAGAGTCGAGACTTTAGTCACATCAGATCGTGAAAATGACGACGCGCGGTCTCTATCTTTCGTCAGACTATCAAGCATGAGCAACATGTAAATGAAGGATAGATTGAGTGAGCAATTCCTTCTAATAATATTATCGAACGACATTCAAATATAATAGGACTGAATTGGGGTACATCTACCAACAGCGCTTTCTGCATTTAGCAATTCACATGTAATCAAGTGAGGAATTCTAGATAACCCCATTTTATTAACTTAACGGTAACATATATGGCCCATGAGAAAAACGAGGACAAGGGATACAGGATAGTGGCTTGGAATAAACAAAGTTCAATGAAATCTATAATGGTGTATCCCACGAAGGTGATCACTTTCCCTGTGTGCTGGAAATTTCTCTGCTCCATCGCACCACTGTGTGTTTACACTTTCATCAGCATCCATTAGTGCTCTCCACTCCCCACTCCTCCCCTTTTCTGCTTCTTCCTTCCTCCGAACTTACCTTTCTGAAAACCACATGGCTTGACAAATGCTGTAACTGTTCCATGAATGGTGTGCTTAGCTTGCGTATTGATTAACATCAAGAATTTTAGGATAATAATATTTTAATTACAAACTCAAACCATTCTATATTAATAAACTACATGATACTTTTTGTGTATGCATCATATTAACTAGGAAAATTTTCTCACATTACATGAAATTTGACGTTAGTCACACTGTTTGGGTCAAAAATATTAAGATTAGAGTTTCCTTTGATTATTAGAAATGAATGAAATTGAATAGATTGAAAAAATTCATACAAAAATAAATTAAATCACTTTTCTTCCTCGTAATAAATATGATAAAATTTAATAATATATATTACAAAGTGAGAATTATCACACCCTTTATAAATATTATGAATTATGATTCTCAACCTAATGAATAAAATTACTCCTCTCTCTTATAAACGTGGGTTATCATCTCTTTTAATCATCTCATTTTTATTTTTATTTTTTTGATTCATTTTATTTTATACATTTTTAATAACCAAACGAGACCTGGGTACGTATGTAATCATATTATATATTGATATATTGATATCAATGACAAGTATGAAATATAAATGCCTATAATAAAACTGGATATACTCATTATTTTTTATTTGTGATAGTTCAATTGATCCGATGCATGTATCGATTCTGGAAAAAAAAAGTATATTTTTTAAAATTAAACATGAGTAATGATTAAAGTCTATTAAATTTGAAGTTTTTTTTCTTTTCATGTTTACAAATCATTCTTTAAAACATATGAAGTACAGAAGTAATTAGTAATTACCCTTCACAAACACACACACGTGTATGTGTGTATTATGTTACAATATTTTATATCACACTCAGTTAAAAGCATGCTTGAAAAGATTAAAAAAGTAGATTGAAGGACATCAGCTATAGAAGGTGATTTGTAAATAAAAACGGATACATAATTCATCGTCAGCAAAAATTGAATCCGTAATTCCACTAATTCAACTAATTAACAATTATCACGTGATCCGTGCTAATAATTGTCCCTCACAATTTTATTTTTTCGCCATTTAATAAGAATTGCAATGCTCAATGCTGCGCGCACGACTGCACGTTTACATTCCCATATCGCATAAGCTCACAATCGCGCTCGCAATTATTTAAAAAATTTCTGGTCACGTTTTGGCCAACTATTCAAAACTTCTTAATTCTAATATTACGACTAAGTCTGAAGACAATCATTGAGGGAAGAAAAATATCATTCCATTTCCAGTCGTATCATTAACAATATCAGGATTTACTCACTGCTAAGTATCAATCAAAAGTATAAATATCTAATAAATAAATCACATATATATATATATATATCTCGTGATTTTGTACGAAGAAAGCAAAGCTTTAAAAAAAAAAAAAGACGAGGAAGAAGAAGAATAAAACACCAAACTGGCAATCCTAAACATTACTTCAACATTACAATTATTTATCTTAACCTATTCCGAACAAACTTTGCTTTCATATTCTCAACAGAAAAATACTAAGTTCAGGCCCTCCGTTGCCATCGGGATTCAACATATAAAATGCCTCCGAGTCACGACTTCCCACAACTCGTTCAAACCTCGCTCTCATGTACAGCAACTCGCCCTCTGACCCGCCGCCACCTTTCCTCGAGATCCCGTCCTCCACCACCGGAATCACCCCGGCTCCGACCGACACGCTCTGCACCGTGCTCAGCACGTGCCAGTCGGATTCCCCGCACCCGCGAGACACCGCATACCCGCACTTCCTCCCGTTACAGTACATGACCCAATTCGGCTCCTGGAACAGCTTCCTGGACCGGCCTCCGGCCTGGGCCGTGGCCTGAAGCTTATCGCACTCCAGGGCGATCCGGACCAGACCGGACGACATCTCCTTGACCAGAGAAGAAGTAGACATAGCGAGCTCGAGCAGTAAAAGGGGCTCCGACCGGGGTTCGAGCTGGACGGCGAAGGAGACGTGGCCGCGGCGATGGCCGAAGAGGGTTCCGGTGACTTTGCGTCCGAGGGAAGGGGTCACGGAGAGGTGGGAAGGAACGGCGAGCCATTTACAGGTGGGGATGATGGCGGGGAAGGTGAAGATGTTGAGGAAAGTGCGGAGGAGAGAGGAGAGCCTGGTCTGAGACCTGGGGTTATCATGGCGGAAAGAGACAGAAGGAGAAGAGCCTCTGCGCGCGAGGAGGTTATCGGAGACGGAGAAGTCGTCGGGATCGGAAGGACGAAGAGTGTTGTGATGAATATTAGAAGGAGTGATTCTTCTGCTGCTGATTCTGGTTGCAAGGGCGCTGGCGCTGGCGCTTCTCTGGAAAGTGTAGTCTTGCTGTTTCATGGCGGAGAAAGAGGGACAGAGAGGGAGAGAGTGATGGAGCGAAACAGAGACGAGGGCTTGATACAGGGAGAGAAGAAGTGGGAGGAGTATGATTCAAGGATGGCAAATGAACAGAGAGAAGCGGGGGTAAAGGAGCCGACAGGGTGATGATAGTGTTGGTTGAGCGAGGAATATAAAGGGAAGCTACGGAGGCTTGTGCATCTAATGATGAGGATGGGTTAGACTGTTTTTGTTTGTCTTGTACACGGTGAGCCCGAGCCTTGAGAGAAGCATTCTGTGTTGACACTAGGGGGGGGTCCTACACCAAAAACAAGGCATCTTTAATTTTCCTTTGCGTGCATGCTCTTGTTACTGTTGTATCCACCAAACCAATTGACGAGTGACGGCCTCGTCCCGTCCAGCTGGCCTCGTTCATAGAATATTCATTCACACGGCAACTTCGCCAAACACCTCGTAAGCACGAATCCTTTCTCAATAGTTCTGGCCGTTTCGCTGTTTCCGTGTCACTTCCAGGATTTGATACGTCATCCGGATCTAATTTAATCTGACGCTCGCTCGTTAAACTGTGTAAATGAGAGGTGCTAATTAATGATCAGCATGATATATAGTTTAATGAACCCGAGGAATATGTTTGGGGGTTGATAAGATCCTGAAGGGTGTGCGGGAGCTGGTTTTGATCTCGAAGAATATGAATGAATTAAATAATGTTGCAAGAGATTTGTAAAAGCGGATTCAAGTCGAGCGTGGTTGATGAAAATGAAAGAGGAAGAAATAATGATCGTTATGGTGGAAAACCCGGGCGACATGGAGAGTCCAGTGCAAATGAAAATGGAGGGCTAGTGGTGGGCGGGAGCTAGTTGATCACTTCTGAATCGTTGATATTTAATCTAGATTTATAACTTTTCATATTTTTTAAATAAAAAATTATTTTTTTGAAATACTTAGAGTTAAAATACTATCTTTATTTTATATTATGTATTCATTAAAATAATTTTAAAAAATTAAAGTAAAAAACTGTAAATCTATACTATTTAAATTAGATCAGAACAATTTAAAGGCGATGAATTCTGACTCAGCCCAGAGACATTTGTATGATAGACAGTGAAACTAGTTTCATGGGATACTACCCATCCTAGAGACAAGCACTCATTGAAAAAGTTAATGTATGTAGAAATTAAATAAACATCTTAAGCTTTTATTCAAAAAAAAGAATAGTCATTTGATTCCTATTGACTCAGTTGTAACTTAATTTTATAGTTTTAACTCAATTATAATTTAATTTTTAAATTTTAACTCTTACAATTCAGTCCTTATGTTTTTAATCATTTAAATATTGATCCCTGTGGCTTAAAAAACAAAACTATAAAAATTAAAATCATGTTAAAATTTATTAATAATATTTTAAATCAATAAACCTTTTAGTCTTTATAAATATTAAAATTTTAAAATAGTTTTTATCTTTATAATTTTATTTTTTAAAAATATAAGAACTAATGTTTAAATGATTGAAACTATGAGTACTAAGTTGCAAGAGTCAAATTTAGATATAAATTACAATTAGATTAGAACTATAAGAATTAAATAATTATTATTTTTTGGTTAAAGGGCAAAAACGCTCTGAAATGTTTTCTCTATGGGCACTTGGCACCATAATTTTTTTGGAGCATTTTTGCCCCCAAACATTTCAAAAGGGGAGCATTTTTTGCTCACCGTTGAAAATCACAAACGTTGATTATTAACTGAAATTTGATCAAAGGCTAAATGATATATTTATCTTAAAACTTTTTCTCCATAAGCACTGGGTACCATGAATTTTTGTTTGAAACTTTTTTGCCTTGAAAATTTCAAAAAGAGAGTAATTTTGCCCTGTCATCAATATTAATTATTACTTTGACTTTAATTGCCACATGTAACCATGCAACATTTTGTTAAAAAAAACCACCTATATAGAAAAAACACCTCCATTAACATCAATGACAACATCAAGAAAAACTTCATAAGCAGCATGCAATTTCAAATCATCCAAACTCATACATATACCTAGAAACAATCAACTATTTATTGAGTCAATTTACATGAACTCGGCTATGTGGAAGCTCTATTCTTTTATATTCAATAATTCTATTATCTCACTCAACTATGACGACTTCATGAACTCTGACATTGACTCGAACGCTTTTAAGCACTTCATAGTGTCAAACTACAAAAGTTATTTCAAAGTCGTGATTTTTGCCGCTGTTAGAAAAATACTGCATTTTATTAATCTAAAATTGGTTGGATAGAATACTTATATGCAAGGAGCTCGACCCAGAAGGCATTCTTTAGACTTCGAGCAACATTTGGAGCTTTATGTGCTATGATTTGGGTGTTGGAAGAGTTTGATCCTAGAAAATAAAATTTTGAAGACATTTGGAGCTCATTTTCTTTGGTTTTTCCATTCCTCATCCCTTTCCTCTCTTGTATTCTAACATGGGTCCAAATATTTTGTGTATTTATATCTTTTGGATGATTATGAGTAGTTAAATACTTTGTTCTAGAGCTATTTGGAACTCTTGTGTGGATTAACATTATGTTCCTCCTCTCTTGTTGTAATTAATAATATTTATGTGTTTATTTTACTATTTTCTTAATGCTTCTAAGTGATTAGTCACTATTTAGACATTGAGTTCACTGGATTAATGTTTGAAAAGACTAAGTTGAGTATAAAACTTGAGTAAAGTAGTACAAGAACTTGATATTTGCATGTTGAATTGATAATTTTGCTAGTAAAATAAAAATATACTTGCTAACCTTGCATAACCATATTAGGATTGGTATTTAAAATTAAGTTTTATTAATTGTAATAAGAGATTGAGCGATTAATTTAACTAAATACTTGTTCATGACTTGAGAGAACTTGTCTATGTATCTTTTAGAACTTTAGATTAACACTTATTTTTATTAAAAGCATTTAGGAGATGAGGTAATTTTGGTATTATGAGATTTAAGGGAGTAAATAATCCTAGGTCCTAATTTATGCTTGAAATCTATGAATCAATTTATTTACTTTATTTACCAATTTTAATTTAGTTTGCTACATTAACGTTCACCTAATTTTGTTTGGTTCAACTTAATTGAACTCATTTAGTTTTTTATTTGATCATTGTTTTTAAGCAAATTCTCTAAGAAATGATAATTTACTTTCATTATATTACTTGCTACAACCTGTGCATTTACGGTGAGTAACAAACTTCTTGTGAGGCTCGCAAATCTCAGACACACATTTTTTCTAGCCTCGCATTTGGATCCAAATCCATGATAGTGTGAGAGCTTCCTAGTGGGAAAGGAAGAGGAGAAGGAAAAAGAGGATAATGAAGAGGAAGTGAGAGCAAAATTGCTGCACTTTTAAAAGTTTTGAGGCAACTAAGTTTCAAATAAAAGTTCAGTATACCCAACGCTTCCAGAGAAAAAGTTATAAGGCAACTATGTTATTTACCTCTTGATCAAATTTCAATTAATAGACAATGCTTGTGATTTTTAATGATAGGATAAAAATGTTTTCTTTTTAAAAAAATTTAGAATGTCTGGAATTTTGGGAGAAAAAGTTCCTGAATATTTTGCATTTTAATTTTTTATTTAAGCTGATTGATGATGGCATGATATGTTGCATCCCGAGCTTGTAGGCCTCGAGATGTAACTTTTTTGGTTGGTGTTTGCTCCGTTGATAGCCATTTAATTGCACAATTGGCTTTCCCCTGATCCACTTCATATATCATCAGTGCCTTCACGCGTGTAGGGTGGAAAGTAAGCGGGAAGGAAATGCCATACGAAGATACTGCGAAAAAATATAATTTTTTTTTTTTTAAAAAGGTAGCCGCGCGTGCGGGAGGCAGGCCGGAAAGGAAGCAAGCGAGGTAGGACTCGGAAGCACGGTCTAACGATGTTGATTATTGCGTGTTCTTTCCACGACCCCACAAAAAAAAAAAGAAAAAAAGAAAACTTTCATCATTAATTTACATGCATCCATCCATTCTAATTTCTCATTTCTAGTAGGATTTTTTGCTACTGCTATTTTTGTGTGCTTTTAAAATTTAAAGCGATACTACCATATTACTTTATTTATTAATCCATGGTAAGATTTTTTTGAAAGAGAATTTCAATTAAGAACCACCATAAAAATTTAATTATAAAAATTTTAAAATTTTAATTTAATCTAAGAAAGAAAAGTTAAAAGAAATAATGAAAAAATTAAAATATATTTAACTTGCCATTCAAAATTATTAATTGTTAATTTTCTTACTATATTTGTTAATTTATCAATATCACTTATAAATTACATTCTTTTATCAAACAATTAGTAAGATTAATTATTAGTTTACTAAATTTACTTATTAGTTTACTAACATCAGTTATAAATTATAAGACTTTTCAATAATTTATAATTTATATTAGTAAATTATAAAACTTGTCAAAAATTTATAACTGATGTTAGAAAATTAATAAATAAAATTATTAATTTAACAATTAATGTTCTTATTTATGATTGAACATTCAGCGTGAAGTCTTATATAATTATTGATATATCTTCTAATATAATTTGTAACTCATATTCAAAAATTAACAAGTAAAATAAAAAAATTAATAACTAGTATTTATGCATAATAAGTGAAAGATATTTTAATTTTTTTACTATCAATTTTTTTTAATTTTTTCCTAAGCTAAACTAAAATTTTAAAATTTTATAAACCCATAAAAAATTAAGTCTTCGATGTAATCCCTACTTGAAATTCTCCTTTTTCTTTATTTATTCGACTGAGTGCGTCAGAGACCCGAATAAAATGTATTAATTTGCCGTATTTAGCAAGGACGGTTCCAAACCCAGCAGGACTGTCCAGTGAATGCGCTGCATTCTTCAACTAATACATTCAGTTTCATGAACATTGTATTGCCCAGTTACATATTTAATTTATTTTAACGTCATTTCGTCCACGAGGCTCGATTATAACCACTAGTTACTGTATCTGACTTCATCTTCGGCGTCTGGTTGGCTCTGTTGTCTTTTCTTTTCGATTGGCATCACCGTCTATTTCGTTGCTAATCTTTTTTTAAGATCTGCACAGTAAACCGAATTCTGATTAAAAAAGAAAACAAAGTTCAAAAGAAAGAGTTTGTATGCAATGCAACCAATCAATCACGCAGCTTGGATAGGAATTAGGAACCACCGTTCCTGTTTGCGGAAGTGCTTTTGTAAAAGTTGTCTTTTCGGGGGTGAGTCACCGGTGTCCTATGATCACGCTTCTTGGAAGATCATAGAAAATTGTAATTAATTTTTTAGTCATCGACTGCTTAAAATAGAGGGACACGATTGGGTGATTCCGTACTTCATTTGTCTTCATTTCTTTCTTTTTTTTTTAATTAAAAAAAGAAAAAAATGACAATTAGAGACCCATAAAAACATTATTCACGGACTCTAATTTATTGAAATCTTAATATTAAATTATAATTTTTACTTATAATAAATTATCTTTTATTAACTGGCTTAAGATTTATAATGAATTTTATTTTTTGATGATTTCCCAAACAATAAAAAAAAATCACAAGTTATTGGTTTATAATTTTTAACTGAAGTTGTAAATAATTTTAAATTATATTATTTAGTGGATTTTTCAATTGATATCATATATTGACAACAACCAAAATTCATAAGTGATTAGTTTGTAATTCACAATTAATTTTCATAAATTCTCAACGAACGGTACAAATAATTTTATATGTATTTACTTGATTTTTCAAGTGCTTTACTTTTACATTGACAACAAAAAATTGAGATTTCTAATAGATTCTTATAAATTATCAACTAATATTATAAATAATTTTGAATGTATTTGATAAATTTTTCAACTAACTTTTCACATTTTTTAAAATTTCAAATAAGAATTATGATTTATTTTTAGGATTTCAATAATTTAAGGTTTGGGATTATCATTAATGTACTCATGGGTCTCTAATTGTCATTTTTCCTTCAAGAAAATGAAGCACGGGTGTCGTGAGAAATTTTCTTTTTGTTTTGGGCAACTTATGCCAAAATTGCAAACCAGAGGGGAACTCTGGTTTCAGACTAAGGCTATGTTTGATGTGAGCTTCTGGGCTTGCAAATGATGATTGTCAAACCCGAAAGCTGGATGGAAAATAAAAACTCCTGTTTGGAAAAAAGTTCCGGCAAATGGCTTCTGGTCTCAAATCTATGGTTAAGTTTGGAGCTACTTTTTCTTGTTCTTATCTCAAAGTCATGGTTTTTTCTACCACTTTTCCACAGAACTGACTTTTTTTAAAATATATATAAAAATATAAATCACTTTATAAAATGGTAGAAACTTCAAATTTTCAAATGAGATGAGACCAGGAAGTAATTAACCAATTTATAACGTCATGGCGTTAATTGGTTCGACTGATTATTTTTAATTAAATGGTACCCACGTGGTTGATTACCTCGGTGATAATCACAATCTCTTGGAGTTGAAGTCTAAGTTGATGACTTCTAATACTAATTTTTCTTAATTAATCAATTCTAATAATCTACTATCTCAAATTGATCAAGTCAGAATAATCTTCTTAATTTTTGTCATAGTTACAGTAAATACTATATATCTCTTCATCAAAACTCAAAAGATTAAGTATTAGTATAAAATATTTAATGCATTCTAAAATATAAGATAACTTTTGTAACATACATACATACACATATATATATTGTGAAAATTGAGGTATTTACATACCCCAGTATTTTATTTTTTTAAAGGTGCATGGTAGCGTCGTACTCTTATAAAATAATAGAGCATGATTGGAATTTTTTAGTTTGGCAACTGAAAACGATGGACCATGCAGGTCAACATGTAATCATCTAGGTAAAATATATACAGGTTTACCTTATAACTAATTAGCCCTTTTACTATAACCTTCTCTAAAGGTGACTATAACATAAAATACTTAAAAAAGAGGAAAATAGAATAAAAAAGAAGAGGAAGAACTAGGGAATGTTTTCCGACGCAGAGGCCAGTTGACTCCGTAGAGAGTCGCTGCCGGGTTCAACTTTCAGTGCTTTCCTCTTCCGACCAAATTCTGTTGACAACCTAAAAGACACCACACAACCATGACTTCGTTTCTGAATATTACGTTAGCCAATTTTGATTTCGATGATATTAAGATAAAAGAAAAATTCCAAAGAAAACTGAGAGACGTACCCTAACTGCAAGCAAGTGTCAGAGTGGTCTTCTCTTTCATGGGAGGCACAGTGGAAAATGGGGTTGGAACAGTTGTTGATGGAGAACCTGCTATCAAAGGCATTCACATATACAAAGTGTGTTGTGTTTGATTTATTCTGCATCTCCTCAATCTGTTTCCCAGACATCAACGTCGTTATTAAATATAATTGGCCCTAGTTTAGTGAGTTGATAACAAAACGCACATATATATCTACACTTTATCAAGTCCGATTTGATTCTCACTTGTTTGCGCAGAGCTTCGTTCTCCAGCGTGGCTTGTTGCTCCTGCATATCATTTTTTTTTTGTGAAATTAAAAAAAGAAACAAAAGGTGAACAAAACTGTACCACAGCAAATGTGAATTATAAGCTGTCATGCCAAAATTATCTGTAAATTCTTGATTTTCTCTTAAAACTATCAAAACGAGATTAAAAAATTGACAGTGCTGGCACGTACCTGTAATCTGGACCTCCGAAGCTGATCTAGAAGTACTTGTTCCTGCAATAGTTTTTGTATACAATTAATGGTTTAGGATTTTTATAGCACATTCATGCACCAGCCTTATTGTTACAATATTTTTTTAAAAAAAAAAATCATCATACTAAGCTGTAAAAGTTTGAGAAAATTAATTTTCCACAAAGAAACAGGTGCCGACTTGCTTTTTTCTCCCATCAATATTGAAAAGAACGCGAGAATTATATCATATCACACTTGATCTCATTAACTGAATCAGTCATCATACTGATATTGAAGGCTATTGAATCTTTGTCATCTTTACCTTCTTTTCTTTAACAGATAGTATCCCTTCACTCAGCTGATTTTCCAGGTTCTGCAGCTCTTTGAATTTCAACCCATCAAGCTCCTTCCCCATCATTCTTCTGCAAAATTTGAAAAATAACATCATTAAAATAACCTGAACCAATCTTTCACAAGAAAGAAGAACCAAAATAGCTCCCTTTTTCTTAACCACAAAAACAAAACAATCTACTGGAACTTGTTTCAGTCATTTAACACTGTTCCTTACCTAGAGATAAAAGGGGGGGATGTAACAAGCTCAGAAGTCAGAATAACTTACAAGTATGCTAAACGAAGCTTTCTAATTTCATCCTTGAGAAGGTTTGTATCAGGCTCAGTCTCCTGCTTTGATTGAAGAGGTGAGAACTAGACAAAACTAAATAGCACTTCGGTAATTAGCCAGAAAAGAAAAGTAGAGAGGGAAACGAAATATATTACAGAGAATGATCACTCAAGATTAAAGCAACTAGAGGAAAGTGTGGTTGTGAGAGTCACATACCTCAGTTGGGGGCACATCACAGGGTTGCTCTGTATAATCCAATTCTACGCCTTTGGTATATCTTGAAAGGGTGTGCTCCATGCTTCACAAATGAAATGAACTTTTTGATGATCATAAGAATAAAGAGCCACCTTTTTCCCATAGAAAATGCCAAGCAACAAAATGATGGGTCAGAGTGCTCCAAACAAACACACACACACACACACACACAAGAGTTTAGTTCATGGCTAGCTTGGAGAGCAACGCAACAGAATTCTGTATATTGAAGTGAAATTCTTCAACACAAAAGATGCACACTTCACTTTCAATAATAGGTGTTGCATACCAAATGATTCCATGCCAGCTCTAGTATGCTATGTCCTCTATAAGTTTTTCTGTTAATCTCACTGATGACATTGAGTCCCCTAAAAGGAGACTGTCAAGGGCAAATATGATACTTGGCTCTTGATAGACAACAAATCAAGAGCCATCTTCTTTTCACCAATCGAACAGTACTTAAAAGCAATTGGGTTCAAATTTTTTTTAATGGAAACACAAATTATTGAAACTAGTTCAGTACATGCCTAGAATTTTCCAGTTTCTTCCAGAAAAAGTTTCTCAATAACAGAATTCCGATTCCAATATAGTATAAATAAGAACGCCATCTCTGCATTTTTTTCAAGTTCAAGGAAACAGAAGAATGAACATCAAAAGCAAATCAACAAAATCAAAAGTTAAAACCCCAAAAAATCCATCAAAGTATAAACATCAAACTTCTAAAAAACCTCGTGCTCTGGAAAAGTCAAAACCCCAAAAAGCAATGTACGTGTTTATGCACCTTGTGTTAGAAAACTCATAAAGCTTGCCGGTGCTAGAGAAAATGATGACAGCAACCTCTGCATCACACAGAACAGACAACTCCTTGGCCTTCTTAAGCAACCCATTGCGTCGCTTGGAGAAGGTGACCTGCCTGTTATTTAAATTCTCTATCTTCTTAATTTCAATTTTCCCTCTCCCCATTTCCCCTGAAACTTTCTTCAGACCACTGCCGCCGCCGCCAATGAGATGGGAACGAGAGAGAGACAACCAAGCCACCCTTGAACCCCCTTTTCTATATATAATATAAAGACGCAGAGGCGCAGCAGAGAAAAGTGTGATTGTTGTGTAAGGTGGGAATGGGGTTGGGATTTCTTCTTGTGCAGAAAGAAAGGCCAGGGAAGGAAAAAAGTGAGCGAAATTAGGAATATAGAGAGAAAGGTGACAGGTGAAATACTATATGTGGGCACTAAATCCTATTATGGAATTCTATTTTGCTTGAGGGACTGGCCATTTACCCCTTTGGGAATGTTCTGTTTCCCCAGTCCAGTGTTTGGCTGCAACTAGCAAATTCCTTTTCTTTTCTAATCAAAGCACATTCCTATATTCTCATCTCCTTTTCTTATTATCAATGTTTCCATAATGGTGGAGCATATTTTAACACAGTTCTAGGCATTGCCTTCTTTGAATTCACCACCGAGTTGATGTACGTTTGACTACGTACTACAGCTTCACGGAGGACATTTGGAGGTTGTGAACCATTGAAGAGACGCGCATGATTAGAATATGTTGTTGAAATAGCTAGTCTTTGAGAAATCATACAGGGAAATGGTTAGATATACTTTATGTGTGGACATGAGATTATATATTTTGGCAAGCACAGTGTTAGCATGTTGATCACGCAAAAAATATCTTTGAAGTAAGTCCATGTGCAGAGGACTTGGAATTTGAGAGCCCAACTTTATTCATCACAAAACCCGCATGTTTCTTTTTTCTTTTTCCCTTTCTTTGGTTTTTTTACCAGGAGAATAATTCATAAAGCTATCCGTGTTTTTCTTCTTTATTGATAAATGAAGATTATCTTGCACAACAATGGAGACTGATTTTTCTCAAGTACAGAACGTAAAATGCATACTCCTTTAAACTAAACTTACTTAATATATACAAAGAGTGGTAATTGAATGTTTAATCCACTTGATTGGACAAGAGCCGTTATCTTTTACATTAACATTTGTTATACTTTATCGTGTTTATTGCTCCTTCTATTAAAAAAAAATTGAATCTCACTCTCAATAAATTAATTAACTATCTTTAAACCAACATCATTGTCTCATGCCTTATTTAATATGATGCTCCACTTGAAAATAAATATAGAATGATTCATTTATTAAGGATAATTTAAAAAAAAAAACATATTCATTACACTTTGAAAACAATAACATTTTTAAACATACAATACAACCTCTCAAAGAATATTTTACATTTTTTAGCTAAGATAGTATTTTGATCATAGTCAAAATTACTTACAGGCATACAGAAGCTAATGGATTTTATTCACAATTTCGTTCATTCTTAAGACTTGATTTAATTTTAAAGTACAATTTTAATTGGATTTAGGGCCCTCGTATATTTTCGGATGAATCTATAGATTTTGATATTATTTGAAAAAAAAAGTTCCATTAAAAATATTTTAAATCGTGTAATTAATTCAGTTGACTCCACATAATAAGATAACATTATCATTAAATGATTGTGTAAAAAAAAAAACCTGCTTAAGACGTGTACTTATCCCTAATAAGAGATGAATTGATTTCACCTCACACAACACAAGCTCATCATCAGGTGTGAGGGTTCAGTGATCTCATTTTTCGCCTATCCAAATCTCATTAGTGAAGGAAGTCAAGACGAAAATAAAGGTGATTGGAAAAGTAACATACTTCATTGATTTGAATAGTGTAATACATATGTATATACATTAACTTAATAATATCTAAGGAATATAAATATAAATATTCTTTAAATCTAAACAAAATAAATCATAATCGATAATAAGTTTATTTTATTTTTGCTAAAAGAAGTCCCTGGTATTAACGGTTCCTTGTGTCGTCAAGTAATCAAAACCCGCTGGATCAGTCAATGGGATGGCAAGACGTACGGTTTCAACGTTCTGATTCCGTCGATGTGATCCATAAAGTTAGTTTATCATTTTTTATTTTGGACCTGCCCCTAGGCTTTGATTGGGCCGATAGCTAGGCCCTGAAATCACTGCTCTGCTTAAACCCTTAATGTTATCTTAAGCGCAAAGTAATTAGTAGTTAAACTTCAATTAAACCACATGAAACTTATAAAATAATTCGGTGTATGGATTTCTATTAATTTTATATTTTATAATTTGAAACCAAATATTTCATCAATAAAGATATAAAAAGCAAGCTATTTTCTCCACTCTATTCTTCTTTGGAAAGAAATTATGGAGGTGCAATTTTTTTTTTATCATTTGCAACTAATATTAGAGCTGTCAATTAGGGCCAGCCCGACCCTAAAGGGCCAGCCCTTGAAGGACCAGGGCCTAAACGGGCTGGCCCTAATAAGCCCGATTACATACCAGGGTTTTATTTTTTAAGGCCCGGCCCTAGCCCTCAGGGCTAAAGGGCCGGCCCTCAGGGCCTCGGCCCTATTTTTTTAAAATTATTTTTTTAATTAAAAATTATAAAATATATATTTATAATCATAAAAAAAGTTATTATTTATAAAATTAAGTTTAAGACAATAAATTTAAATCAATTTACACCACAACAATAAAGAAAACTAAAATATTTAGGTCTAATATCAAATAACAACATCAAAGTGAATACTAATAAAAATTAAATTTAGTAAATATTATCAACTAAATCTTAATAAATAAATGAGGGATGAATGAATGCATTTAATATGTTCATTTCTTTAAATTATGTATTTAATCTTTTATTTTTTTATATTATAATTTTTTTAAAAAAATTATAAACAGGCCTAAAAGGGCCGGCCCTTTTGTTTTCGGGCCTAAAAGGGGGCCCGATTTACTTTTTTAAAGATAAAACAGAAGCCCGGTCCTTAATTTTTTTGGACCTAAAAGGGCCGGCCCTACGGGTTCGGTCCTAATTGACGGCTCTAACTAATATGAGTTAAATTACCGAATATTAGTATTTTTACCATTTATAGGTGCAAGCAAACCAATCATCTTAAGACACCCACCCGCACACACATTGTAAACTGGAAAGTAATTTGTGGAATCACAAGACCAGGAAAATGGTCCCCATTGATGAAATCTGCCCAACACAGAACTTGCCACACTCCAACAAAATAACCCATCCCTCCCTTGAAGTCCCATTACATCTACTGCCATATCTCACGTGGCCTGTGTGGCCCCACATCTTTGAAATTATTATTGTTATTTTTTTAAAGAAAAAAGTACACACCTTCATATATACACACACACACACACACATACATACATACATACACACACATATACATCTCTCCACGACCTTACCCTGATTCACTGCTTTAATCTCACATGCTTCAACATGAGTCAGATTTTTAAGCGTAACTTTAACACTATTTTTGGGTGCCCTTTGATTCCGGTAAAACGAGAACACAGTCAAACAATTTGTCTCTTCCAGGAAACCAAATGCTATTGGCTAGTCAAATGACCTGCCTTTGAAATTCTGGCACTGGGTCGTACTCGACAGGCACATATACCCCAACTTATGACGGATGCATTGAATTTGAAGAGTTCAGAGTTATACAAGCTTTTTCTCACCGCTGAAAGAAAAAGAAAATATAGAGATGCAGTTCCAAATTCCAAATCCCATTGGTATAGTATTTATTATGAACTGTTTAACTTTCCACAAAAGATACCTGATTTTTCAGAGTGTACACATTTACAAAAGACTAGAGAGAACTTCGTGTCTCGCAATGCACGAGAATGCAAGACTTGGAAATAACGTGAACGGTAAATACTATACTTTACTGTTGAATCTGCAGATTTAATCTTGAGACAGTGTAATCATAAGCGCGCTGCAGCCTTTTCTGGAATCTCGTGAGATCTAACGTGACGTTCTGGTGGTCTAGATAGATCTTCTTCGTGAATTCCCACCCTCTCTTGGTAATGCCTCTGGGGTCTCTGAGAACAGGATCATTCTCATGGTACCTGTGATACAGAGAGCTCTCTTTGGGATGAATTTCATACCCTACGTACTTCAATCCTAATTTTCTCGCAGGTTCTCCATAATAAGTTTCTGATGCCCATGTGGTGCCCAGAGGAACCACTTGAATAAACACAGAGCCAGGTCTCAAGAACAGAAAATGAGTCATTGCGGCTCCATGAACACCGACCATTACATCACTCTCATTCATTACCTTGTAAATCTTTGCCAGTTCGGTTGTTTTATCAGGATTCACTACTTTCACCTCAAACCCAGTTTCCTCCGCCATTTTCACCATCAAATCCTCATTCGTTATTGCTCTAGACCCACTTCTTGAGATGACAACCAATCTGGGTTTGTTCCACTGATTTTCTTGCACTCTTTCCCTCATTGGGGCTTCAGCTTCCCTTTCCTCGTCTTGAATCAAGCTTTTGATTCGAGGCCAGTAGGCGCGATCCAGAAGGTTTCGAAAATCGACAACGCTCTTGTTACCCTCCATGAATGCAGGGTTTACAGTCAACTCGTCGTGGATTCTCAGACCGACAATGGCTTCTGGGAAGCAGTGGGTCCGGTTGTCTTTGTTGAAATCGATGCCCGGAAAATCTGAGAGTTGAGAGAGAATATCTTTGTACTTCAACATCCACCAATTATGGTATTCAAGAATCACAAACACGACCTTTTTCTGCAAATGCTGGGAAGTAATGTACAGAGGTATGATTCCATCGTTGAATTCATGATAGACATTGCCTGTATAACCCCCGTTGGAGAAGAACACTGCCGGAACATCATGCTGAACGTCACAACGATGATCTGTTCCCGAATCTGCTGCCTTTGATATTAGGTGTAATTCATTGATGAGATTCATGATGCTTGTTTCCCATTTTCGAGTATAGGGCCTGATCTTTTCGTGCTGGAATTCACGAACGTCACCTTTGTCGCCTTCAAAAGTCTTCCTTCCCGAGTGGAAAAGGAACACCGAAGAGGAAGAAGAGCGTGTTCTTATATCTCCTTTCATTATACAGATATCAGAACGATAACCGCTTCTATCACAACATATAGTTCCTCCTGCACGATCAAGTTATTGGGGAAAATAGGTGGGTGACTCGGTTTACGATCAGGGACAAGACATACAAATCATATTATTTTCTTAGCTTAATTTGGCTTATACAATATGGCGGACCATCTAATATGGATATCAATATAAATTCCCAGTTTAACAATTAACATCAAAGAGTCAACCATTAACTAGCGAGAAGGAAGAGAATGAGAAGAATTACCATTTGAAACTGAAGAGCACGAAGAAGCATTTGCATCAAACCCCATGATGGAGCTATCAAGTTGGGTTACAGGGGAATCTGCAAATAAGAGAACAGGATCAACAGAGATGAAGAATGGACACGAAAAAAGTAGCAAAGTCGACAGGGAGAAACTTACAAAGGAGAGAGAAAGTGAAAGAAGAGCCAAAGAAAAGAGTAGCTAGCACGAAGCAGAAGCAGAGAAGAGCGAGAAACAAGAAAGGCAAGGGGTTGGGCCTGGTTCTCTTGCAGTAGGCAGAGGTAGAGAAATCCAAATTGAGGCTCTGCGACTGAAAGAAGACATGTTGAGGGAAATCCTCATCCTTCTTCAGTGAAAGGTACCGATGATATTGGACCATTGGGTGTTGAAGTGGCGACGCAACGAGTGAGAGAGGGAGAGGGAGGGAGGGAGGGAGAGGGAGAGCGAAATAGGAAAAGGGACACCAAAGAAGGCGTTAAAACAAGGCGTCAGTGGCTCTCGAAAGTTAATGGGGGTAGTGGTTCAAGGGGCGAGGGGGCTCTCCTTTTGAGAGAAATGAGGAGAATATAAATGAAATAGTAAAGAGGAAGTAAAGATGTGGGGAGCTTTTGAAGGAAGGAAGGAAGGAATAGGGGAAGGAGGCAGTCTGAGGGAGGGTAGAGGCAAAAGACGAGGGCTCTGTTTTCAACCTTGTGAGAAGGGGATACAGTCCAAAGCGTCTCTCCCATCGCATGTAAAAGACGGTACCTCCAAAATATATATTTATATATATATATATATATATCAGAGAGAGAGGGGGGGACGGTTCTCCCTAATGCAGCGTTTGGATTTCTTTCCGGGGACGGGTTGGCCGCCGCCTCTCCTTTCAACGATCGCTGGATTATGGATCTTTACGCGCGCTTGGAGCGTGCATTACTGTTTCCTGCGCTTCAATGTTGTTCCTCGTGAGACGTGACATATAATCCCGACTTACCAGGACAGAGATAAAACAAATAAAACATTCAGAAGTAGTTTGGTTCCTCAAAATAATTATAATAATATAGATAAAAAATAAAAACACAAAATGAACTAGTTTACCTTTTCTCCTAGCAAACTACGCGTACGATGAAATTCAATATTCATTATCATCTAATATAAATATAAGAATCATCATACAAAATTCATAAGTCGTGATTTTCATTTTCAAAAATTAAATTTTTTTTATAAATATGATTAACCTATTTCTTTTCATATTTTATTTTTTTATTTTTATTTCTTTAATCTATTCTATTCCGATTATTTTCAGTGATCAAACGGTGCCTTTTTTCCCCCCACGCAGTAGCCCTGCATTGTTTTGTTTATTTCTGTTTGGGAAACAAAAAATCAGAGAGAGAAGCCAATCTCTGTTGTTACTTGTTCCAAAACAACAATAGCACGTCAAACTTTTTTATATAGATTTGAATTTTTGAAGTTAATTGAGGTATTATTTAAAATTTTGCATAATTTATTTTTATTTCAATCTTTAATCTTGTTTATTGAGTAGTTTGATTTAACGGTGCAGACACTGACGAGGACAATGAGGACGTGGCATTCATAAAAAGAAAAAAAAATTTAACAAATTGATTGCCCTTAATGGGCTCGAGCTGAAAACCTTGTCCCTTTTTAAAAAGTGAAAACTTTGCCTTTAATGGTTTCAATATTCGAAACTCGTCCGCAAAGAAAGGAGGTGGCATTTATAATGAAGAACGACATTAAACTAGATAGTATTCCTTTCATTTTTATTTGTAAGGGAGAAACAAAATTTATATTATACTGTCTAAAAAAATTAATTAATTATATTAATTGTGTCTGAAAATAAAAAATTAAACTACAATATTTTTTATTAACTTTATTAATCAAGCATTCATTAATTTTTTTTAATGAATGTAAGTGATAAAATTATGAGAGGCACTACTCTAGTTTTATTTACAGGGTAGAGGGAGAAGAAAAAATTTAATTCTATTTATAGAACACTTGTCAATTTTCAATGCTCTTCTTTACGTTTTTGCTCTTATTAAATGCTTTGAATAAAAATATTAATAATAAAATTTAATAATATTTATCAAGTGTAAAAGTGTAAATTAATTAAGTTTTAAAATAAAGTTAATAAGGTTTAAGGTTTTCTTTAATTCTAAAAATATATTAGAAATGACTTATGAATAGGATTAAATAAAATAATTTAAAAAATTTACAATAAATACCTATTGAAAATTGTGATTTTGCTAATATAAAAAATAAATTAAAAATGACAGTTTTTCTTATAAGTAAAAATAAAGGGAGTAACATTTTCTATCTCAATAGTCTATCTAGTAGTTTAATTGTTCTGTTGTTGCCGTGAAAGTTCTTTGATTCTTCCATTTATTGCTAGCTTGAATTTCAATTATACTGATAGTTTTAGTATTCAATTTAAGTTTTAAATTTTGGAGAAAATTAATTTTTTAATATTTAAAGTTTTTATTTGGTCATAGCCCAATCCCTCAACTCATTATAGTTCAATTTTATAATTTTAAATTAGTTGTAATTTAATTTATAAATTTTAACTTGTTGCAACTCAATTTTTATAATTAGTAATTTTAAATATTGATCCCTAAATATTTAAAAAAAATTAGCAATTTAAAATACTAGTAATAAACTTTAAAATAATTTTAATATTTATAATTTTTTAAAATATAGGTATCAATATTTTAAATGTTTAAAACTATAGCAGCTGAATTGTATCAACTCAAAATTCAAAAATTAAGTTACAATTAAATTTAAATTACAAGGGCCAAGTTAAGATGAGTTGAAATTTAAAGAATAAGTTACAATAAAATTAAAATTATAAAAATTAAATAATTAATTTTTTCTTAAACCTTTTATCATTGTGATGTGTACTTTGCATTTTTCTTCTCTCCCACCTTCAATCTTGTGCCCTACTCATTTTCCACTACTATTAATCTGAATTTATTAATTAAAACTAGTCAAATCTTGCGCCCGGAAATATAAACAACCCAACCATTCGAAATCACTCATTCGCTTGTGCATAACTGTATGAAGGAAGAGGCCCAAAAACTAAAAAAATGTAAATAGGACATCCCAATAGCTACGACGAAGCGCGGGAGGCGTGGAAAGATGATGGAGGCTGGCTGCCGCTTCGTCTGCAAGCAGCCAAGTTCCTAATTAAATAATTATTTATTTGATTTTTTTATCCGTAATTATTTATTTGATTTGAATAAATATATCAATGGCAAAATTATATTTAATCCAGAATCGGATATGGAGTCACGTCCCAGCTTTGGCCGCATAAGATAAGATTCTTAGTTTGTTAGCCATAAATAAAAATAAAATAAAATATTTGCCCGTTCGGTTTCTTTTTATAAAAGAATTTTGGGAGTCCATTTTTGTTTCTATTTATAAGAAACGGACTGTCTTTGACTAAAACATTTGTTAAAAAAAATTTCTTGCAATCCCTCATGTAATCCCCCGTTAAATATAATTGTCCACCAAAACAAACACTGCTAACTATATTTTTGTATTCTTTTTTAAATAAGTGTCCTTTTTATTTATAACGAGAGAGGCCACAATAAGCGTATACATATAGTATATGATTATTTATTTATGGAATTTGGAGTTGTTCCTATCATAATTTTCCAAATTATATAAATTAGGAATGCTTTCTCCTCACCGTGTGATCAGATGACAGAATATTGCCTGCCATATAGTTAATTCTGATTAAATAGAGTTTTAAAATATATTAAATAAGAATAGAGTATGGAAAATTATATATTCCCTCCATTGAAAAATGTAAGATATTTTTAACTGAAATTCACTCCCTAATAAATTAGTTATCTACCTTTAAACTAAAACTATCTTTTTATATTTACCTATATTAAACACCGTATAATAAATATAAAGTCATTATCAATATGAGCATTTTAAAAAAATAGATAATAATTATATTTTAAAAGATTAAAAATATCTTATATTTTTTAATATTTAATTTTAAAAAAATATTTTATATTTTTCATCAGAGAAAATATATAGATATATAAAAGAATAGAGTATTGAAAATACCGATGAAAATCATGAACAGGAAAATGAAGGTGCTTTTTGTGGGGAAAATGGTTATATATATATATATATATAGAGTCCAGAGAGAAGCAAATGACGCGCTAATTGAGGCATGGATACCCGCTTCAGCGACATCACTTTCATCTTCTCTCTTTGCATGCGATCCACGTGGTATTATTATTTTTATTTAGTAATTGATATTAACCACTGTATTTAGAAAAAAAAATCACAATTAGAATGATTTTATAAGTAATCAGTAATTATTTAGCCCGAAATAGAAGGCTTGCTGTTATAAGATGATTTTATGTGGTCCAGGCTCTTCCATCATCCTTGATTTTATGATATGAGGATTTTGTTGATAGATAATTTATAAATACATTTATAAATTCTCTTTGAATTTTGAAGTGTGTATTGAGTTCCTAGAACCCAATCCATATACCCCCTCTGGATTAAAACATATGGTACTGATAATTAATTTACAATGCTAAAAAAATATTAGGTGAAATTTTAATTTATTAAAAAAATTATATGTTTTTAATTATACCCTCATTAAATGTTTTTATATAAGTGTTTTAATAATGATAATTAAAATTTTAATGCATTATTTTTTCAAAAATAATAATAAATAAATTAGTAGTATAGTTAAAAAATAATTATAAAAATTATTAAATATTTTATATTTTAAATCAAACAAATCTTTTAAAATGTGTTTTATATTATGATCAAAAGCAGCAATCATTCTTATTATCAAGAAGGAAGAGAAAAGAAAATCATGTGTGCATGGGAATATACCCAGATAATTCTTCAAAAATATTTTATCATCGACAGTGTCTTGGATGATTTTAGGGAGGGAGAATTCCATTAAATGATTGAGGATGCGACATTATTGCAAATGAAGCCCGAGATAAATTTGAAATTTGACCACAAAAATTTGGACATAAACTGAAATTAAAATATCAGATAAAATGACTGCAATAATCTTCTTAACTTTACACGTTAATTGTTAAAATCTTCATTTTACTTGTTGATTCGTTAATAATATCTAATAACTTGTTAACTCAATTATCATTCTTGTTTAACATGTAATGTTAATTGTCAATTCGTCATAATTCTTATTAAAATATTTACTTTACATGTTAATTTTTTTGCATTACTTGATAACTTCTTAACCTAATTATCATACTTGTTAAATGGATAGTATTACTTGTTAATTTTTTATAATTGTTAAAATATTTATCTTACATGCTAAGAAGGTTATTTTAATCACCCCATCTTGCATTTTAATTTCAGTTTAGGTTTAAATTGTTGCAGTGAAATTTCAAATTTATTCGAGCCTCATTTTTAATAATATCCTATCTATGGTCTACTATTAAGACGTTTAATATTAGATCAAACAATTGTTTTTTTTTTTGTCAAAAGATCAAACATATTGAAAACGAAACAAATGATGAAAAGGCAATAAACAGTAATAAAGTAATTGAAATTAAAATCGCCCCCCGAAAAAGGCAAGTGCATTAATTAAGGAGCCTGACTTTCGGGAGAATTTGAAGGAGAGACGGTGAAGCGAGAAGCAGACGAGGCGCTAATCAAGGTATTGTCCTCACGTTTACGGAGACGATACTTTCTTCTGCTTTTGTCGACTTGTACTCATTCAGGAGGACGTAACATTGTAAATCTGTAACAGCCTCTCTCTCTCTCTCAATAATCGCAAATAAAAACCTCCAAAAGTGTGTTTGGATTTGAATGGGCAATAATTATAAAAAAAAAGGAGTAAAGATTAATCATTTGCTTATTCAACTTTCAACTAAGTTATGATTTAATCTTTCAAGCTTGACCCGTCGCAGCTCAGGATTGTAAATTTATTTCGTCTAATAATTTTATCCCTGCCGTTAATGAATGAAGGTGAGTGGTGCTTGTGTGTCACAAACTCTGTCAAACGTTGCTTACATGGCTTCCAGATCAGCACACATCAGATTTGAAAAATAAAATAACAAAAATAAAAAAACTCTGGAAAGTTGAAACAAAAATATGCGGATAAACGTGTCTGAAAAAGAAATCAAACAAGAAGAAAGAAAGGCAGAACAGAAGCCATAGCTGCAGAGCAATGCGATAATAGCATAGTGGAAACCAAGAAAAAAGCACGGAATAGAAGCACAGTCTTGTGCGCGCGCGCGCGCGCATATTGATGAGATTTATGGCATTTTCAATAGATTTAAAATAAGTTATTATTAAATTCTGAATGAATGCTTGTTAATAAAAGACTAACTTGAATTAATAAATATTTATTTAAGTTTTAATAACGAGTAATTTTTAACTGGTATAAATTTTTTTCAGTAATTCTTGATTGATATTTTCCTTTATTTATTTGTTCCGCCTCTTTCTGTTTCTATTTTCCAGACTTTTTTATTTTTGTTATTTTATTTTTTCAAAATTTACCTAGATATCATAAAATCATAGATACCATGTGAGCAACATTTGGCAGAGTTTGTGACGCATTAGCACCATCCACCTTCATTTAGTGACGATAGGGAAGAAATAAACTTCAGAGATTGAGTTGCGATAAATCAAATTTAAAAGACTGTATTATAATTAAGTTGAAAGTTAGAAGATTAAATAATTAATCCTCCCATGAATTTATTGACAAAACATGGTAATGTTTGAATAATATTCTCTAAAATTAATTTTGATAATTAAAATTATATGGATAATTTTTCAAAATTAATTATAGAGACAGGGAAATAAAAAATGTTTGAATGCTAAGAAGTGATTCTAAAATAAAGAAAAAATAATTTATATCAAATGAGTTCTAAAAGGCAAATGGAGTTTAGAAAAATTAAAAATGTTTGGATAGGATTTTCTAAAAGCATGATCTTTGGACTTAGAATTGATTATATTATTCTACACATGTATCAAAAGAGGCCCAAAAAAATCACAAATAATCAATTAGGACCATGAAATCGTGAGAATACATTTTAGAGCCATGGTTTTTTTTTTTTAACTTTTAAAAATACCACCGACTAAAATGTCATTGTCTGAAATGCCAACTTAAAATTTGCTGGTGTTGAGATCATTTTGATTGGATTTTCAATTTAGTTGAAGAGATCATGAAATCATTTTATTTGAGCTAGAGATTTCTTACCTCTAAACTTGTAGTTGACCAACTTAAAATTTTTTTGGCATTAAAATCACTTTAATGATGTTGAAAATTTAGTTTGAGATGGTCATAAATTATTTTATTTGAGTTGAAAAAATTTTTCTTCCCAAACTTGCAAACCTAGTCATCAGGGACATTTTAATCAAAACATTATTTTTAAAATTACAAAAAAAAATCATGATTCTGAAATTCAATTTCATCATTGTCCTGAAGGATTATTTGCGATCCTAAAATCTCGTTACTCGTATTTTTTCCCTTTTTAATCTCATAAAAGTACTTTCATATTTTCTTCCCTCTATCTCGCATGTTATTCTCACGGACTTTGGAACCATGCAAAATTTGCCTGTATTTTATTTTGAATGGTAAAAAAAAAAATCAAGAAATTGAAATAACATAAGAACTGCTTGGATGTAGAATAAATTTTGGGTCCAAAATCATGATTTTAAAAAATTTTATCCAAACACCTCCAATTTTCTCAAACTACCCGTATCTTCTAAACTCTACTTTAGTGTAAGTTATTTTTTTTACACTTGATAATTAATTCTCAGCATTTGGGCATTTTCCATTCCCCAAACTTTATGATTAATTTTGAAAAATTATTCAAACATATTCAATTATTAAGATCAATTTTAAAAAATATGATTCAAATAAAATCACATTTTGTTAATCAATTTTTGCCGATTAAAATCTAAAAACAGCATAGATATATCATATATTTCTTTCTCCTGGCTAAGAAATCTCTCTCCCTCTATGACTCTCCGTTAAAGCGCGGGGCTGTGGGCGATGAAAGGGTATCTTTTATTTCTTCACAATGTTCTTTAATGATATGTCTTCGTGATGTTATGCATGAAAAGATAGAGCATGCAGTGCAATTCATTCAACTAACTTCGGAGAATGAAAGACGTCGCTGTCTTGATCATCGTTGAATGGATGCTTCTATTGTTAATTAAGTTAACATTTCAATGCGAAAATAAGTGAATGCATAGAAAGTCCGTGAGACCGTCACCAGAGAATACAAGTAATGATATCAAATAATATCACCACCTAAGCGACTGTAATATATCCACAATAATCCATCATTCTACATTAATGTTGAATCTAGACGTACTCTAATTGAATATCTTATACAAGCTTTGAAAAGCAAAAAACACATTTTATAATTCTCAACAATGATTCTAATATTTAAAGTATAGCAACGTCATTGTGGTTATGAAATCAGAAATAGTAAATGTCATTCTTTATTCTTAAACGTGATATACTCATTCCGATCTTTTTATAGGTGCCTCAGATATTTTTAACTCGTGTTAAAAAATAAAATAAAAAAATATCATGTTCTTTAATTTGTTAAAAAAATTGAATAATCCAATTTTCTAATTATACCTTTATTAATTAAAGGATATCTTATAATGTGTGTATTTTCAACTGTTTGTCCTCAAACTAGAGATGAAAATAAAAATGACAACTTCAATCGTGAGTCACATGACATGCTTGGCTATTTACGGGTTCAGGACATACCTATTAGGAAAAATAACTGCCCATGCTGCTAATTGATTAAATATAATGATACTCTTTTCAGAATTACAACATAAGTCGCTTTCTAGAAGCATTCTTTAATTTAAAATATAGAGTATTGGATAAATTTTATAATTTTTCATCATTTATACCCTTGTTTTTTTATTTCATATCTTTAAATGCTCCATATTTATAGACCATATGCATGTATTACTAAGAAAGTTTAAAGGTATAAATGTAAAAATTAGGACATTTTTAGGAAAATAAAATTTCTACAAACATTTTTCGTAAAACATGGATTGATTAACTATGACATATATTATAGTCCTGATAGAGTCAATGGAAGAAAACATGGCACTAATTTACTCAAGCTCCAATCTTCACAAGTTCATACATTTCGATCTTAAATGCCCCACCTGTTCCGTTACATGGTACGTTTTATATTTTCTTTTTGTTGGGTCAGGTGTGACTTGGTCTCCCACGGGTGATATATTAATGAAAGAATGATAGTAAAGTCTTAAAAAAAATTAATTATAGTTAAGTTTTAAACAATATTTTTAAAAATTGAGTTGTAAATGATCATAACAAAACAATAGCAGACATGAATTTTAATTGCAAGTCAAGACTTATATTTAAAATTTAAATATTTATTTGTAATTAAAATTTATGAATTTTACAATTATTTAAAATGCTACTTGTAACTTATTTTTTAATTTTTTTATCACAATATTAACTGTTATTAATTTCCTCCTTCAAAAGTTAATGCGATTCTTCCAATACTATAGCATGAGGATGATCTCCGTATCACAAATAAAAATTAAAGACGAGTTTAAAATAAATGCATGCCACATGCTTAAAAGATGTATTTAATATAGAAGAGTAAAAGTGATAACAAATTCACTTGTTTCTTGGTCGCTTAATCCGTAAGTTTTTTTTTTTTACACCACTTCAAACATATAAAATTTTGTGTGGGGCAGGAACAATATAGTTGTACCTTTCAAATCTAAAGCACCAAGACGTACTTAAAATTAATATAGAAAATAAATTTTCTAGCTACTAATTTTATTTACAAGTAACCAATAACAGCATGATTTGCTTTTTCATTTAAAAATATAAAATATTTTTTGAGAAGTTAAATGGTAAAAACTATAAAATATTTTTAATCTTTTGAGGTATAATTTTTTTTTCAAAAATGTTCCTATTGACACTAATTTTATATTTATTATAAAATATTTAATAAAAATAAATATAAAAAGATAGAGTTAATTAAAAAATAAATAATTATTTTATTAAAATAAAATTTAATTAAATATGTCCCGTATTTTTTAATAAAGCGAATATGTTTTTAAATTTTATGAAAATGGGCATGATTGGACGCGCAGTTGCACACAAAATGACAGGAACAGCAAACCACGTGGTTGTTGTCAGACGATTTGAGGCAATGGTGAGCTCTGATGCATAGAGGGCGAACCATAACACATGCTCCTTTAAAGGCCATTTCCTCCTTACTCTTTCCATAGGCCCAAATTTTATCCAATATATCTACACAATAATTCGATGTTTTGGTTTTATCCCTGAAACATGATTGCTCTGTTGTTAGAGGATCACAAAATCAAATCCCTCTTCCAAGTACCTCATAAACAAGATGAGAAGGAGTAAATACTTTTACAAGTACTTGACTTGGCGAGGTGAGCATGTCTTGACCATGGTTCAAGATATATCCTAATCAAATTAATGCAAGGTTTATGTTAAAGTCAAAACTAACTGATGCTAAGAAATAAACCCAAGCTGATGCTGATACTCAAAACAAACACCAAACTATACACAGATCAAATATTGAATGGAGATGCGCGTACAGGAAGTGACCAAAATGCTTAACCATGTACTAAAGACTGTTTGATTTGAAACGTAAGTATTTTCCAGAATCGGCTGCGGCCTGCAACGCTAATCCGAACAAGACAACCTTTGGCTATCTGACCATTCGATGTCCAATAATATTGATACTGTTTTCTTTATTCACGACACTTTAATGAAATTTATTCATACATTCCTACCTGCTGGGATTCCCAGCAACCATATTTGTTTACAATAAAACCTCACAGCCTACCCATTTGATTGTGAGTTCCTAACCCCATTGAAAACGATCCCCTAACTCTCACTTCCAAACATGTCTCCACGATCCTGCATTGATCTATCCTCCAGCTCTGCTCTCTTGTAATTAAACTATATATATATAGATGCAAATATTCTATGCTCTTTTTTAAACACCTCTCAATCTTTATTATTTTCATCACCCAGAGTCACAAGTTTTATTCTTATTTTTATTTTATGCGTATCGGAACTCCTCAGTCTCAGATCATGCCACACAGGAGTAGCCCTGTCAGTTTGACTTGAACTCTCAAAGTCGAAATTGTATGGCATTTTGGGCCACACAGAAGTGGGCTTGATCCATCATGCGTTTGAGTTCACTTCCGGGGTGTCTGTAAATCTCGTAAGGCAGTGGGCTTGCGTAGCCCATTAGCGTTGGCCCAGTGGAAAACGCTCTAATAATCTAACACGTTTAATTCAATTAGTTATATGGGCTTCAAAAACATAATTTTAGAATCTGATTGCAAAAATCTTTTGACCATCTTGAGCTCTTATCCTGACGTCTCCTCCAATTACAGCCTTGTCTTTTTAGAGATTGTCAAGATGCTGAAATTCAATTGGCAGATCAAGTTGAACCATATTTCAAGGCTTCAAGACCAAGTGCCGATAGTTTAGCAAAAGAGGCACTTAAAGTCTCTTCCTTCTTTAATAATGTTCCTTTATTTTTAAAGCACTTTGTGCTTAATGATTGTATGGGATTCAATCCCTCCCCTTTTTACTCAGTTAATTAATTCCCTTGGGCTTTGCCCTCTTTTCTACCAAAAAAAAAAAATTAGTTATTTGGGGAAAAAAAATTTCTTCACCCCCCGTTCAACAACATAACCATAATCATGGTAAATAAAAGGAAAATATCTAAGGATCCCTCAAGAGTTTTTATATTAAAGAAGTACCTTAAAAATATGAAACTTCACTGCATTCCGTTGGTACTTATCTAAAAATAAAATTTTATGAGTAAAGACCTAATTATTTCTAAAATTTAGTAATTTAATGGGTTGTTGTTAATTAGGTATGGTTAGTGGTCAAATTTAAATGAATACTTGTTTATGTAATATCGACCATTTTATAATTAAACTTGTATTACAATTATAGTCACTTGTTAATTTTGAATAGATTGTTGTTAATTATGCATGGTTACTTATAAAAATTTAAATAGATACATGTTTATGAAGGATTAATACATGTATAATTAAACATGTGCTATCATTTATAACCATTTATTAATTCATAATGGGTTACTTGTCAAGATTGAGATGGATACTTGTACAATTAAACTTGTTCCATCAATTTTTGCAAACTTGTTCATTTTCAAATGAGTTTTTGTTAATTATGCACGATTATCTGTTGAAATTTAAATGAATATTTGTTTATACATTTATAAAATCTTAGGGGTAATTATGTATTTTTTTTTGCAAAATCTTATTTTTATATACATACTTGAGGGTGTAGTGAAATTTCATATTTTTAAAGTGGGTATTTGATATATAAACTCTATAGATATCCTTAGATGATTTTTTCCACAAATAAAATTATACACTTAATTATTGCCACTATTTTTGCATGGAGAATGTGCATTTAAAAAATTATACACTTAGGTCATGTTTGGTTATTAGAAAAAAATGGAATGGAATGAATTAAAAAAAATAAACACAAAAATGAACTAAATTATCATTTGTCTTCATGATAAATATAACAAAACTCATTAATATATACTATAAATTTGGGAATCATCATACCCACCAAACATTTCACGAGTCATTATTTCTAACCTCATAAAGTAAATTACCCCTTTCTTTTATGTATATAGTTTACTATTCTTTTTTATCATTTTATTTTTACCTTTATTTTTTCAATCCATTCCATTCCATTTTTTCAATAACCAAACATGATCATAGTTATCCTTTTTTATGTGCCTTGGGAAAATGTATGCTTAATTATCTTCTAACTTGTTTATATTCTTCTAAAATTATGCCAAAAAAAATTATTAAGTAAACTTTTTTTTAATTGCGATTGAGTTTGACTTTGATCAGTCTTTTTAAAAGACTATTTGCTAATAAAATTATCAAAGTTACAGGTAAAAAAATTATATCATCAAAAGATATTTAGATTTGCAATCAATGTTGTCGAAATCATGAGAAGAGACTTTTCATATCCGTCATGGTCTATTGTAATTATTTTTTTCAAGTTTCTAATATCACAATTAAAACAAGAAACAAACTAGAACCATCATAGGGGCCAAAATTTTGAAGTTAGTCTAGGTATTGTATTTTTAAAAAATGAAGCTTAAAAATATGTCATTTTTGTATAAAAGGACTATTAGGCCAGCTCCCATGAGCTCTTTAAAAATAAGTTCATGCTCATGCTAGCCTTTTTTTTATCCTAACAAATATCTTTCTACTAAAAGTAATCATATTCAAGGCATCATTTGGGCATTAAATATAACATCTTTTTCAATTAAGATTCAAACATGTTAGTAATTTCGCGCCTTGTATTAATCTCTTCCTTTTCTGGTCAACATGCGGTTGAAATTTTTAAAATTCTTTGGTTGAAATCATATTGTAAAATAACATGGTTAAAAATGTTAGAATTATTTTAATTACTGAATTGATATATGAAAATGAAACAATTAGTTAAGTTATGTATTAGCATGGTTAAAATTTAAATAAAAAATATTTTACTTAGGCGTTTGCATTATTCTGGCTTTAAGTTGGAGTTTATTGTTGTTCTCTAGACATTTATTTTAGGTTATTTAGAAATTATATATTTTTTATAGAAAAAAAGTTCTTTTGAAGGAACTTTAGAGTTTATATATGTATTATTGTGATTAGAATTTTTTTCTTAATGTCATGTGAGCTTTTGTGTTTGGTCTTGAGACTTATCAATAAGAGTCAAGCTTAAAAAAAATAAATTTGGGGTAAACAAGTTTATAGATTCGAGCCTTTCTCTTAAGAGTATGACTGATCTGACAACTCTACTTGTGGCATGTCTTTACTTCATACATAATTGTGGGAAGATTGTAACTGTGTTATATAAGCATGTATTGTTTTATCTATCCCTTTTAAAAACACCCAATATAACCAATTAAGAGATTATATAGCTCACATCATTACAAACTAGGCAGTGGCAAGATGCCACAATGGCACCAACATTTCCTTGATAATTAGGCAGTTATAGGGTTGATTGCCTTTATTTTCTAATTGTTCTAAGTAAATAATTAGATTAAGGTACAAAACTACTCTTAAAGTTTTCACTCAAGCGCGCCCTATATCTTAAAGATTTTTTTTGGCACAATGTCACCCTAATGCTTTGTTATTTGATACAATCTCACGCTACAATTAAGTTTGACCCATTTGACTGTTAAATTAAAGAGTCAAACCATTTTCTACTTCTCAAAGTGCTACATAGCAATCCACGTCATTTTCTCTTCCTTGCCTTTCCATTTCCAAACCTTTGTCTTATCCTTTTCTTCGATCTTCAACTTCCTCTCCTTATCCCTATTTTTTCTCTCTCTCTCCACTTCAATCTCTACTTCAAATATACGTTAAATCTTAGACTTTAGGTTTTGATTAGAGGGAATGTGAGTTTTATGACGTCATATTGTTCAGGACTTGGTTTAATTGGCTAAAAAGAATATGGGTTTGCTTGGCTGCTGTTCAACTACACCAGCAACTGTTTCAAAGCTATCAAGTTTGTTGTTCTTTGGTTATCTACTAGCTTAATGATACCCATGGTTAGAGGGAAACACGAGATCCAAATCGGTAGAGGGATTGAGAGGTTAAAGGGATTCAACAAGATTCGAAAATGGCAACTTGTATTTTGATTCAAAGGTGAATCCAAAGGCCTAAACATGATTGAGCATCATAAGTGACAGATCAAGATCAAGGAAGTGATGTAGTAGTGCAACGAAGATAGTAGAGACAAATAAAGTGATGGAGTAGTGTGACACGGACATTGAGCTCTAATTATTTTGAAAATTTATGGGTTTTAAAGTTTTTAGATTTTATCCATTTTAAAATTGTTCTTTAATTGTTCTGATGCCTTGTATATAAATTTAACTTAGATTGTTTTAGGTTTTAAAGGAAAACAAGAATCTTACTTTGATTTATTCATTTTGCTATATAATAGGACGATGATAAAGGACAAAGATTGCTCAATCTAGGTATGTTTATTTTACTTTGATTTCATTGAGTGCATTGTTCCTCGTCCTTTACTCTCTCTTGCCATAGTCATTTGCTTTTCTCTTTTGGTATGCCTTGAAGTTTTTAAATTTACATCTCTAGATTTGTGTATGGGGTTTATGTGCATTTTATCACTTCGTTCTAACTATCAGTACTGCTTTATTTGACTTGAATTTTCCTGGGAAAATTCTTTAGAAAGTGACATGGTTAGATTTGTTAGAAGAAAAGATTATGTGGTTGGGTTCAAATTTTGTAGCTAGATCTGTTGGGAGAGAAAATTTCGATTTAGGTTTACGATTTTGTTAGGTTTTAGGATTTTTTTGAGAAAAAAGATTGGTTTTAACATTTTAGGTTAAAGAATTTAATGTTCTAGACCTAACTCCATTGGGGAAAGAATGACAAATTGAACGTGTTACATGGATGATGACCTGGCAGTACACATGAAAGAACAAGGTCAAAAACTAAAAAATAATGGTCAAAGCATTCGATACTTAATGGGGGGTGATATTGCACCTGAAAAAAATTAGTTGAGGCGAAATTGTGCTAAAAAATAGTTTAGGATATGGGGTGCGCTTGGAGAGAAACATCGAGGGTATTTTTTTTACCTTAAACCTAAATAATTTGTTGTCCTCATGATTATGTTAGTACGTCACTTCCCCCTATAGAAAAGGTATTGGGACATATTTGTGCATAAGGTTGTGTCTTTCTTTTCTTTGAAAAAGGGTTAGATTGTGGATGAAATTTAAAAACAAAAGAAAATCCACTTTCATGCATTTTTTATCACAAAAGAAAAATCCACTTTCATGCATTTTTTATCAGCACTTTCATGCATATTTTGTTACTTACAAATGCTAAGAGCATGAGCATTACACCTTGACAACTATATTTTTTTATATAAAAAAAGGGTAAAGGTGAATTTTTACCTTTAAAATATTCTCTAAGGATCATATTATACCCTAAAGTATTTGTTAGATTATTTTTGCCTCTAAAGTAATTAAGCTGGAGCATCCTTTATGCTATCGTTAAATCCACAAAAATGTTCATTTAATGTATTTCTTAATCAGTACCCTAAAGTATTTGTTGTAGCATTTCTCTTCTAACAAACATCAATGCCCCTCTGCTTCCAACTCTGTAGCTTTATCATCATTTTATTCTTAACATACACCACTGCATTCACCATAAATTTACCCCGTAACATTGACACACTTGAGTATTTACCCTAGTTTTCACTAGCAACAATTCCCAAAGATTCAAAAACCTCCTCCTTCACCAAATTAGTAGCATTATAAGAGAAAAATATACAAGATTTATCAATTTTCACAACTTGACTAGAAGCTCTACAATATATATCTAGAATCTTTTTCAATATCATGCAGTTCTACATCTTTGCACTAATAAAAATTAATGCATCATTTGTAAAGAAACAATGCGATAAAACAGGATATTGTCTTGCTAACTTAATAACCCTTAGCTTACTTTCATCAACATGCCATTGAATCATAGAAGATAAGACATCTATCGCCACGGTAAAGAGATAAGAAGACAGCAGATCTCCTAATCTAATATCTCTCTCCATTTTCAGATCACCAATTTTCTTTCTAGAAACTACAAAGCTTAAACTCATTGATTTCACACAATTTATTACCCATACTACCTATCTTACAAAAAGCCATCCTTCTCGTCACTTCTCCAATGAAGTTTTATCCTAATCCGTCACAAGCTTTGTTTATGTCCATCTTCATTGTTATTTTTACCTTATTCCCCTCTTTTTTGAGTTTTAATGAAATGTTTCATGAGTAACCAATATATTATCATGTATCACTCTCCCTGTTACAAATGCCCTTTGATTGCTAGAGATAATTCTAGGTAGCAAACCTCTTAATCTGTTGACCAATACTTTCACCACTATCTTGTATACAAAATTACAAAAACCCATTGGTCTATAATGCCCTACATACTCAACTCTTTCCACCTTAGGTGTAATCTCCTTATACAAAACACCATTAATATTATAAGCCAAAGTAATCAAGGGTTTAAACCTAATGAGGATTATCAAATTTTTATAGTTGCATAAAAGCAAGAACAATTTCAAACAATTGCTATGGGATCTTAAGAATTCTAACTTTTAAAATTCTTCAAAACACTCTTACTACTCCAAATCAGAGTTTTAAATTAATGCGAAAGCATGGGAATAAAAGAAGAATCAAAGCATTTGCATTAAAAATTCAAAATAGTATAACTGTAGAAAAACAATACATGCACCACGACTAAGGTTCCTTACATCACGGTGTGTAGTGCCATGCACCGTGGCGCATTATACGAGTTTTAACAACAAACTTATGCTGTCGAATGATAGCACAAGGAGCGAGCTTTAATGAGCCTTAAATCTTCGTCTGACATCTGATTAAAGTGATTTTGCTTTCTCCTAACTCTAATCAATGGCACAAGTTTTACAACTAAATTTATTTTTTATCAAAAGTTAGACACTCAAATTCATTTTCATTTCTTTTTCAAAAATTTTCATAATAAGGGTGTCCCAACTCACACATATGTGCTCAAAACCTGTACCAATCCTTACATCACACTCAATAGGCCATTTAGGACTTGTGCAATACACCACACTCAACCAAATACACATATAATACATTTTTATCACTAAACCTTAAATTTTACAAAAACACAAAGGGGAGAAAAATTTGCCCAAATCATCGTTATCATTTTAAAATAACCTAAAATATACTTTACACTACTTGTACAAGTATCTTGGCTCTATATAAGATTTATAACCACAACTCATTAACTTAGGGCATAAAATACACAAGATTTATACAATGGTAATACAAGTAGCTCAAAACAATGATATAAGTCCTAGTTGGCATTTCAACAACATAAATACACATAAACAAAGCAAGGAGGCATACAAATAGGATTTGCACTATAATCTTAAGCCTTAGAACATTTTTTTTCAATTTTGATCTGATGAGCTAAGCCCTGAAAAAATTAAAGAATGAGGAGTGAGTACAACTACTCAGTAACTAAGGTCTACTTAATCTATATAATTGCATATTAATTAAAAACATATGCAAATGGTAATGAGTACAATTATCATGTACATATGGCAAATAGAACCACAACTACAACAATAACAACCATGTAACCGGGCATAAAACATATATCATCATGTATATATCAATTATTTACAATGTGGGGCTGTAAAACTAACAACCATATACCCCTAAAACACATCGGACCACAATAATAATAACCATGTGGCCAGAACAAAATGCATAATTAAATGCTAGCCTTATATCCTTCGGTTACCTCTAACATGAAACCAGTGGCTATCAAGTGACCATGTTTATAACTCGGACTAACCCAATATTTTACTTGTGAGGAGCTACTAGGCTAGGGTTAACTCACTTACATGTGTACCATAGTTTCCTCCAATACTAACAATTATGGGGTGTTATACCTTAAGCTAGCCTCCCTATGAATCGATAAAGATTAAGTTCAAGTCCCTTATAAAATAAGTGGAACAGTTTTGAATCAACCATGAGACAATGAATACCTCCCAATTCCAACGGTCAATGCCAAGGCAAGCTTCCGATTTTAATAGTAAACTGTCAGTACTACATGGATTTACTAATTTACTCCTCTCCTCAGATGAACTCTCATCAATGATCATGCTATACACAACTTACACATATTATGCCATTTAATCAACAATTCATCTCATCCATAAGCATACTCTCTCCATTAAACAACCCATATCTCATTTTATTTCATTATTCACGAGCATGTTCTTATACCTCAATCTCACATATTTTTCATCCATTACATAAGTGAAATTATGCACATTATATTCTATGATTAAAACAAATCTCACATATTGCCAAGTTTGCATCAATGGATATTCAAAATACCTAATATGTTTCAAATCAACAAAATTCAACAAATAATTAACATACAATTATATAAATAAGGTTTCCCCCAATTACCTTAAAACTTTTAGAGTCAAATGTTTACACCCTTAATATAAGCACTTCTAAAGCTTTCAATTGAGCTTGAATGGTGCCAAATGGGTTACTCTACAATCATATCACAAGGACATTCATTATGACCCTATTTTTAGGAAATTACCAACATTAAACTCTATATATTCATTATTATCAAAATTATAAACTCACTCCCAATATACCCAATTAGTTTACTAGGTTTTAATGACCCATATTGTCATTAATGAGTATTTAAATCACGATTAATGAGTATCAAACACTCCTAACAACCTCATTTATTAGAAATTTTGGATATTAATGGCTTCCCCCAACTAATCACTTATAAAATCATTAATGTAAGATTTAAATATTTTAAACAACTCCCATTATATTCATTTTAGTCAATGAGTTTAGACTCATAGTTCATATAGACAAAAAATCACTATTAACATTCAATCCCTAACTTAACTCTCAATAGAAATGGAAGTGAAGGGGAAGAGATAGGCTTAGTAATCTTACCTTAGGTGTTGAGAGGCTTCAAAGTCACCATTGGTCTTAATGTATGTGCCTTAGCAGAGCAATCTCGTGTTCTCTCATTTTCTCCTTTCCTTTTCTCTATTTTCTTGCACAGACACAAATTGATTTAACCAAATTTTTTATCATACATCAAGGTGCATGGCACGAAGAGGCCTAGTTCACGTTGATTGCCTCTATGTGTTGTGATGAATGTTCCTCGCGGTGGCATAGAGAAATTTTCTTTACTTTTTCTCTACTTTTGATGCCTTGGTAGCCTGACTTCACTTTAGAATTGCATTTAGGGATGAAATTAAAATTAAATACACTCATTAGACCCCTCTGGCCATACATCTCATCAATTTACTAATTACCCTTATTAAGCTTAATCAACTGGGTTTAAATTTCCAGGATTTTATGTCAAGTATCAGCACAACATTCATTTCATTCAGCCTATTCAATAAAACATTATCTTGAAAAAAAATCTAATACGATAGTAATAACCTCCTGACTCACCTCAGTCTTTATAGCTTGATAGAGCATGCTCGAATATCCATCAAGACCTAGGGCCTTGTTGTCTCCCAATTGAAATGTAGCAACCTTCACTTCATCAACATTGACATCCTTTTTAAGGATAAAATTATCTTCCCCAATGACTTGACTGTCAACAAATTTTAGAACCTCCTTTTTATCTCTTTCATCACTTGTTGCAAATAGTTCATAATAAAATTATGTGAGGGCCTTATTAATCTCCTTCTCTTCTTCCAACCATGCACTACTATTATTTTACAACTTAACCACTTTGTTCCTTAGCCTTTTCTAAATTGTACTAGCATGAAAAATGTAATGTTTCTATCACTCGTATTGAGCCATTAAACTCAAGATCTTTACTACCAATATTCCTCCTCCTTAATCAACCATGGCCAACCTTGAAGAATCTGCTTACATTCATCTTCATCCATGAACTTAAAGATGAATGCATTACCAAGCACATATATAATCTCTAAACCTTCCTCAACATTTGGTCAAACGTCGGTCAATTAACCTCCTTCTTCCAGGTCAATTTCCTAATCAACACTTTGCAATTATCATCAACGTTCCACACTAATGGCTCATTGATCACATCCTCATAACAATTCCTTCCTTTCAATTCTATCTCCATGACTTACTATCAGAAAAATGAAATCTAGTGAGCGATAAATCCCTCACTAAATGCCGTTTTCCCTAGCTAAATTGCATTTTATCGAGGGATTTTATCCCTGATTAAATTCGTAGCTAAATCCCTCACTAAATTCTTAGTTAAAAAAGGACTCACTAAATTTAGCGAGGGATTCAGTCCCTCGCTAAAATTAGCAAGGAACTAAATCCCTAGTTAATCTCTCACTAATGCTATTCAAGATTCGATAATTTAGCAAGGGATTAATCCTTCACTAATTCCTCATTATATATGCATATATTTAAAAGTAGTAATGCCACATCACCCGTTATGTGTGGGTCAACTTGTGACATGTCACCAACCTTGAGCCTCGTCAACTGCCATATCACCTACTATCTTGTGCCCCATCACCTACCACATGTGCGACAACTCATGACATGTTATTGTCCACCTTGTGTGATATCACTTGCTCTTATCATGTCATATATTTATTATATTTATATCAAAGCTAAGACTTGAACTCTTGACCTTATATCTTCAAATCTTATGCTCTTCTTCTTTACCCTTTAAATTAAAAGGCACCTGTAGTCATTATATGAAAAATTAAATATATATTATTTAACCTCATAAATATATCAAATAATATATTATAAAAATACACACATATATACATATTAAATTTTATTTTCAATTATTAACATGTTAGAAATATTATTTAAATTATTCTTTATATTATATTTTTAATGAAATATTATTTTATTAATGAAAATCAACTTAAAATAAAGAAAACATTAAATATTTTTATTATGAATATTTTAGCTAATTTTTAAATTTAATTGTCATTTTTAAATAAAAATAATTAAATACATAATTAAAGTCATTGTCAAATTTTAAATTTTTTTGCAGTGATAAGTTAGGGATATAATTTCTTGCTAAATTCTTCATTAATTATCTTATTTTAGAGAGAGATTGATAGTGTCTCACTATTTTTCTTGCTAATTGTCTTATTTTAAAAGAAATTAACAGTCTCTCACTATTTTCTTTGCTTATTTTAGGTTAAGTTACGAAATTAATATCCTTGCTAATTTTCTCATTGATTTAATATTTTAAAGAAGAATAAATAATTCCTTACTAATTTATATTTTTCTAGTAGTGACTTTCAATCACCATCTAACACTACTCTGATCACCAATAATCGCCACATATCCAAACAACCACAAGCTCTCGCACGCTACATGCATAGAGAATTAGAGAGCTCCCACACATGGGAAGAGCTGTAACAGAAATATTTTCTCATAGCATAATTAAATATCATAATTTTCAACAATAATTTTATCACATTGCTATGTCAAGTTATCAATGATGCTTATATTAGTTAGTTGTTTCATGGAGGCATTATTTTTTTAAAAAATAATAATTCATTTGTTACAATTTATAAGACATCTTAAAAGTGATCTGGTGTCGCGAAATATAAGGATTTTAACAAAAACAAAGCTTTATTAATGATCAATATCACAACAGTGCCTTTTATTATTGTACTCCTTAATTAATTTTCTTTCAATCTCTCTCACTATTAATTAGGTCTATTTTTAAAAATTTATAGAAAAATTAAGATTGCAAATTATATTTAATAAATTTTATTAGTTTGTATAATTTTATAAAAAAGTGTCGAAAGAAGGATTTTTTTCACCAACCATGCCCACACGGCTGCAGAAAACTATTACAGAAGTAACATGCGAAACACATGCCAAAGAAGAACAAAACAATCACACCCCCAACGCTACGCGGAAACACTCCCATTCGTCCATCTCAGCAAATATCACACGGAAACCATATGACTTATCTAACAGGCTAACACATCCGTCGTTGCCCCCCATATCTATTCGTTCATTTATTTTTATTATTATCTACGTTTTTATCTTTACGAATAATGTTTCTATAAATACCAAGCCCCGCTCCGGTCAATTATTCGTTTCAGGTCAGCACTCATAACCCTGGAAGAAGAAACGGCCATAAACCGCCAGGACCCGCGGGAAATTATTGCGAGAAGCCGCTAATCTAACAATCCCATTATTGTGGGAACCGTAACTGGCAATTTTAAATCTGCAATTGAATTGAATTTGACTTCCTGATCTTGTTTGTTTTCGAGGAAAACCATGTCTGATGCGTTCTGCTCCGACTGCAAGCGCCAGACCGAGGTTGTTTTCGATCACTCGGCGGGTGACACTGTTTGTTCCGAGTGTGGCCTCGTTTTAGAGTCCCATTCCATTGACGAGACATCCGAGTGGCGTACCTTCGCCAACGAGTCTGGCGATAATGACCCTGTTCGTGTCGGAGGACCCACCAACCCTCTTCTGGCCGATGGTGGCCTGTCAACGGTGATAGCCAAGCCCAACGGAGCCACCGGCGAGTTTCTGTCATCCTCCCTTGGTAGGTGGCAGAACCGCGGGTCGAACCCGGATCGCGGATTGATTCTGGCTTTTAAAACCATTGCAACTATGTCTGATCGGTGAGTTAGGGTTTGCTTATATTTGGGAATTTCCTGCTAGTTGTGCTTTGTTGATGGAAACTATTTGCTTGGCCTTCTGTCACTTGTTTGCTTAAGAAATTTGATGGACAAGATTAAATTCTGCGTGGCCTTCCATGCCTTGAAACTGGGATTAGAATTGCCCTTAAGATTAAGGTTTGATCCTGACCAAACCCTATTGTACTTTTTTGTATTGATTACATCTGCTTGGGGCTCAAAACACACGCCTTTAAAAGAGGAGGAAAGTAGTTTTCATGACAATTTTGCATGGAGAAGGTGGTGTTATTATTTTGTACGTCCCTGGTTGGATGTTAGTTTTTCTAATTGTAAAATCTTGCCCAGCAACAATTTTTCCCTTTCTTGGATAGTTGGTTTTTAGCTTTTTCCTCTTATCAGTTGTATCTTGCCTGTGAAGTAGGAAATATCGGCTTCTTAACTCTCAGTCATTGCATTGACAATATGGTAGACTATATGTGAGTTGATGCTTACATATTGAATATGCACCTGTTCAGTGGGATTACCGTGAATGCAGCTATAGTATCAACGCTTGAAATTTTTTCAGTCTGTCTTACCTAGGTGATTCATAGAGAGAAAGTAAGTAAAGGCTAGAATTAAGGTTGCATACACCATAACTAATATGCTTAAAAGAATGTTAGTTTACCGGTCATTTTACTGGTTAGTAACTAGTAAGACAATCCTGCCTTTACTTATCCGCAGGAAGGAAAAAAAAAAAACAGAAAAAGAAAAAAAAATGATCCCATCATTTCTTCCTCTTAATTTTTCTTGGATCAATTCATTCCCTCAAAGCTTCATGAGGATATGGAAGTCATAATAACAAAACACTGCACCTTATATTGTCTTATTTTCCTCTCTTGTTATCTTTTTCAAATCTGGTAACTGAACAATCAACTATTGTGGTGGCTGATAAATTTTACAGGTTGGGACTTGTTGCAACTATTAAGGTATGGCAAATTCTTATTTTAGACTTTTTATTACTGCACTAATTTCATGATCCCCCATACCTTTATTCTTTGCATGTGACTTTCGTGATTGACTTTGGGCATGGAAGGTCAGCTGAGAAGTTTACTAAATTATATCATCCCTCAATTTCTTCTGTTCATGAAGTAATTGTTAAATTATAGACTAGACACTATTATGGTGCACAATGTTGGAACTCTGATATGACACCATAATGTTACTTCTAATATGGTTTACATCGTTTGAACTTTGAAGTTAAATTGATTAAAGTTGCAGAAGTAGTAAAGTGGACGATAAAACTTTACTATTGAAAACAAGATAAATGGGTTAAACTTTGCTTACTATAATAAAACCTGTATGGGCATATTTATTTTCAAACAACTAGATATATTCTTCATAATGCAATATGTTATAGCTGAATTCAAATTGATGTGGAAAGTGCTAGCCTAGGTCTTTTTATTCCCTGCCACAATGGAAAGTGTATCTCAACAATGCTTTCATAGATTACAATGGCTAAATTCTAATTGAGTTTGTTCTTGTCATGGTGCTTTTGATTTGAAGGACCGAGCTAATGAGATATATAAGAGGGTTGAAGATCAAAAGTCTAGTAGAGGAAGAAATCAGGATGCATTATTGGCTGCTTGCCTCTACATTGCTTGTCGACAAGAAGACAAGCCACGCACAGTAAAGGGTACATCCTATGATTCTTTTAACATCTGGATGCTTCCCAATTTATCTTTCCCTATGTAAATGAGCTTCCTTGAATCCATGGATTTCAACTAGAAATTTGCTCTGTTGCCAACGGAGCAACTAAGAAGGAAATTGGCCGAGCAAAAGAATACATTGTGAAACAACTGGGTTTGGAGAATGGTCAGTCAGTGGAAATGGGAACAATACATGCTGGGGATTTTATGGTGAGTTTTCTTTATTGAATTGAAGCACACCTTGCGATTTTAATCTATTTATTGGCTATTCATTCTTTTATTAATCGTATATTATTTTTAATTTAGTATCACTAATATTGGTTTCATCATAATATGTAGAGGCGATTTTGTTCTAATCTTGGCATGAGCAATCAAGCTGTTAAAGCTGCTCAAGAAGCTGTGCAGAGATCAGAAGAGTTTGATATAAGGTAAATTCGAGTTTGTATTTTATTATCAGTGAGTCAAATAGTGATCCTAAGTTGACAATTAAATTAACTGGTCATATTGTTTACATATGTATGCTTATGCTGTAATTTATGAACTGATTGCTGATTTTGACTTTGATCAATGTAGTGGTGATTCTTCAAAGAAAATAGGTGGCGATAAGTAAAAGGTCTTGATATTGTTAACATGTGAAGATGAAAATAAGATATTAACCCAATATTGGAGTTTTATAATGATTTTGGCTGTGCCAATTATCTTTGGATTTGGCCTTAGCTCTTTGAAGGCAAGGCTTAGGATGGGATTAAGGGGTTAGAAATATTTTAGATCTTGTGCTCTGACTCTAATAAATGCTGCGTGTAAAAGTGAGAAGTGAAATCTAAGTTGTGTATTATCATGATAAAATGCATAGTTGTTAGATCTAGACAAGGGTTTTGTAGGTTACTTAGATCATGCCAATTAATTTTGTATATAAGCTACTGCCAAAAAGAGTTAGACTCTGGTCCATAAACTTCTCCTGTGGACATGTGCATTTGCCATTTGTCTTTACATGTAACTTAGCAATGGCTCCTTTTTGTTTTTGTTTTTTTGCTTTTCTTTTTAAGTGTAACTGGGCACTCACTCCTAATTTCCCATAATTTGACCCTTGAGGGACATTGGAAATTCCATTATTCATTGGATGGATCCACTTTCACTTTTGTATATTTCTCACCATTAAAGTTGTATTCCATCACACGTAGAACTTACTAGCATACAGATCCCATAGTTTGTGCTTGTTGCTGTATTAATGATTGGGATGGTTTATCACTTTGTGTCACTTTTTCTTCTAATAGATTTAACTATTCGTGACTGATGCTAATAAACCTGCCAATCTTCCAGGAGGAGCCCCATATCCATTGCTGCAGCAGTTATATATATCATAACTCAGCTTTCTGATGATAAGAAACCTCTAAAAGGTTTGTTATTCTACTTAGAGAGTTTATGGATTCCATTGTTTATGAAAATTGTCTCTTGAATTTCATAGGCAGTAATGGGAAGAGATTAAATTTTGGATTAAATTGGTTTAAATGCTTGTAATCGGTATTCATCTTTATTTGGGCGTTCTGAGTTAATTGCTATCCTATTTATTTCCATACATGTACATGATTTGGTGCCAGATATATCCATTGCGACCGGAGTTGCAGAAGGAACCATCAGGAACTCCTACAAGGATCTTTATCCACATGTTTCAAAAATAATACCAACCTGGTATGCTAAGGAGGAGGATCTCAAGAATCTGTGCAGCCCTTGAATTGTAGAGCTTCACAGCAGCGGCCAAAGTTAGATGCCACCCGGAGCGTTGGTTTTTTTGGGATGTACTGAACAGCTTTACACAAAATTAAAGCGAAAATTTATTTTATTTGGTTTTGCGTTTTCTTTCCTGCAGTCAACTGCGTCATTTTTTTCCCCAGAGCTTCCCAAATCGACTTATTTGGGGGATGAGGCACCATTCAAATATTCAGTTCAGTACTGTGAAGAGCTCATGCTTGGTGTTCAATCTGAAAACCGCGTGTGCGTCGCATGTTTATTCTTTGTTGCCTGTGTCTTAACTACACATGGACTTGCTAGCTGTGGCTCTGAACTAGATCGAGCTTCTGGAAGCATGATTCTATTCCTTCATCCAACTCCAAAGCAGACACGTGTCACTTAATCTTTGAGAAACCGTTTTAACATTTTTTTTCAAGGTAGGTCCATCTCACTATTATGGGGCCAATAATATTATAATGAGTAAGCTGAAATGAGCCCAGGGAAAGCTTGTCGGTTCTTTGCAGGCTATTGGACGAGGAAGACAATTTAGGTTATAAGTAAATCTAATGATGCTTTTGCAACCCGCTGTGAAGTCAAACTACGGTGTAATTAACTAATTATTAGTGGGGAGAAGCAAGAGAACAAAAAAGGAGAAAGAATGAAGATTGGGAGAAAAATGATCAAAGAAAGCTTTAGTGTTAGCCGTTGGGAACTGGTATTTTTTTTTTTTTTGGTGGTTATATCAGAAATATTGGACCTCTATTTGCAGTTGTTATAACTTACATGCTTACCACTTGAAGTAACGTTATAGTTGAGATGAACAAAAAGAAAAAAAGGAGTTTCCATTGGAAGGATACAAATGAACAAGCACCCTCTAGTTCAGCAGGTAAGTTGTTTCAAGGCGCATAAACTACACTGAAGAATTGTAAACAGTTTACATCAGCCTAGTAAATAATATATCGGGGGCCAGTGAACAAACACTTCAGAGTTATAAAGATATTGTGGGGGAACTGGTAAATGTGCTGATAGATGATGTGGTGTTGTTGGTAGGATGTGGTGATACTTGACAGATTTAAACCTGACGTCTCATGCTTAAGAGACCAACTCGGATTAGTTTTTATAGGCACACTATAACAACTTGCTTGCTTCGCGTTTTTGTATTTTTCGCGGTTCTAGGGAACTAGTCTGCCATTTTTAATCATTACCCGCGTAGCTGCCCGTCAAGTTAACTGTATTGTGCACCGTGGTTGAGTAAAAGAAAAGAGCACGTGCTGACCCAGTTACTGATTGAACTTGGTGAAGATATGGTTGGGGAAGTAGCGGTAGACATCTGCTGTTGAATTTGTCAACTGATGAAATTCGAGAGCAATAATTGTTCGATTCAATCTAGGCTTCAATCATTGGTTAGTTCCACTATGCCTTCCACAGTGCATTAGTATTGCCAACAAAACTGTCGAGTTCTTTGGTGAAACCAATGAGCAGTGAACACATTTCAACTCAGATTGAAGATTTGATGTAACGTCTTAAAGTAAGGGCCCCTCCCTTGATTACAATAATGTGATTAAAAATATAAATTTAATTTTTATAATTGCTATATAATCATTTTTATTAAATATTTTATTAAAACTTTTCCCTCTTCTTAAGCCAAACACACCCTTAGTGTTTGATTTTTTTAAATAAGATTACCTACAATAAAAAAATACCTATAAGTAATAAAAAAACTTTTTATATGAATAAAATAATGCCTTCAATCACAACAATTCCTTGTAAATTTCTAATTTGATAAATGATTTTCTTATCAAGGGCAACTACAAAGAAACATTTAGACACTTTCAAAGATTGAACCCATGACCTTCCTTAGAAGGATTTTCATGCCCTCACCATTGGCTTAATTTGATAACTTTAATTAAAGGGAAAATTTAAATAAAGGATTCTGGAAGATATTTAATTTCTTCAAAAGATTTCTAATAAGTAAACATTAATAAATTAAGTTATTGTTTTAATAATTATTCAATATGTCTGAGATTCTTTCAAATATTAAATTAGATTTTTCAATGATACCCTACCTTAATTAATTTTTAAACATCAATATTTAACAAGTAAAAAAAAAAAGACAAACTTTTTGACATGTCAATTCAAGGAGAAGGATTGAAAGATGTCACTGCAAAATGAAAAGAAGAATTTAGTTAGTGTCGGTCAGCATGACATGGATATGGTCCTTGGATGATCAACAAATCCACACAGTTCATGGATCGAAGGCTTTCAATTCCATAATTTAGGAGTGAGAAAAGACATTGTTCCATCATTGTGGGCCACGCTTTCCCACCTGGATCCATTGCTGAAACTACCTGTCATTTATTCATTGGTCCTTCCCTTTCTGCCACCAACGTACAACTCAGATGCCTTCCATCTTTATTTTCCGCTCCCATAACTTCTCTCCAGGTTGTTCATAGTTGGGTTTACTTTATTCATAGTTGGGTTTACTTTGTAATCTAAACTATTATTAGGGCTTCTATTTTTTTTTTTAAACGTCATTCACTAACTACAACTACCAGTTGATGGCTCTGCCATACTGAAACCTTCAGCAACGTCATCAATAATAACAGCAAAAAAACTGAATATTGCATGAGAGGATGTATTTTGAAAGAGTTGAAACATGTAAACTGATTTTCCACACTAACAATAATTGGCATACAAGAGGCCAATATTCTGGAAACATATCCAGAAGTGGTGGGATCCAGTTTCTGCAAGAGAAAGAAGAAAAATCTGATGCAAACTCTCAGCTTTTAGAATTATATGCTAGCAGGTACTAGTCATTTCATCCTTATCTCAGCCACTCTATCTTGATTAGGGAATGCATGAAGATGCAAGGAATATCCACGTGCGGATAACTGCTTCTGTAGCTGGCAATGCAAATTGAATCGATGGCACTGAGAATTAGGTACAATCTGATTCAGAAAGACGTGGCCTCTATTTTTCTGCCTTATCTTTTCCTGGAAAACGCTCAAACTGGGGGAAGAAAAAATGGAGAGAACAAAGTGGAGCACGTAGAAATCTGGAAAACCATCCCCTGCTCTCCTACATGTGACTACAACCAAGGAATCTAGTCAAAAAAGATAGACACTAGATATCATAAATTAGTTAAATATATCTCAGCACAAAAAGTTGCTGCCAGGGCTTTCAAATTCTTTCAAATTAACAACGTTCAAACACACACGAGGTAAGCCTATGCTTTGACATGTAATGAGTGAATAGGAAATGGTCCTCCGTTACCATAAAAGTGGCTCCAGCTATGGTACTGGTTGAGCCTTACTCAGTAAAGCTGGGTGGTTCAATTGGTTACTTTAAAAAACAATTCTAGATTCTTGATAATTTGTATACAACGCTCTGACCATAGCCCTTCCAAAGTACCTGATATTCATATTCAAATAATTTCTTCAGATATAAGAATTGTGTTGTATATGCCATCTGGCTTCTCAGTTAAGGTGTGGATGAAATTTTGATGTGGGAATCAAAAAATTAGAACAAGAAGGATGGAGCAAAACAAACGTGAATGACAAACTGTCTACCTTAAAAGAATGACATGCATCGTAAACAGTGACACTATGAAAATCAAGTAATCTGCTTTTCCCAATGCCATGCCACATGATGGAGAGATCATAAATATCTGTAAAGGCGGCTTTCCATGTGATTCAATACGGCATATACCTATCAGCTGGGTAAAATACAGAAAATGACAAGAGATAAAGTAAAATTTAAAAGCTCACGAGTCATTGAAAGGACATGAAACTTTCTTTTCATATATCTTTCCCTGCCTCATCCACGTGGGCGACCTCTGAGAAGTACTATTACAATTCGACGCTTACACATGTAAAAGGTGGCTGAGGTTGCAATTCCAGGCAAAACAAAGTAAACATCATCGTTAAAATTGTCGTTCATTGTGTGACAGAAGTGTCAGGTGATAGCCAAAAAAACAAAAAAAGACCTAGTTTTGCTAGCGGCCCCAAAAATCTTAAACCTTCATTCTCTAGACCTTACCTTTTCCATTTACGGAAAATGCTTCTTCTTATGATCATTCTGGGGATGCTAAGACGATTTAATTGTGGTGGGTGGGTCTCCATTTGATTACATTTCGAGTGACATTAATGCAGTCGTACAATTCCCTTCCTAAACCTATATATTTATGTAGAACAGATACCTAAACTCCAAATAATTTCACAAGTAATTTGCTATTGCAAATACTTTTCAACAAAACATTTAAAAAGTAGAGTAGCAATGTACAATTATGAAGACTCTGTGGACTTGTAAGTGTTACCCCAAACTTCCTGGTCTCATTCAAGACCTGCTGGCAAACAATCACTATAACCATAAGCTTCAATCTTTTTCTGGTTATTAAAATAATTTGTCAAATGATCGCTGTCACCATTAAAAGCTAATTTACTATTCCACATAACCATGATTGAACAAGATAATGTCATGTAGTTATCTGTCACTAAAACAAATTTTTATGTCATAACCTAAGAGAATCATTTTTCTTGAGAGTATATAATGAAACAAAAAATAACAGTTATTAATGTAATGGAATGGGGTGAAGTGAGATGGAATAAAATAATATTTTCTTGTTCGAGAGTTTTATTAAAGGAATGAAAAATTGTATTTAATTATTATTCGAGAATTATTATAAAATTTATATTTGAGTTGGATATAATTATGTTTTTCAATTCTAGCTAGGATGAGAGGAAGTAAAAGAGTAAGAGAGGATGAGAAAGATAGGGGTAATTTTGTAATAATATTATTTATATCAAACCATTTCATCTTTAACCTTCTAAATCAAGGGTAAAAAATGGGTTTAGGATGATTAAGGATGATTTGGAAGGCCATTCCGAGCCATTCTAATCCTTTTATAAAAAAAATTCTAAATAATGGCATAAAATTTTAGTCATTTCACTTCATTTCATTTCATCCAAAAAAAAATCTCAAACACTAAGGGCTCGTTTGGTTTTTATTCTCATTTTTTGTATTTAAAAACTATTTTGTAATAGAATTTTTAAAATTATTTTTTTAAAAAATAAAATAAAAATATATTTAGTTATGTTAATTTAAAAAATATTTTAAAATTAAAAATAAACTGATAGTGATAGTTATAAATGGTTAATGATAGTAATTTATAATAGAAATTGATCAAAATAATTGTAATTTTCAATAATCAAATGTAAAGTATTTAAAAACAAGAAAAAATGAGCAAAAATAACTTGAAGTTGTTTATATTTTTTTAAAAAAATAAAAATAGTTTTGGAAACAATTAAATAAAAATATAACTAAATAAGTTTTAAAATTTTTATTTTCAAAAAAAAATATTTTAAAAAACAAAAAACAAACAAGCCCTAGACGTCTGATTCTATAAATTCCCAGCACGCTTACATAACTGTCATCCAAGCAACCGAGCAGTTGTCTTCTTCTTTGCAGCCGAAGTTCATCCATGATTTCTAGCCGCCAAAGTTCCCCAATGTCTTCCAATTACCCAAGCCATAAAAACCATACCTCAAATGGCTTTCATCAAGGCCAAGTGGTAGTGGTGGCTGTACCTTTTCCAGCTCAAGGCCATCTCAACCAGCTTCTTCATCTCTCTCGCCTGATCTTGGCACACAATATACCAATTCATTATGTTGGCACAGCCACCCACAATCGTCAGGCCACAGTTCGGGTCCAAGGTTGGGACCCAAAATCCATTTCAAACATCCATTTTCATGACTTCGAAGTTCCTCCTTTCGTTACCCCTCCTCCCAACCCCAATTCAGAAACCAAGTTCCCTTCTCATCTCCTTCCTTCCTTTGAGGCCTCCTCACATCTACGCGAGCCCGTGGCTGCACTTCTGCGATCCCTTTCATCTGTTTCTAGAAGGGTTGTTGTGATCCATGACTCCCTAATGGCATCTGTGGTGCAAGATGCCACTGAAATTGCAAATGTTGAGAGCTACACTTTCCACAGCGTCTCTGCCTTTACCATGTTCTTGCATCTCTGGGAGGAAATGCGAAAACCTTTGATAGAAAGCACTCATATCCCTAAAGAAGTTCCTTCTCTTGAAGGGTGCTTCCCAAACCGATTCCTAGATTTCATTGCTTCACAGTATACATTCCATAAATTCAGTGAAGGGTACCTTTACAACACAAACAGGGCAGTAGAAGGTCCCTACATGGAGTTAATAGAACGAATCAGCGGTAGCAAGAAGCACTGGGCTCTAGGACCGCTCAACCCTTTAACCATCGAGAAGAAAAGTAACGAGGCCAGGCACTTCAGCTTGGAGTGGCTTGAAACAGAAACCAAAGTCAGTGATATATGTATCTTTTGGGACAACAACGGCCTTCACAGAGGAACAACTCAAGCAGCTGGCGATCGGATTGGAACGAAGCGAGCAGAAGTTCATCTGGGTACTGAGAGACGCTGATAAAGGCGACGTCTTTAATGGAGAAGTTAGACGAGCTGAGCTTCCGAGGGGATTTGAAGAGAGAGCCGAAGGCATCGGATTGGTGGTGAGAACCTGGGCACCCCAATTGGAAATTCTAAGCCACCCTTCAACGGGAGGGTTTATGAGTCACTGCGGGTGGAATTCAAGCATGGAGAGCATCACTATGGGGGTACCAATAGCAGCATGGCCTATGCACTCGGACCAGCCAAGGAATAGAGTTCTGATGACACAGGTGCTCAAGGTTGGTGTGGTTGTCAAGGATTGGGCTCGCAGAGATGAGATCGTTACCGCTTCAGATATTGAGAATGCTGTGAGGAGATTGATGACGACAAAGGAAGGTGATGAAATGAGGAAGAGGGCAATGAACCTCAAAAATGCTGTGCGAAGGTCGACGGATGAAGGAGGAGCTTCACGTCTGGAAATGGATGCTTTCATTGCTCATATCACTAGATAGTGTGGTTCTACTTGCACACTGGTTCTTGTGCCTTGCCCACCAAATAATTTTATCCAAATAGAATGGGGCAGCTTTCATTGTATGCGAAGGTCAGAAAAACCTTGGCACCAGACCGAAAGGCTCTGCTCTTTCTGTGTCCTTGTGAAGGTTTCCTCAACGACTGTTATTTTGTCCTCCATTTCCAAATTCCAATCCAGTCATCCAGATCTTGAGCATTTTCCCTCCACTAATCAGGTGAGTGCGTATGTATATATATATATATATATATATGTATAAACTTTTGTTTGATGTTTCAATCAAAGTGTAAAAATGATCATATCACAAGTTTGCCTATATTGCCATTACATTATTCCTGCTATTTTCTTTTTTATATTTTGTTGCCATTCTTTAAAAAAAAAAAATTGAAGGCCACCAAAAAATCTGTGCAATAAATAACAGAATCAAATGTATTAGAATTTAATAAATTTTTATAACCTAGAGGTGGATCATAAAAAAAATAATAGAATCAAAAGTATCATGAAATAATTGATAGGCAACCAATTAATACATCTATCTATAAACATACTAAAAAATGACAATCCAATTCTCCACGATAATATCTCTTATTTTTATGATTATATTGTATAGGAATGATTCAAGAAAAACTCATTTTGAATCAGTGCTAGAATTTTAAGAGAGTCCGTGTAAACGGACAACTTCTAGTATCTCTTGCTTTCATGAACGTAAACGTTCGCTTTCTGTTGCCATTCCCTAGTGTCTCACTCCCACAAATATTCAAGTGACCATTCCTTTACGATGAGGGGAAAATATCCCTCGACACTTTTTTCAGTGACGACGGAGCCTATATTCCCCTGGTACCTTTTTTTCTTTTTGGTTTAAGAAACCTATATTCCTCTGGACATGGATAGAGCGGTAATTCAGTCAAGTCCGACGGGCTAGTCCGAATTGGCCCAAAAAATTTTAGGGTCAGGCTTAAAAAAAAGTTTTTTTTATGTTCGGGTCTATTCGGCCGGCCCGAATAGGCCCGAATACCCGAATAAAAAAAATATATTTTAAAAAAATATATATAATATAATAAATATTAATTAATTCTTTAAGTTTTAGATCATTTTATACTAAAATACCATATATTTGAGTCCTAGACATCATTTAAGTATTAAAAAAATATATTTTATATTTTTTATAAAATAAAATAATTAATTTCAAATAAAAAATAATTAAAAATAATTTTAAAAATTAAATTCGGGTATTCGGACCGCCCGAAAGCCGGAATGAATTGGGCCGGGCTTGGTTATTCGGGCCTTTCGAGGAGTCGGGTTTTTCGGGTTCGGGCCTATTGGGCCGAATCCGAATAAGCCACCCGCCCGAATTCTCGGCTCTAGACATGGAAGCTCTAAAGCCTGAATATTATTGAGTTTTTGGCTAGATTTGAAAGCCTTTTTTTTTTTTAAAAATTTAAATTTGTCACTATTATATTTATGTTCTAGGTACAAATTAAAGTGGTCTAAAATTCAAAATAAATAATACAAATCATAAATTTAATCCAAATATTTAAAATACGATATTTTTTTAGGATTAAAATAAATGAACTTGATCAGATAGCCTGAGTTTGAACGTGTTTTTTTCAAAACTTAAAACTTAAAAAGATCAAATTCAAAGCCCTTTATATAAAAATATCACCTATATTACTGGCTCTACTTATCAAACTCAATTGCTAATTGTTGCTGCTAAAAACAAAACACATTTTATTTTTTTGCCCTTTATACAATTATTGCGAACACGTGCACTCGCATTCTCCTTTGAAATTCTATCTATACTACCCATGCCTAATTGTTGCAGCTCAAAACAACACATTTTTTTTTCTTTTGTATAACTGCTATGTGATATCTGATGTTATTGAGTTGGATTATATTTTCATTCAAAATTTAATCAACAAAAATTACTTTTCACTAGTATAACCTGATCTGTCTGGGTAAGAATCCTAACGTCGGCCGAAAAAAGGTAAGGAATCCTAAACCATAGGCCCAATAATTATACATAACTATGGAGGAGGCAATGGACAATATAATTTATATGCAAACAAACATTATATTTCTCACGTCATTTGCACGAATGAATTTACACATCACCTAATTGTAGAAGATGCCATTTGATTTAAACGGCCAATGAACCAAGAACTTCAGCCAGCTCAACTAAAATGATGACATTACAGAGCGCAGTATCATCAGTGTACTCAAAACTTGTAAATGATAGCATTACTGTACATAGCATCAACTTTCGAACATGTATCCAGCCTACTCAACTAAAAAGAATCAAGAATGAAGGTTTCATTCTTAACTATGATTGTCCTGCTTCATAAGCATCTAATTTTTTTGGATGTAGCCACTGATGACAAAGCAAAATAAAAGGAGAAAAATAAAAATAAATACAATTCAGGGTAGAGCAAGAAGTTCTACCTTGTCAAAGGAATATCTGACTTGTCCATTCTCAACAAGAGAAATTTTTAGAGGAGTGTCATTACTTCCCAAGGACTTCACTTTCTGCTCTTGCTGGGGACGACCCCTTCCAAATGAAAATGTGAATAATTTCAAAATATATGCGTTTGAGAAAAAAAGAGGAGGAAAATGTGAAGCTATTCCTGCAGCATGTCAATATCAAGGATACACTACCAAAAAAAAAAGAGAGAGCTATATGTAGCACCATTTATATAGTGATTATTTCAATAAATATTGTTATATAAAAGAGGCCAAATTTTAGTTTTATTAACTTTTGTTTATCTATATGTTGAATTTATTGATAGAACAAACTGATGGAACCCATTCTCTCAATATCACAGTGTATATGCAATAGTGTTGGTATACATGATAGAATGAACTATTTTGCATTATGGAGTTTTTCATTTGTTTTTTTATATTGGGTTGTTATTTGAGGTATTAATTATTTGTTTTTTAATATGATGATGCTTTTTCCTTTTGCCTCAAATTGTGATGAGATTGGGTTGTTGTCTTTGAGTTTATTATTAAAATTGGTGCTGTGTTATTACTCTATTTTTGTTGTAGAAAACTGGCATTATTATGCCAGGAAAAATTCATTTTTTTATCATTATGCAGATGATTTTTTTATTATTAGTTTTGCATATGTTTCAAAGTTTTTTTTTAAATAGTATGACTAGATGGCATAAGGCTTGGGGTATAACAATTCATTATGCTATTAGAATTTTTTCAAATGTAATGGGACATAATCAAAATCATGTTTAATGTAATAGTATTGATCCAATAATTAGAGAAGGATACAATATGTGATAGCTTTTGGCTCAAGCATTAATTCTTTCTTGCTTTAACTATCCTAATTGGCATTGAATTGATTATCATGTTTTCTTTTTAAATGATTAACACTGGATTGACATTATAAACAAAAGATGGAGGTTTGTTAGATGTACATCTCAATAATAGTGAGATGGAGTTCAAGAATTCATTAGTTTTGTACGAGAACATTTGAAAGATCTAAAAATAATTATTTGTCCCTGTTTGAAATGTAATTTTGTGATGTATGCTCCTCCACAAAAACTTGAAGATCACTTGGTGGAATTTACAATCAGTTAGAGTTATAAGTGTTGGACATTACATAAGGAGACGCCAGATGAGATTAATTATAGTCAGTGCCATAGTGAAAGTTGTCATTCCCTTAATTTCAACACAAGTGCACATACATTTGACCATCTGGAAGAGTTGGAAGATAACTTGGAAGAGGTACTTGAAGATTTTCCAGAAATATTATAGAGGTTGAAGAGTGATGCAGATACACCTTTGTATGAAGGTAATGAATATACAATATTATCTATAATATTCAGATTCTACAACTTGAAGGCAAAACATGGGTGGCGCAACTCAAGCTTCTCAAAAAATCTCTATATCATAAAAGAAATACTACCGAAGTTCAACAAGTTTCCAAGCCGAGCATATGAGGCAAAATAAGTCTTATACTCTATTGGCCTGAGCTATAATAAGATACATGCTTGCATCAATGACTATGTTTTGTTCAAGGGGGAATATGAATCGTTGACCAGTGTCCTAAGTGCATGACACCATGTTGCAAAAAGAATGAGAATAATTCAAAAAAAGCAATGTGGTATTTTTCAATCATAACAAGATTCATTTGTATTTGATTTTTTTCAATCAAGTTATTTTTCTATAATACATGCTAATATGCCATGATTGTGATAAGGATCATTGGATACTACTTGTGATCCAACAAATAGAGGCTTGATTTGGCATCTCGATCCCCTTGGAGGGCAACCAGATAATCAAAAACTAATCATAATCATGTTCAATAAGTAAGTTAATTAATTTTTTCTTTTACATGTAAATAATTATTTTTATTTGGTCTTTGATATAAAGTTTCATATTGGATTGTAGGGTTGTCCACGTGTTCCGTAACCAAAAAGAGTTACCTTCCATCCATAATAATACTAAAAATTATGAGGGTGCATTTGAATGGACGATAATTAAGGTATACATTTATTCTAAATTTAATTATCTTATCAAATTTAACTTATTATATTTTAATTAATTAATTATTTTTTGTTTGATCAAAAAAGTCCACAACAATATAACAAGACTATGGATTTTGACTACAACATCATGAGGTATATAAAAGACAAAGTTGATCATGCGTCAAATGATAAAATTTTGTCTGACCAAATGTATCTTTAATCTTTACTATATTAATTTTAATAATTTACATTATAATACACACATCATATACTTAAACTTGATTTTTGTCGTTATATATGTTTAGCTTAATAGTATTTCAAGAATGCATTTGTAAAGGAATATACTATAGCTAACATTAAAGAAGTTCTCAAAAAGTTTTCACATGATTTGTTCAAGCAATGAGTAAAATATTAAAGATTGGGAACTTGAATGGTCACAACCATCAGCTTGCTTAATTTTGACTCATTATATAAGTCACTTAAGTTCTTTATACTTTGGCCAATTTTACTTTTACTTGGCAAATTTCTATTTATAACTACTTTAGTGTATAGGTCTTTTTTTGAAAAAATTTAAGGTACTTTTAAATAGATTATAGAGTTGTTATAGATTTCAATAATTTTGATTTTAATTGCCTACAAAATTTGGTTGAAATTAGAACTTTGTTATTGGATTGTAATTCTAGGAATATCTATATTTCGTTTTATGGGGGGTTGCCCGAAATTCAACCTCCCTATTGAAAAAAAAAAAACACTAAATTATCATTACATAGTTTAATATATAATAGTTATAACAAAAACCCCTATATGGTCCACTTGAATACCTATGTAAAATGATCAAAACTGAGCCTAACTATACAATGGTTTTTATGTGATAATTGTTGAATATAGGGCAACTATTTATTAATGCTTATTTTAAGAAAATATTTAAAAAAATTATATAACAGTTATTTGTAAATGATCATTATATAAAGCCAAACTATATATAAGTTGAATAATCACTATATAGTTTCTTTGACATCATACAAATATATAATGGTTTTTATCTGTTATATATTGATAAAAATAACCACTATATAATTTTTTTTTTTGTAGTATTGATACCATGAAGATTCATCACTACCTAGTGCATTAAGTTTCCAGTTTCACAAATTTCCAAGGCATGCTACAATGCTCCTAATTCCATCAAATACCCACCAAATTAAACTTTACACGACCAAGATAAATTTTAAAATACTCTCTTTAGTCTTATTTATAAATATTTTTTAGAAGTAATTTTTAATTTAAAATGTAAGATACTTTGTAATATTTAAACCATTTTTTTAATTTTATCCTTTATTGATTAACATAAAAATATTTAATATAATTGTATTATTATTAAAAATTAAGGATAAAAAAGAAAGTAAATATCATTTTATGATATTAAAAAATAATTAACTTTTCTTAATATACATGAAACGATTAAAAATGTCTCCCAACAAGGACCGGAGGGACTATCTTATTTTCCCAAGAAACATATGCGTTCAATAATTTGTCAAACAATTTTTCTTCTACCACAATGTGAAATTTGAATAGTCAATAATACTTCGCATGCATGTCCATTATTTCTAATTAAAATTTTTTATTCAGAGAATACTTTGGCTTCAAACATAATTCAATTGTAACGTAATACTACTTACAAATATTGATTAGAGTCAATGAGACGTTCCCACGTTCGTCCCATTCTACTGCACAAGGAAGAGGCGATAAGGAAAAAGACAGGCATTATTCCACCTACCAGCCTCCTTCTCAATTGAACAATACAAGTCCAGTCCTCGTGAATTGTTCCAGTTGCTACCCACAACTTAACCTTCTGTTCAATTACTTCTGCGATTCCCATTTCATCATTCTAAATTAGTCTTGAATTTCGCGGGCCTGAAATAAAAAATGCAGAAAAAGACTACAGATCAATTGATTTTAAAAATACAAATATGTGTCATAAGCAACTAATCAATTCATTCAAAATCCTTTACAATTTACCTTAACCAATTCACTCAATATCTATACCGGTTCCACGAGTAACCGGTATAGATATCATGTCATTTTTTTTATTTATAAAAACATCATCATCTTTTATTTTTACGCCGTGTGCTCTTGAATCAATGTAGATACTCACATGGGTATAAATGGCCTATTTCTACTAGTATAGATGAGAAGTGATGTCATTCTTCATCGCTGGTATTCTGCAAGAATACTTCATCGTGGTTGTTGTGGAATTTTCATTTTGCTTTTAACCTCTGCTGAGACGGTTTGAATTTGCATGTCGACCAAGTCAGGCCGTTTAAGTCATAATTTCTTTAAATGTTAAAAATCTTGAAGACCATTTTTTTTTGGGGGTTGGGGGGGGGGGAGAGAGAACTTGAAGACCATCTTATTTGAAGCATGAGTGATTTTTTTTTTTCAATCAAAAAAACACGAATGATTTGATCAAAAGTAAAAAAATTGTAATGTTTTTTTTTTCTATTAATTCGCTTCTTACGCATGAAAGGAAAATTAATTATTCTTGGTAAACATTAAAATTAAATTACTTGGATTCAACTATTCATTCCCTTTCTTATCATACTATGGTCTTATATTTATTCTCTGATTTTATTTATAAAAAGCACTTGGAGGAGATATTTTGTTGTCTTTTTTTATAATAAATTATATTGATTATTTATTACAATATTTATTTTTTTTGTCCATATTTAATGTTGATGTTAGGAGAGTAAGAGATTTTTTAAAAATGTATTTAATATAGGCAATGTATAAAATTTTATTAATTTTTATGTATGGTTAACGACTTTTAAATTTTTCTTAAATTTTAATAAAAAATGTTGCAGTAAATTATAAATATGTCAGACAAAATGGCATATGCTATTTGATTAATTGTAATTTTTTATCTCTTCCTAATACACTTTCTGACCTAGATTCATGAAAAAAATAAGAGACCCAAACTAATAATTCATTTGAAGCAATGATCATCTGCATACGTAACAATTTAATAGGAATTTTTATTTTATTTTTATAGTAACATTTTATGAAAGCCATTACATGTATCATTCTCCCCTTGTAAATACTCATAGATTCTCTTTGCTAATGCCATGTGCGAGCCGCTCGTGTATTTCAATTTGGATTTGGATTTGGATTTGATATAAGTGACATAAGTTTACTTACTCGTTGATTATATTATCTCGATTACTGTCATAGAATTTCATCTGTGCTTGAAAATTATTCAGATATACTTTATTCAAAAATTCAAAACAATTCTAACAATCAAAATATTTTTTTCTTCTTTTTAAAATGTGAGATTTGATATTTTTTAAATAGTATATGATAATTTTTGTTATAACCATTCAATAATTATTATCATGTCACATGAAAACAAGTGGATTTAGACCCTCCTGAGTGCCACGCTACTCATCGGATTCCACTCTACACGCTTGATATATATACTCACTTGGCACAATATATATAAATAAATATATATATATGGATCCACTTTATAATCTCCAAAAGGTTTAGTAGAGTCCACATATGGAGAGTCTGTTGAAGGACTTCGTTGTGGAGCACAAGAGACCATCCATCGAAGCCTCGATGCGATGGAGATCCGCCGTCGCGTTAGTAAAGAACCACCGCAGACGGTTCCGCATGGTGGCAGATCTCCAGAAACGTTCCGAAGCCGAAAAAAGAAAGAAGGAAATTCAGGTTCTTCCATTTCTCTGTTTTGTTTATTTACTCATGCCGTTTCCTTCCTTGCTTTCACGTTGAAATGCGTTTCGCGGGAGGTAAGTGCGGTTTCCATAGTGTGATAGCGTGATAAGGTTCTCCTTCCGAAATATTCCTCCAGCAAGGGGGGAAAAAAGAAATTAAATCCGTATCCACGTCCAGGGAAACTTGTGTGCCCATAATCAGCGTCTAAAACACACAGGAATTTGTTCTGATGAAATAAACTTGTTTTGCAACACCAGATTCAAATCTGATATGGTTTAAAAAGATTTGTGAAACAAAAAACTATATAAAATTATAAACTTTGTTTGAGTGACTAGAATCTATGTACAGAATCTCTATTCATCTCATTTCCTCGGAATCAATCCTGGAGCTCTTCGTGTATCAAGTAAATGACTGTAAGGCTGAGAGACGGTGATCATTGAGTGTTCTAGGGTGAAATGGTCAGTGCTGAAATCTGGAGACAGAATTCGACGTTTCAATCTCTTCCTCTAAGTTGGTTCCGTTTAACATTGATGATGAGAATCCATTTTGGGGCCAACGAACTGACAGTTTCAAGATTGACTGACTTTCAAAATCAAAGTCAGCGTTTGCAGCTGTTACTTGCGTGATTCGGTTCTCTTGGTTTAGGCCTCTAAATTCCAATTCCGTACGCATTAGGGACTCGCTACGTCGACGCGTTCGAACTTTTCTGTTTTCTCCATTTTGGCTGGTGGTCCTCCAATCTGTTTCGAATGGAGATTGACCTTTATTCATTTTAAAATTTTGTGGAGTAATAAAAATAGAAATAACTTCTCTATTTTTACTTTTATCTAAATAAAATATTAATATATCGTGTTTGTTGATGTTTTTGGAAAATATTTTCCATATGAAGTTCTTGAGAAAGTTTAACGCTAATCTCTCGTGAATTTTAAACTTTGTTTGTATATAGAAGTTAGCTAATAAATTTTTGTTTATTTCGGAGCAGAAGAAAAAACGTATATTCTGTTTACATAAATGAAATTGAACAGTTAATCAATATTCAAAGTCAACGCACCTAATTTTCTTTAAAAATATAAAATTAGCATATAACCCAAACAGTACTAAAAAAGTTATGAATATTGATATGGAAAAAACTATACACTTTTTTTTTGTCTGAGAAAAAACTATATGCTCCAATAAATTATGTTTATATATTAATTAATATGATTTAATATAGTTTTCGAGGTAAAAAGTTCATCAGGTTTAAAAGTAAAAGTCGGTTCAGATCCTTCTGATTTATTAAAAGAAAGGAAAAATCATGAGCAAATGTTTGAAGTTAGGCGGATACACGTACAGGAAAAGTATACACATGCGCGGACACAGGAAAAGTATATACGTATATGAGAAAAATAAATTATTTTCATTTGTTTAACAAAATAAAAATACATTACTTTCATCTTAGCATTATGTTAGGCGGGTTTGTCATATCATTTTTGGTTTAATGGATGTCTTTATTTCAAGAAGCTATTTTTCATTTTGAAAAATATCTTTATGCTTAAAATGTGTTAATATTTTGTTTAATCACCATGTGAACTTAAACATTTTAGTTATTTACAAAAAAAAGATCAATATCATAATACATGATATTACATGAAAACACGGTTTTTTAATATTTCTGTCATTAGATTTTTCATTGAAAATGGTAAGTAATATTCATTATAACAATGTCACGGCAAAGCTGTAATTTAATAAACAACGACACAATTGTTTATAAAAATCATATATTTGTCATATATCATTAAAACTTATATATTTATTGTATAATCAAACAGTTTAATAATAAATTAGGTATATTTTGTTGGTACGTTATGAGAATTATAATTTTTTATTAATTATTAATTTATATATTGTTTGATTTTGTGTTCATAATTTGCATTTGCTTCGAGTTTTTTTAAGTAATATTTAAAGCTACATACGTGCTCGGCTTGTAAAGCAATGAGTGCATATATATATATATACACACACACACACACATGTTGAAACATTTAACATATATATAATGGCCACCAAGGAAACTTCGCGGAAGTTTCAAATTGTCGTCGCAATACTTACCAAAGTTAGAGTAAATCAGTAAAGACAATTAACGCGCAGGACTAGAATAATCTCCCTTGCATTTGCGAGGATATTAACAGCTTAAAAACAGCATTAGCATACTAATTTTATAACACGTGTTGATATATATATTAATATTGATTGATTGATTGCGTAAGTGATATAAAAGCATGAGAAAAAAAAATATATATATATATATATTGATTTAATGCTGCATGCCAACTCAGAGGAAATGCTAGAGTAGGAAGGCGTTGAGCTTTTTGATTTGTGTGAATGTTTTTTTAGTTCTGGATCTGATGTACTTGACTGTATTTACATATTACTATGTTATCCGTATAAAATTAATAAAATACGTCGTAATTATATAGTAGTTTATTTGTATAACAGGCCTGCACGCTGTGACTTGTTTGAAGGAAACAAATTTCTTTTTCTTTTCATCTAACCATATATTTTTTTTCATTTAAAAATATAAAATATTTTTAATTAATTTTATCTTAATTATTTATTTTCAAACTAACCCTATCTTTTTATATTTATTTCTATTAAATATTTTATAATAAATATAAAATTATTTATTAATAAAAAAATTTTGCAAAAAATAATATTATACTTTAAAAGATTAAAAATATTTTATATTTTTAAATATCTAACTTTTTAAAAAATATTTTATATTTTTAAATAAGAAAAATATAATATATTATAAATGCACACAGCAACAAAAAGGATTTTAGCTAGCTTTCGTGTCCATGGGTCACCGTGATGATCTCATCCCAGACAAGCACTACTCGAGAATCCCTTGCTTTTAAAATTGCTTTGTCGTCTTTCTGACTTGAAAATTAAATTACATGTTACTCTAGTGTGGGGAATTTCACGGAAAGCGGGGCTATCCCCAGTTGACACTCACCTTTTTTGGCCAATAGTTTAACATTGACTTGACTTGAACACGGTTTTGACGCGTATTTTACGTGTTGAATCTTCAAAATGTCTATGCCATCTGGGCTTTTCATTCAACTATAGCATACTAGTGCACAAATTAGAGGGACTATTCGGTTAGATTCTCATACCATTCAGGTTTTGGGAGCCTTTAAATTTGCTCTCTTTAGCCCCTCTGGTTCTTGACGGGTGGATGATAAAAGGAGATTCTGTGTTTCCTTGTCAATTAATTTCTTTTGAATTAATCTGGAGATCCATTTCCATTTCTTAAAAATGTGCCTAAACTAGCATTTAAAAAACATTGTCGAGTCCTAAACACTTTCTTGCTTTATAAAATAAAAAAATAAATTGTTCTTTACTATTCATAATTTATAAATAGCATAATAATTTATTACAAGTTTCACTACTTTATATCATATATGTTTTTTTGCTTTTTTGTAATCACTTTTTTTTAATGATCTAAATCCCTTCATTTTTGTTTTTTGATGTCCTAATTCCTTCTATGAATAGTGTTATAAGGACTTTGAACACCAAAAACAAAAGTGTGGGATTTAGGATAAAAAAAAATGCAATGATTTATAACAAAACTCAGGGAACCAAGTTTATTTTTTCTTTACATGTATTATATATGTTTTTTTTTTTAGCATATTGTATAGATTTTAGCACGAGGCTCTCTTTGTTTCGGGCTTCTAAATGACTAAATGAGACTCAATACGCGGTTTTAATCCGAGATGGGAAGAGAGAGCAACAGTTTTTAACAGTCACCAAATCTGGCCCACTGGATTATACGAGAGCGGCTCCGATCCATTACGAGCAACACGCCATGCAAAATGCTATTCTTCCTCTTCGGCTTTTTCATGGATGCGCTCAGATGCGTTTTAAGCTTGAGTTTTCGCGTCCATAATGATTACCATTTACAAATAAAGGAAAAGAAAGAAAGGAGGAAAAACTTATTCTAGCTGTCTGATTTCACTCTCAAAGTGGGAAGTCTCGTGTCTTTGGACATGCATTATATTAATGATCTTATAAGGCACTAAAATAATTTTACCTATATGTTCTTAGAGATGATCAATAATTAAGGTTGAAGTTATATATGAATTACCTTTGGACATGACTTTGCAGGTTAATGTGTGCTTGTATAGAGTATAGAAAGGATATGGCTACTTGTATTCTCAAGGTTATGGTCCGGGTTGTTATGGATGCCCTCTAAAGGGATGAGAATAAAACTCACACACCTGTATTTATTTGGGTTGTGATCTTCCGAAGGTTCTTTAAGGGAAAAGATCTCTGTAGTCCATATATTATTCTATTGTCTTAAGTAGTCTTTGTCTGCCCTTGATAAATATGGTTTGCTGTTAACTTTTATCAAAATTTTTATTATATAATTCTTGTCTACTCAATCAGGATAAAGTTCGAGTTGCTCTCTTTGTTCAAAAGGCAGCACTGCACTTTATTAATGGTATGATAAAAGCTCCCACCTTTGCTTTGGAAATCAGAACTAATTTCTTAGTTCTTTACATGTATTCTTACAAGTTTATCTGTTGTCTCATGCAGCTCGTGGTCTAGCTGAAAACAATCTACCAGAAGACGGGAGAGAAGCTGGTTTCAGCATTGATATCAGTGAGATTGCGACTATTGTTCGGGGCCACGATTATGAAGCATTAGAAAAATACGGTGGGGTTAAAGAAATTGCAACGAAACTCTCTACCTCTGTAGATGAAGGTATTAACGAAGATACTGTAAAAACAAGGCAACAAGTTTATGGGATCAACCGTTATACAGAAAGACCTCCCAGGACCTTCCTGATGTTCGTGTGGGAAGCACTACATGATTTGACCCTAATTATTCTCATGGTTTGTGCCGTAGTGTCTATAGGTGTAGGTATTGCCACTGAACGGTGGCCTGAGGGTATGTATGATGGTTTAGGAATCATACTCAGTGTGCTCTTGGTAGTTACTGTGACTGCTGCAAGTGACTACCAACAATCCTTACAGTTCAGGGCTTTAGACAAGGAGAAGAAAAAAATCTCTGTCCATGTCATTAGGGATGGGAAAAGGCAAAAGATTTCAATTTATGACGTGGTAGTGGGAGATATTGTTTATTTGTCAACTGGGGATCAAGTTCCAGCTGATGGCGTTTACATATCAGGATACAACTTGTTGATTGATGAATCAAGCTTGTCAGGTGAGAGTGAACCAGTAAATTTGCTTGAAGAAAAACCATTTCTTCTGTCAGGAACTAAAGTACAAGATGGTCAAGGGAAAATGTTAGTGACAACTGTTGGCATGCGGACTGAATGGGGAAAACTAATGGAAACTTTAAACGAGGGGGGAGAGGATGAGACCCCCTTGCAAGTCAAACTGAATGGAGTTGCTACAATAATTGGCAAGATTGGTTTGACTTTCGCTGTGCTGACATTTTTGGTGCTGACGATAAGGTTTGTGGTGGAAAAGGCAATTCATGGTGATATTACTCATTGGTCGTCAAATGATGCAGTAAAGCTGCTAAACTATTTTGCTATTTCTGTTACGATAATAGTTGTTGCCGTTCCAGAGGGACTACCTTTGGCAGTGACACTTAGCCTTGCTTTTGCAATGAAAGAACTGATGAATGAAAGAGCACTCATGAGGCATCTTTCTGCGTGCGAGACAATGGGTTCAGCGAGTTGCATATGTACAGATAAGACAGGGACGTTAACCGCTAACCATATGGCGGTTGATAAAATATGGATATGCGAGAAAACCATGGAAATTAAAGGCAATGAAAGTGGAGCCAAGCTAAGAACAGAGATATCTGAAGGAGCTCTGGACGTCCTTTTGCAGGCTATGTTTCAAAATACTTCTTCTGAAGTAGTCAAGGATAGAGATGGAAAGAACTCAATACTTGGGAACACCAACAGAATCGGCATTATTGGAATTTGGCTTGCTTTTGGGTGGTGATTTGGATTCCCAGCACAGAGATTATAAGAAACTTGACATTGAGCCTTTTAATTCAGTTCGAAAGAAGATGTCTGTTCTCGTAGGTCTCCCTGAAGGGGGGATACGAGCTTTCTGCAAAGGTGCATCAGAAATAATATTGAAAATTTGTGACAAATTTATTGATTGCAATGGAGAAACCATTGATCTTCTTGAAGACCAAGCGAAGAATATTTCTGATGTTATAAACAATTTTGCCTCGGGAGCTTTAAGAACTCTTTGTTTGGCTGTCAGAGATATAAATGAAAACCAAGGGAAAATAAGTATACCTGATGATGGCTACACACTAATAGCCGTTTTAGGAATCAAGGATCCTGTGCGCCCTGAGGTCAAGAACGCCGTTCAAACTTGTTTAGCAGCTGGAATAACAGTTCGTATGGTCACTGGTGATAACATACATACAGCTGAGGCTATAGCTAAAGAATGTGGCATCCTCACCGAGGATGGTATAGCAATAGAAGGACCAGAATTTCGCAACTTGTCACCTGAACATATAAAGCATTTGATACCAAGAATCCAGGTTCTAATCCCATTGTAAGCTTTTACTTACATCTCTTATCTGAGATGCTCATTTTTGTTACAAGCTTGATTATTATGGTTATAGGTCCTGGCGCGATCTTTGCCGCTTGATAAGCATACCTTGGTATCCCATTTGAGGAATACGTTTGGTGAAGTTGTTGCTGTTACTGGAGACGGAACCAATGATGCTCCGGCATTGCATGAAGCAGATATTGGATTTGCCATGGGCATCGCTGGAACAGAGGTTTGTGCCTCTGGAAATTTTTGCTATTATGGTTATATAAGTGGTCTTGTATGGTAGCTCAGCGTCTTGTTCTAAACGAAATGCAGTGTGATCTTACTGGTTTTTATGAATCTAATACGTTTCTTCTTTGCAATTACCCCTTGCAGGTTGCCAAACAAAATGCAGATGTGATCATAATGGATGATAACTTCAAGACAATTGTGAAAGTGGCCAGGTGGGGGCGGGCAGTATACATAAACATTCAAAAATTTGTGCAGTTTCAGTTAACGGTAAATGTTGTTGCTCTTGTGATCAACTTTGTTTCTGCGTGCATCACAGGTTTGTTGACTTCTCTAGAAACTTTGATTTCCATTCAATGCCTTTGGATTGGTCTGAAGGAAGAGCAACGCTAGTTTTCTTTTTCCTCCTTTGCTTCAGGATCTACTCCACTAACGGCTATACAATTACTATGGGTGAACTTGATTATGGACACTCTGGGGGCTCTAGCCCTAGCCACTGAGCCTCCTCATGATGAGCTAATGAAAAGACCCCCAGTTGCAAAAGGGCAAGCTTTATCACCAAACCCATGTGGAGGAATATCATTGGACAAAGTATATATCAGTTAATTGTCCTTGCCATTCTCAATTTTGCGGGCAAGAGGCTTCTCAGAATTACCGGTTCAGGTGCAACTATTGTTCTCAACACTTTGATCTTCAACTCCTTTGTATTTTGCCAGGTACGTGATTGTGAATTTGCGTTTCATTCTGAAAGGCAAATAAAGTCATATGATCCGTTGAAAAATACTTAATTTATACAGTTCATACAAATTTGGGCAATCCTAAAGCAGAGAGGTTTATAAAATATAGAGTATCGTATTTGGTGTTCTCATCTCTGTTGCGGTTGTTGTGACAGGTGTTCAATGAGATAAACAGCCGGGACATAAATAAGATAAACGTATTCAGAGGCATGTTTAAGAGCTGGATATTTTTAGGGATAATTTTCATAACAGTGGCATTTCAAGTAATCATAGTTGAGTTTCTGGGGACATTTGCTAGCACAGCGCCTCTCAACTGGAAACTCTGGCTATTCAGTATCGTGATTGGAGCAATGAGCATGCCCGTATCTGCTATTGTCAAGTGCATTCCAGTTGAAAGAGATGCGATATTCCAACACCATGATGGTTACGAGGAATTGCCTTCGGACCCCGATCAGCTAGCATAACATGGCGTTTGGTTTTGGTGCACCTGGAGTGTCCAGATTTTTTCAGATTTACAGGTTTTTATTTTTATATTTTAATTTGTATTTAATAAAAATATAAAATTTTAATAAATATAACCTATTATCAATTTTCACAATGCAAATTTAACATGAATAGTATAATTTGATATTAAAATTATTTATAATTTTTATAAATTAATTATTCAGATATGTTTTGAACTGTCTAGATTTAATATTAAATTTTTTATAATTTTTATTTTAATAAATATAATATTAAAAATTTAAAATAAATATAATCTTTAAACAAGAACTTAAAAAAAAAAAAAGAGTTGCAACAAACAAAATTTTAAATCTAAACTATCAAGAGTACATTTGAATAATCAATTTATAAAAATTAAAAAATATTTAATATTAAAATTCATATAAAATTTGTATTATTCAACTTGATAATAAAATAAATTTATTAAAATTTTATAATTTTTATTTTAATAAATATATAATAAAATATAAAATGAAACCTATAAATCTAAACTGTCCAGATTAATGTGAAGTGGACGAGATGATCATCAAATGATAGTCACTGAATCCAGACGCCATAACATGTGATCTTGCATGCATGGCTTTTTTTTTTTTTCCTTTTTGGGTTAGTGGAGGAGAATAAAATAAAAAGGTTTATTTGGCGAATATTTTAAACAAGAATGCTTACTTATTAATGCACCTTGATCGATCTGAATTTATTATTTTTATTAAATGGCAGTGTTTTAAATTAAAGTAATGAAATGTGATGATACTCATCTAATTGTTAGTCTATAAATCTACAGTGAGTTAATCTGCAAATTGATGAGTTAGCCCGCTTATTTTTTCAGAAAAAAAAAATAAAAATTGCAAAATCATTCTCAATTTTCAAACCCGCGAAAGTTTTAAAACTAAACTATTTAAAGCAGTTATGAATAATTAATTTATAAAAATTTTAAAAACTTTTAATATTGAATTAGGCCATAAGATTAAATCTATATTATTAAGATTGATAATAAAATAAATTTATTAATTTGTTATATTTTTTATTTTAATGATTATAAAAAAATTAAAATAAAATTTGTTAAGTTGAAACGTCCAAAACCGAAATTGGACTTGAGGTATTATGACATATCCTTGACAACTAAATTAATTAGCCTTTACTTAAAGGTAGGAAGCCTTAATTTAGATAACAAAGAAATGAAAAATAAATTTTTATTACCGAAATCAATATCAACATATAATATAAATGAAGATAATATACCAAAATGCACTTATTATTCCGTGCCATATACAAGACAAAGCAATTTAATTATATCAATAAAAATAAAAGGAAAGACATCAAAATCTTTGTACTGTAATAGTTGTATCTTCTTATTTGCTTTTTAAACTTCTACGTGTTAATTATATTGCAACTTCTAGTAAAGCTTCTAACATTATGATTCATTAGAAGAAATCTTTAAGCTTTAAATTATAATTAAACTTTTTACTATATTAGTTTGTGATTGATATATATTTATTTAGGACTATATTAATGTATTTTCAATTTGTATTTTTTAATGATTTAGGAGTTTTATTGTTATTTGGATAATTAATTTTTAGAGAGAAAATATAACTTTTTACCAAAAAAAATGAAAAGAAGTAAATTTGTAATTTTTAAAATTTAAAAAATATATATAAAAATATTTTTTATTAGTGGGTTAGCCATAGAAATACAATCTATATAATACACGAGTTTTGTCAACCAGTCCCGCCTTGCTCACAACTCAGTGCAGGCTAGCTCATGAGTTGCAGATTGATCTATATTACCAGCTTATGTTTAGGAGAGTTCATTATTAAGTTTTAAATGTTAAAAAAAATATTTGTATATGGTTCAAATTTGATGTGTTTCAAAGGCACATTTGATAGTCAATAAATATTGAAACATTTAAATAATAACTTTTATTTAATGAGGATATCTATATGCAAAAGTTTAAGTAAGCTAAGTTTCAAAGCTTATCAAGGTCAAGGTATATTTCTAAACTTATAATGCTTACTTAACAAAGACATTTAATATTAAATTGATATAGCTTTTAATGTTAACTATATGTGTACGTATAACATATGAAGCACTAAATGTTAATCCTTATTCGAGTTGTCATGTTAGTTATCTCTCTCCCGAACATTTACTGTATGCATAACCACAGCCTACCGTGCTCCCATCCTAGTCATGAACATCTGTATCAGAAGTTCATGAATATCAACACAGATCAGACTTATTCAATGTGTATGTGTTTTTTTTTTTTAATGCACAAGATCAAATTTATATAAAAACATATGGGTGCGCTTTACATTGCAATTTCCAATTGAAAATAAAAACTTCACAAATTGAAATTTCAGAAAATTTTGGCCATGTATGCGTTTTGTGTTCATTTTTTGTTTGAAAAATCTGTTTTGTAATATACCTTTATAATTGTTTTTCAAAACAAAATAAAAAAATTCATTTGATTGTGTTAATTTAAAAATCAAATCAGTTGATCGTTATTGATTAATGGTGGTTGCTTATTATGGTAATTGGCCAAGGTGATTTTAATTTTCAATAAATCGGATGTAATGCACCTGTAAAAAAAATGAAATGAAAATAGTTTTAAAATATTTTTATTTTTTTGTTTTTAAAACAAATGAGAATAATTTTAAAGACAATTAAATTTAAAACACTTGTTTAAAGAATTTTTTTATTTATTTTTAATAACTGAAACCAAACAAGTCTTTACTTCTATGTATCTTCTCTCCCTTCACTGAAACCCTTTTTAAGTCGTGCAATTCATCCATCTTTATTATCGGTCAATACCAGAAAAGAAAACGACAGCAACAACAACAGGTGAACTTTAATATATATTATTTTCCTTTTCAACATTTCTTAATAAACTCGCCGTGAGGAAATATCAATCCACGATGAATTCCATTAGGAAGGGTGTGACTGGAAGCGAAATATTAGGAAAATGGGAAAATGAATATTATTGATTGTATAACATCTGTACAGCCAGCAATATATATACATGTACATGAAAATAACTAATGGTACATAACTAATTCAGGTATTATACAACTAATTTCAATTATAACAGAATTAAGTTGGGGCTGACACCCCCCCGAGCATGTATATTAATCATGCCCAGCTTGGAAATGAGCTCAAAAAAGGGCTTAGGATGAAGAGCCTTTGTATAAACATCTGCAAGCTGATCTGAAGAATGCACAGGAAAAAGATGGATAATTTTTTCTTGAAGCTTCTCACAAACTAAGTGGCAATCAAGATCAATGTGTTTAGTACGTTCGTGAAAAGTGGGATTGGCAGCAATCTGAAGAGCTGATTGACTATCACAGTAAAGATAAGCAAGATCGCAATGTGTGTGTTCAAGATCATGGAGAAGATACAATAACCATTGAAGCTCACATGTTGTAGTTGCAAGAGCACGATACTCAGCTTCACTAGAAGAACGGGACACTATGGGCTGTTTCTTAGATTTCTAAGAGATTAAAGAGGGACCCAGAAAGACACAAAAACCAATAACTGAACGCCTGGTGTCTCACAGCCTGCCCAATCAGAATCGCTAAAAGCTTTCAACTTAAGATTAGATTTAGCAGGAAAAAATAAACCAGCACCAGGACAAGACTTGATGTACCGAAGGACTCAATAGGCAGCTTGCATATGTATATCTCGAGGATCAGACAAGAATTGACTTAAATGGTAAGTTGCAAAGCTGAGATCGGGTCTGGTGGAGCTAAGATACTGAAAACGCCCAATCAATCTTCTATAGGACAAAGGGTTGGACAAAGGAGTGCCCATGTCTTTAGACAACTTGAGATGAGGATCCATTGGTGCACTAGCAGGTTTGCAAGCAAGATAACCAGTGTCTTCAAGTAATTCAAGAGCAAACTTGCGTTGAGAAAGAAAGATACCTTCCTTTGAACGAGCTAATTCCAACCCAAGAAAATATTTGAGTTCTCCAAGATCTTTAATAGTAAAAGCTTCATCCAAATGCACCTTGATGAGATTAATTTCTATCATGTCATTTCCAGCAAGCACCACATCATCCACATAAACAAGTATAGCAGTGAAAGAAGAACCAGTGGATTTGGTGAATAAAGAATGGTCAGAAGGAGACTGATTATACCCATAAGAAAACAAGGCAGCAGAAAGCTTGAAATACCATTGTCTACTAGCCTGTTTAAGGCCATAAAGTGATTTTTCAAGCTTGCACACCATATTCGACTGAGGAGTAGAAAATTCAGGTGGGGGAATCATGTACACCTCTTCATGAAGATCACCATGAAGAAATGCATTATTAACATCTAATTGGTGAAGAAACCAATTTTGAGCAGCGGTAAGAGAGAGAAGCAAGCGCAGTGTAGTCATCTTAGCCACTAGGGAAAAAGTGTCAAAAAAATCAACTCCCTCAGTTTGAGTGTAACCCTTGGCTACTAGGCGGGCTTTGTGTTTATCAATAGTACCATCAGCTAAAAATTTGGTCTTAAAGACCCATTTGCATCCAATAGCTTTCTTACCAAGTGGCAAAGTAGTAAGGACCCAAGTATGGTTCTGTTCAAGTGCAGAAATTTTTGCAGCCATGGCATCCCTCCAAATGGAGTGTTTAACAGCTTGTTGGTAGGTTTTTGGATCAGTAACAGTAGAAAGGGATAGAATAAAATGTTTGTAAGAAGAAGAAAGACGAGAGTAAGACAAAATAGAGGATAAAGGATAACGAGGAGTACTTTTGCTAGATGATTGGTCAGAGGATGATAAAAGGGCACAATGGTAATCATGCAGATAAGAAGGACGGGTATGAGTTCTAGTGGAGCAGCGTAAAAGAGGAGCAACCGAAGAAGAGGGTGGAGTCAAAGTAATAGTAGGAGGAGGAAGAGGGGAAGAGAAAGAGGGGAGGAGTCATCATCAATAGATAAAAGAAGAAAAGACTTTATGCTGGGAATATTAGGAGAAGAAGGAGATAAAGGAGAAGCAACAGAGGAAGGGTGAAAAGGAAATACAAGTTCATGGAATTAGACATCACGGGAAAGAAAGACATGACGAGTATGTAAATCAAGTAAAATAAAGGCTTTAGAACCAGAAGGATATCCTAGGAAAACACATTTACTAGCACGAGGAGCAAACTTAGATCGATGAGCAGTAATAGTAGTGGCAAAACAAAGAGAACCAAAGACCCTAAGATGAGAATAAGAAGATGGTTTTTGATAGAGTTTGTCAAAAGGAGTGTAATTATTAAGAATAGGAGATGGAAGAAGGTTTATAAGATAAGTGGCATGCATAATAGCAAAAGACCAGTAAACAATTGGAATATTGGATTGGAACATCAAAGCTCTAGAAACATTCAAAATATGTTGGTGTTTTCTTTCAACTAAACCATTTTGTTGAGGAGTTTCAATACAAGTAGTCTAATGAATTATTCCTTTTGAATCATAATATTGAGAAAAAGAGATTCTAATCCATTATCAGTTCTAATGACTTTAACAGAGCAAGAAAATTGTGTTTCAACCATGGTAACAAAATTTTTTAAAAGCTGGTAGGTGTCTGATTTAGAATGCATCAGAAAAACCCATGTGTAGCGGGAAAAATCATCAACTATGGTCAAAAAATAGCGATAACCTTGAATAGAAGGAATAGAAAAAGGACCCCAGATATCAACATGAATGAGTTCAAAAATTTTATTACTTGAACTTGTGCTAATAGGAAAAGAAAGACGTTTTTGCTTAGCAATATGACAAGTATCACAAAGTAAGGGGTGAGAAGTACAAGAAATTGATGATATTTGCTTATGTAAAACAGTAAGAGTAGAATGAGAAAAATGACCCAAATGTAAATGCCAAAGAGTATAATCTGAAGTTGGAGAGGAAGCAACAGCAGAAATCAAAGCAGTAGATAGAAGCTGAAAGTTGAATTGTGGCTTATCTGCAGTCAAAATATAAAGCCCTTCAAAAAGCTTAGCTGTACTAATCATCAGTAAAGGATGGAGTGAGAGAATCTGACAAGATTGAGAGAAAAAGGTGAGACAACAATGAAGTGAAATGGTCATTCGAGAAACAGAAATAATATTAAAAGAAAAATCAAGAAGATAAAGGACATTAATAAGGGTGATGGTGGAAGAGATTTTGACAGTACCGATAATAGTGGCAATAGCATGAGATCCAATAGGTAAACTAACTTTTATGGGAGAAATAGAATGATAAGAGGTAAACCAAGCTAAAGAACTACAAACATGGTCCGTCGCACTGAATCAATGATCCAAGTGGTGTTAGGAGAATGAAGATTACCTGCAGGAGGTTGAGAAGCAGCCAATTAATTAACAGAGGAAGAAGACTAGGAATCTGGTTGGAGCAAAGAAAGAAGTCGTTGATATTGGTCAGCAGAAAGTTGAGGAAGAACAGTAACTGAGAAGGAAGATGAAGTCAATGGTGCAATAAAAGTTTCTTGAGTAGAACCAGAGTCTTGAGTAGTCAAATTGTTCACCGCGGCAGAGGAGTTGCGAAATTTAAAGCCAGGAGGAAAACCATGTTTCCTGTAACAATTTTCCTCGGTGTGACGAGGTTTGCCACAATAGGTACATATTTTTTGTTGAGTATAATTTCCTGAAGGCTTGAAACCAAAACGAGGAGGTCCTTTAGCCAGTAAAATCTTGGAATCTGTAGCAAGAGAGAGTTCCCATTCTTGTTGAAGAACAAGAGAAAAAACTCAATTAATAAAAGGTAAGGGATCAAGAAGCATAATTTGAGATTTGACTGAAGTAAACTGATCATTGAGTCCCTTGAGAAAATGAAGAACATAATCTTCATCCCTATAAGTGCGAGCACTATCAACAGAACCACAGGTACAACTCTTAATGGGTCGTAAATTAGTCAATTCATCTCAGAGAATTTTCAGTTGAGTAAAATATTCACTAATGCTTAGGTCACCTTGCTTCAAAGAGAAAATTTCTTCTTGAAGATCAGCAATTCGAAAAATATTAAATTGAAAGAAACGCAGTTGAAGATCGATCCAAATATCACGAGCATTGTCGAGCCACAAGATACTCTTAACGATTGTCGGTGAGAGACTTTTAGTGAGCCAACCTTGAACAAGATTGTTACAGCATTCCCAAACAGGAAAAAGAGGATCAGTAGAAGCTGGTGGAGAAATAGATCCATCGATAAACTTGAGCTTGTTCTTTGAAAGCAAAGCCATGCGCATAGCACGAGCCCAACAATGATAATTTGAACCATCTAACGGAGGAGACACCAGGACAAGGGCTGGGTTCTCATTAGGGTGAATGTAATATGGACTGGTCTGATCCGAAGAAGGAGCAAGTTGCTGTGGAGAGATTTCAGCCTCAGGTCGTCGAAGAAAGTTGAGGTCGGCCATGGAGTTTGATGAGATCAGAAAAGACGAAAGAGAAAAAGAAGAAAGAGAAATCGAGTAAAGTTGAAAAGGCAGGTAAGAGAAGATAGAAAAAGTAAGAAAGAGAATTAGTCTGCTCTGGATACTATGTGACTGGAAGCAAAATATTGGGAAAATGGAAAAATGAATATTATTGATTGTATAATATCTGTACAGCCAGCAATATATATACATGCACATGAGAATAACTAATGATACATAACTAATTCAGGTATTATACAATTAATTTCAATTATAATAGAATTAAGTTGGAGCTGACAAAGGGAAGTAATCCTTGTCGCATTTTTTTTAATATTTATTTATATATTTATTTTAAAATAAAGAGAAAAGAGAAAAGAGAAAAGAAAAACACAGCACGCGTTTACATTTTCCCGAAAGGAAGAAAAACGTCCTTGTACAAGTATTGTCTTCAAACTCTCAGATGATTTTATAAATTTATTGTTTTCATATTTTTAACTTATAAAATTATATTAATTTATTTATAAATTCAGGTTAAATAAAATTTAGCTAAACTCGTGAATTGACTTCTCAATTTATTATTTTTATACTTCTAACTTATGAAATTATATCAAACCACTAATAAACTTGTTAAGTAAAATAAGTATATATTATGTAGAATTTAATTCATAAAAGTGGTAAAAGTTGATTCAATAAAAAATAAAACTAAAAAAATAAAAACTAATATTAACAAAAAAAATATGACAAATGCCTTAGTTTTAAATTTCTTTATTGAATATAATAATCTATGAATGTAAATAGATTTAATTTTAATTATTTATATTCAAAATATATTTAAATTAAATTATGGTTATATTTTATAGGAAAAACATAACTTTGGTCCCTGCAGTTTGTTTGTATTTTGCTATAGGTTTCTGCACGTTTTTTGATATTTTAGGTTCCTATATTTTTATTTTTTGGTGTTTTACGTTCAAGGTCCCTAAACTTTGTTCATTTTATTAATTTAGGGACCTAGAACATGAAAAAATAAAAGTGCAGGGACTCAGAACACTAAAAAAAGTGCAGAGATCTATGACAAAACACGAGCAAAGTGCAGGGACCAAAAGTTATGCTTTTCCTATTTTATATTTTAATTATTTAATCATATACTTCTAAAATTCTTTTATTAATAGAGGTAAACTTTTATAAATTTATAATCAGAGTTTACATTTTGAATTTACATTTCTGTCATGAATTTATTAAAACTTGTGAATTTAATAACATTGGGTACAAGAATATATTTGAGTCTATGTTTTGGGAAAAAAATTATTGGAATCTATGTAAATAAAAAATATTTTAAAAAAAAAGTAGTTGCAATTGAATCTGTTTATATTAATTAAATTAGCCAGTTAACAATATCCAGTTAACAATATCAAAAAAAAAATGTTATTGACAAAAGGGAAGAAACATGAAGCTACTTTTACTTCTTTTAAACAAGAGTGTTCAATCAATTTGGTGACCTGCCTCCCAAGCTGGTCTCGGTGACAAGGTCGGGCTAGAAGTTTAATCCAGACACAGTCTTGCTTAGCCCCCTGTGTGTGTGTGCGCATTATTATAAATTTTTATTATTATTAGTTTATTTTATGATATTTTTTCTATTATAGATCATATTTAATAAATTATGTTGTTGTCATTATGAATATTTTTAAGAAGTCAGTATTATAAAATTTTGATTTTTTTCCTAACTTAATATCACGTAAAAGTAATGTTTGTTATTGAGTTTTTAAAAATATAACTTTTGATTATAATGTTATTTTTTAAGGAAATAGTTTTTATGAATATAATTTAATATATAAAATTTATTTGTTATTTTATTTTTTTAATTTATTTGCTTTCTCATTACAATACCAAAATCTTGTCTTTTTATAACCAGCTAACCTAGTCATGATTTTGGTACATAAAGACCAGGCATTGGGTTGATAATTAACCCAATTTTGCCCCGTCTTTGTTTACCCTTACTCGTAAACCATAATATAAGATATTTGTAATAATTTCATGATTTTAAAAAAATTAAATGAGATTTTAATCAATTAAATAACTGCACATTTATTTAATTATACTTCCATTAAATATAGTTTTAATAATGGTAATCAAAATTTCAATTATTAAAAAAAATGATGCACAAGGTAAGAGTATGCTTAAAAGATAATTATAAAATTTAGAAAAAAATTAATTTTTAATTTCGCAACTCAGTCCTTAAACTATAACTCGCTGCAACTCAATTCCTCAATTTTTGACTCACTTATAATTCGATCCTTATTTTTTAAATTTTTTAAAAAATTATACTTATCAAATAAGAGGAAATAAAAAATGTTCATACCTTACGTTAAAATATTCTCATCTTGTTCTTTGATGTGAAATCCGAGCTGACATATAAAAATTAATAAAAGTTGAGGAATTAAGTCATAAAAGAGTCAAAAGTTGATAATCGAGTTATAAACGAATCAAAAAATAAAATATTGAATCACAACGAATTATAATTAAAAGGTTAAATTATAAGTAAGTTAAAAATTTAAGAATTAAATGATTAATGTTTTTTAAAATGTATCTAACTCCTAATATATTTTAAATACGATCAGTAAGGTTTTGCAGAAGACGTGAAGGGGCAATAGTGGCAAAGGGCTGTCGGCGACGTCATCAGTCGTCACCAATCTTCTATGCCTTCGTCGTATGGTCTTAGGCTCTCTCAGTCTTCACTTTTCACTTTTCAATGCTCGCCCTCCTCTTTCAATGTGTACCTTCTGAAGCCAACAATTCAAGTGGATTGAATTTATTTAAAATGAACTCAGTTTAAATTAAATTTATTCAGATTGGAGTTAAAATGTTATTTTTTTTTTTACAAAGTTTACATAATCAAAGTTTTACCTTAATTTTTTTTAGTTGGGTTCAAATTAGACTATCGGACTTAGTTAAAATTACCAACCCGTATAAATATAAAGTTGCAAATTCTAACAGTCGAGTTTATTCGAGTCAGACTTAATTCAAGCCAGCTTATTTGAAATTGAGGCTTAAAATATCATATCCTTTTAAAAAAGTCCATATAGTTAAGTCCAATCCTAACTCTTTTTAAATAAGTTTAGGTTTGACCTGAATTATCAACTCTAATACTTTCTTAATATTCTATATTTTCACACCAGCAGTAAAATAAAATGATTTATCATTTTAAAACTTGCAAACATTCCTTCCTTCCTAAACTTTTAATTTTGCATCGGTAATTAACCTATCATTAATTATTTTACTATTCTACTCACGTTGACATAGCATAAATATAGATAACTCTTGAACATTTTTTTTTTTCATTTTTGGAGATAGCCCTTTTAAACTATAAATTGTTTATAGATTATAGATAACTCCCTCAAACAAACTTTAAGAAATGCACCGATAAGTCGCTTGCCATATTATATTATTTTAATGAACTAAAATACGTCAATAAATGTAAAAGTATGGGAAATATATTATCAAATTTTAAACGCAAGAAATCATCCACATATAACTCAAACCTCTAATTATCTCTGCTTACAAAATAAATGCAGGTGTCCTCAAAGTGTACCCTTTTTTATTTTTCTTATTTTCTCACTATTTTGAAAATAATCGAGTCTATCTCTATATAGTATGATTTTTTTTCAGTGTGATTGTTTTATTCATAATAATATTTGAAATGACGACCTCATGTGAAAGAACACACACACACACACACACACACACACACATACATATTTCTTTGAACAAACATGTGAAAGAATATTGACTTCAGTTCGAACTAGCTGCTTGTTCTGTGTGTCTAAAGTAATGGACCCCATTTGCCCGAAAAAGGAGGGTCTGAAAGCAGCCCAGAATCAGGCCGACCGGTTAATCCGGGCCCATATCCAAAGACTTACGATTTTACCATATTGCCCCGACAAAGAGCCCTCTTATTACTAGTTACTCCCGCGCGTCCGTCACTCTCAGTAACAGCTTTTCTGGGAAGCTCTGCTTCTTCTTCCGCTGAAAGTAAACTCTTTCTTTCTTTTCTCTTTTCGGCTCTGAATTTCGAGAAACTCGAAACCCTAGACACTCACATTCTCATAGTCTTTCTAAGGTGAAATTCTTTGTTGTGCCTTGCAAAGCCTCGTCATTCCTCAGTCAATCGCGGTCGCCTCGCCGGACTTACTGTTGGATTGCTAGGATAGCTGCACTCCCGATTGCGCATTGCTGGAGAAATATTGCTACTCTTGTTGGTTTCTGGAAATGAATTGCTGTTCTTGAAGACGTTTATTTTTAAATAAATCAAGTTCCGCAATGTCTACATGGTGCTGAAGTGCGGTGAGCCATCTTTTCTTCTTGATCTTCTGGAGAACTGGCCTCGAATGATCATTTATTGTTTTAAGTATTCATGGTCGATATATGACGGTTCTTAATACTTCATTAATTAATGTCCGTAAGCGTGGTTGGTGAAACCAGTAATTGTAAGTCACTTCAGGTTTTTAAAACCGTCTCTGTGTTATTGGTAGGAATGTAGCATTCTTGGACCTTCTTTTGTGATTTTATCAAACATGCTAATCCTGCTTCTTCACCATTTGCTATATCGTTTCTATCCTCGTCACTTTTCCTGGGTTCTTACAGGGGTGCGCAGAGACATAATAACAATCCATGGCTTCGGGTCTTTGGAGTTCAACGTATGATGAAGGTTTCCCATTTATTTATATCTTGTTTCTATTTTCTTTTTGTATGATCAATGTTCAGTATGAAATACATGTTTTCCGGGTTGCATGTAAGTCTTCTATTTCATAATGGTTTGCATGTAATTGTGCTGTTCTCAGTTGCGCGCAATAGTAATAACTCTGAGCATCTTGGATGTCAATATGACTTTTACTTGGATTGTGTGCGTGGTATGTTCATATTCCTTTACCCTGTATATCTCTTTGGGCTTTCTCTGAGATATTCTTTTTATCATTCGTCTGTATTTACTGGGAGTTTTGTTTTTCCTTTCAGATGTGATGGAGGAGGATGCCTTGAATGAGAAATCTTGCATTCAGGCTTTAAAAAATTTAATAACAAAGGAAGATACCGAAATTAAAGAACTTGAAAAGGATCTCTTATCACTTCAGAATGAATTAGTCTGGGCTGAACATCAAAACTGGCCTGAAATATGCTGCAATGCTTTGACTCAGAAAATCAACTGGCTTGATGTCTCCATTAGGAGTTTGAAGAATGATCATGCTGATAATGCCAGAATTCAGCTGCTATTCCCTAATGAACCTGCTGGGACACTTGACGAAGTATTAAAGGCTACACTAGGAGACTGCCGTCAAGATAACTGTGGCCAGGTTTGAATGATAAAATTTCTTCATTTTCTCAATTATAAGATTTTATTAATCATAATTATTAAAAATTTAGGTAAAACCATTTTCCTTACATTTATGACCACCATTCTTAAGGTTTGCTGTCTTCTTGTCATGCTTCTTTAATCAGATTTTAATTCATCCAGTACTATCTTTTCCAAGATCATGCACTCCATGATTTTATGATGTTTTGGGCTGCATTAGGAGTCAGTGTATTGATTTTTTTTTTAAAAAAAAAAAATTTTGTAACTGAATCTGCCAGTATTAATTCCAAAAACTCAAACTTTATTGACACATATTTTTAGATTTTATTGGCCATATGCAAGTGAAATGTTGATTTTAGTGTTAATTTCCCATTGTCTCTTGATTTTTCAATTTTTTAATACTAACATTCAACCCTTCTGACATTTAGGTCGTCATAGTAACTAATGAATTGAAGTTGAGCACTGTTATATTTTTTCAATTTTCAAATGTCAAATGTTGATATTGAGCACTCTCCCTTAGCTTCTTTATTGAACAATATTATTAAGGGAAAATGATAGAAAAATTCATTTAAATTAGGTAAATAACAAATTGGTCCTACGAAATGGTATAATTCCCTTGGAATCCCTTGGGATCTTTTTGTCATTAGGGAATTAAAGGAAATGATACTTTTGCTTAGACATGTATCAGAGTTGGAAATTCACAACTCTCCATTCACAACTTTGGTTCCAATATTAACAAGTTTTGTCCCTAAATTCGCAATAATTTATTAGTCATTCACAAGTCTTGGTGTGCAAGTCCAGACAAGCAACAGAGTTGAAAATTTGCAAGTTTCCATTCACAATTTTGGTTCTCAAGTTAACAACTTTTGTCCTTAAATTTGGAATAATTTATTAGGCATTTGCAAGTCCTGGTGTGCAAGTTTAGACAAGCATCGGACTTGGAAATTCACAAGTCTTCATTCACAATTTAGTTCCTAGGTTAATAACTTTTATCCCTAAATTCATAATAATTTATTAGTCATTTGAAAATCCTAGTATGCAAGTCCAGACATGCATCAGAGTTGGAAATTCGCTAGTCTCCATTCAAAACATTGGTTCCAATATTAAGAAGTTTTGTCCCTAAATTTGCAACTATGCAACAAGGAATTATAATTTATCAGTACCCTCTAAGTAAGTATCAGCACCCACGTTTTTCAACTTTAAGCATGAAAAGAAAATGAAAACCTCAATCATTTACGCACAATAACCCACATCAATTTCAACTATCACATATGGGAGGAGAAAATTTCAAGGAGGAGAAGAAATTTATCCACATAAAGCAGACGCAATAGAGGAAGAATGTTTGCTTATATGTACCCATGCATAGCAGCCAAACAAAACAAACAACCCATGTACAAAAACTAAAAAAAAAGAACACGAGAACGAGAAGAAGAAAGGGAGGAGAAGAAGGAGAAGAAGGAGAAGGAGACAGAGAAGGAAAGGGAGACGGACCAGAAGAATACCATGAATCAAGGTGTGAATAGAGAACCCGAGACAGACTAGAAAAATTCGCAAGTTTCTTCAGTGAAGATTGAGATTTTTGTTTACTTTGACGGCAATTTGATCATTTTATTTGATTCCCTAATGACAAAAAGATCTCAAAGGACTCTAGGAAAATTATACCATTTTGTGGGACCAATATGTTATTTATCTAATTTAAATGGATTTTTTTGTCATTTTTCCTGTTATTAATTTGTCCAATAAGATGAAACAGTTAAGTCTTCCTGATGTGACAATGCACTCAGAGTTACAAGTAGACAATTTTATACTGTCAGCGGACAGCCTGACAATATGAACTTGTTTTCAGTTTTCAGAATGGGAAGAAAAGAGAATAAAAACCGGTAAATGGGCTAATGTGGTTGTAGATCTCCTAGACCATTTGTCTGTTTTTAGTTCGCAATGCAGTCTTGTTTTATTTTTATTTTTCTTTTGCTGTGTAGGTCTAAACTTGCGAACTGTTTTGGATCCATGATAATTCTGGAGCAAACCTCCATGGTCTTTATCTATTTTATGTAGGGCTCTCTCATTCTGTTTCAGTTATACTTGAGTTTGATATGTTTAATCTTTGTGACTGGATTTTCCTTGTGTTTCTCACTCAATATACCTTACATAGACCCTGACACTGGTTATTCTTTCCAGGAACTGCTTGGTAAAATTGTTCTGAGAAGTGCTGATTTTGGGGCTATCAAGAGTTTACCCGGTCCTCCTGATGGAATGAATTTACTGGGAAAATCAGATTTTAATGTTTTAGCATATGAGGAAGTTAGAAGAAGCCAACTTGTCACTACAGATAAAAGTCAAATCTTGAATTCTGCTACTTCCAAGGGCAAGGAAAATGTTCTGAAAGAAGTCAAGGTGCAAACCCTCCTGTTTCTCGTTTAATCAATTTTAACTTCCTGCACTGGATGCAGTCTATTTGAGTATTATTTTCATCGGGGTTTGTAGTCTAATTTTTCTTAAATTTTGCAGCAAGGTGGTGAAACTGTCAAAGATGTCACTACAGATGAATGTCTGGATTCCAGCTTTTGTCAAGAAGTAAAAAGTGAAAATTCTAATTTTGCTCCAAAAATTGCACGGAGAGATTGCGAGAAAGCATCAAATGTTGCTCCAACTCAAGATTTGGACCCAACTAATTTACCCTTGAATAGGGATTGTGGGAGAATAAATCCTCTTCAAGTTGATAGTGATGAAGAATTTTGTCTTGCTGCTTCTGAATCATGGAACCGTAAAAGTTCACTGCATGTAATGTACTTTCAGAGTGCTAGCCTTGTTAATGCCGGAAGTTCTGGTTCGAGTTCAATGTCAGAGATGCAAACTAAAAAGCCCCGTTTTACTGGGTCTCAGCTGACTGACCGAGGGAAATCTCAAGTGCTATGCCCTAAACCTGAACCTACTGTCTACCTTGGGAAGTCCATTATGAGTGAGCCTGGTAAGGTAAAGAATCGGAGAAAGAGAAAACAGAAATCAGATTCATTTTCTGCTAGAGATCCGAGTGAAAATCCTATGGAAATTGATTCAAGTTCATCGAGGGAAGTTACATGCAAGAGGCAACGGAAGTCAAGAACCAGCGTTGATGGAAATTTAGTTGAGTCTCTGGGCAGCAAGGATGCTAAAAGAACAGTGCAGCTGGAACAGCATGAAACTGCATATGCTATTGTTCCTTATGACAGCAAATTTTTTGGGTTGCAAAAGAAAAGAAATGTATGTAAGTTGCCAGTCACGGCAGGAATACAAAATTCACTTGTTAAATTGATTTAACAAGCTCAAATGTAGTTGAAACGGACAATGGACAACGTGAAGATCTTCAGAATAGTTGGTCCGGCTCCTCAGTTGATTCTCATAATAAGACCTCAGTTCTGATGCCTGTGAGCTTGAGAAACTTGACATTGAGTAATTTGAGGGCCATAGCAAAGCAGCACAACGTGAAAAAATATTACAGAATGACAAAAGGACCTTTGGTGGAACAACTAACTCAGATTCTCGGCGGCTGGTGAATTTACTTTTGGCTAAAACTTCGATGTTGATAAGCGATAACCCATTTCAGCTTTGCTACTTTTGATATTGTGTTTCAATTAGGATTTAGGTTGACAGATGCTCCTTTGGTAAACCCAAAAGGAGTACGTGATAGGATATAATACACATGCTATAGAAAGAATACTAGCTATAGCTATAGAAGTAGTGTGCAAAATGCAAATGAAAGGAGGTATAGATGTTTCTTCTTCCTTGCTGGTTAGTCCTTGTGTCTGAAATTCTGACGAAAATGTGAGTATAACACTATAACGGCTATATTGCAATCCTTTTTAGTGTCACTGCACAGTGGACACTGGCTATGTGGAATTATGGTTTTTGACTATGAATGCTTCACAACGCTCCTAAGCCGAGCCGTGCTTTTTTTTCTTTTCTTTTCTTTTCTTTTTAATGTAATTATTTTATGTTTCATGAAACTTTGCTCGTGGACTGTTCTTGGTTCGACCTCTTTGCGTTCAGACTGAATGAAGGTAAGCATTACGCCTCCGCACCCGTATTATTAACGGCGGTTATGTTTGATGTTCGCTGCGTCGAGAAATGTATTTTTCCATATTACTGAGAATTGGATCCAGAGATGTAATTCTAATTTGAGATTTAGTTGATTTTATGAAGACAGGATTTTTTATGTGATGCTTAAATGCTAAAAAGAATTCAGCTTTTCTAAGAAATTGAGCTCTTGATGGTCTTGTCCTGAACTTCACTTCACACGTGTATTAGTAGAAATTTAAACAATTGAAAGAAAAAAACTTATATACTTAAGGTGTATATATCTAATTAAATCAAAATATATGAATCTTTTATAAATTATTTTTTCTATAATAAATTTTTATTATTAATTAAATTAATATATTAAAATTTACATGTTATGATTTAATTTGATATAAATATATTAAGTATATAATGTTAAGTATATAAATCTTATCCTAACTGAATTAATTTCATAACATGCCACACGCCCCAGGGGGAGCTAGATTCATTATTGGATTCTGAAATTGAGTAAAGAAACAATTTCTTAGTTTAAGGATATTCTAAGAATATTAATTATGTTTAAAATATAGAATTATAATTTTTTTAAAAAAATCATGATTCTTAGGTGGGATTAAAATTTTCCTGATTAATTTTTTTATTTTTTATTTTTTCAATAGTCATCTTATATTTTCAATATTTATTTTCCATGGTTTTAGTATTGAAAATAATTAAAATTAAATATTGTTTAGTGTTGAAAATATAAATATTGTAAATATCTATCGAGTGATGTTCGGTTCAACTGGAAGGAGTTAAAATTAACTTATGTTAGGATCATGAATTTGCATCCAAGAATATGCAATGATTTTAGTAGGTTTTCCAAAATACTAGGTGAAGGAATAAATGGAAGAAAAAATCTTAAAGGATTAATAAAAAAATTGAATAATAAAATAATAAAGATGAATAATAAAAATGTGAAAAAAATAAGTATTGAAAATATAAAAGATAAGTATTGAAAAATTAACTCAAAAAAAATTAATTTTAGTTAAAGACTATTATCTATAATTTACCAGAGAATTCTTAAATGTCGCTCTCCCTTGCTTTTATGGTATGTGCTGGATTCCATCGTGCCAACCTAGCATAATTTTTTTTTTAGATAATAAAACTTTTAATTTTTCAAATTTATTTCAGTTATTAATTTGATTTCTTTAATTTAATTTTTTTATCAATTTGATGCTTTATTTTTTTTAAATTATTATGAGTCTCTTAAGTTTTAAAATACAAATAACTATAAAAATAATTTAACATGTGAAGTATATTAATGACTTAATATATACATGTGCGTGTGCGCGAGCGTAATTAGACGAGAATAAATTAATTTTTAAATTAATTAATTTTTATCATTATGTTTTATTAAATTATCCCTTCCCCTTATAATGTGTCTCATTCTCTTAGCGTTAAAATTTTAGAGTCTGTTTCTTATCATACCTATAATATATTTATTTTTATGACTGTCATCAATACTTAAACATTCATGTTAACAAATTTTAATATTATTACCTCCTTTTTAAAAACTAAAAACCAAATTGATAACCGAATTAAATTTAAAACATTAAATTGATAAATTAAATTTGAAAAAAAAATCAATGGCTTAAAATAACTGAAAATTACATTACCCCTTATTTTTGTAATTTAAAAAAGTCCAAACCCTCTTTGAACGTTTCTTAGGTGGAAGGATTGACACCTATAACAGACATAACTTTGAGGATGCAATAAAAAGGAAATAAATCTAAAGATCTGATTAAGAATTGGAAGAAGTCATAAATACTAGCAGATTAATTTTCCCTAAAAAATAACACATCAAGGCCAGAGTCATACCATCAAAGCTGGCAGATTCTCCCAAGTGAATGTAATTTACTTACGCCAAAATTAATACAACTAGCAAGCGTATTCTAATCTGTACAAAGCCCCAATTACGTTTAAGCGGGGCGATCTATAAACTATAATTTTATATATCTAAGGCTATCACTATGCACAAAGTAAAAGGATATACAGCTTTGCCTGCCTTGTGTCAATACAAAATGGATGCGGGAAACAGGGAACAAGAATTTGTAGACCAACAGGGGAGGCAACCTAGCTTGCAATTTACCAAAGAAAGCCGATCTAAAAGTTGATACAACACCGCACCCACTTTCCCGCATTTAGTTAACTTGAGTATCCATAGCCTCTTTCTGCTTCTGAACCTCCATACTAAATTCACGTGGAAAAATAGTGCTTATTGGGTCAGCTCCGGGAATACATTAGCTGTACCCGCAGAAGAGTCGTCAAACTTGTCATTCCCAGCTTTCTTTGCCTTCTTCGGTCTCTTGGGTTTCTGGACCGCTGGATCGTACAACTCATAGTCCATCGGCATTGAACTACTATTAAGCTCATCCATCTTTTGAAATTTCCTGGCCCTTGATTTGGTTTGCTTGTCAGGGGCAGCTTTTCTCTGCAACTTTACAACAAAAATTCTGATAAACATGCATCCGTTGACCTTCGCAAAGACCACATGAACTAAAAATTTACATTCGTCAAACATTATCCCGTAAAGCCAACAAAACTAGGCTCCAACAGATGATCCCCCCCCCCCGGGCCAAAAAAAAAAGATCTCAAGTCTGTTGGTTCCTCAATGGATATCAGATATCCCAGGTCGTAAATCAAGATTGCCAAAAGAACGTAATCAACAAGGCTGCACAGAATTTCTCACTCCTTATTCCAATTTTATATTGTGGATAAGGTAATAGCAGTACGGTCTCTTGAAATTCAAATATTTATTTAAAAAACCAACAACCAGACAATATTATTAATTGCAGAGCAACTTAGTAAGGGGGGAAAAGAAAGGAAACAAATCAGACGCATCCATTGCCGAACCAGTAGTCAACTGCACAAAATAAAAGCTAACATAATTTTTTATCAGCCTAGATAATTCACTTGAAATGTGATCCGCAGGAATGAATAACTATCTAATTAACCATTGATTCCTAATGCCTCATGCATAATGAGAAACAACAAAACTTCCTATATAAATTTCTTATTATGCACCTACTTGAAATCAGAGTGAGAACCAGCAGCATCAATACTCATAAATTATCAGGTTACCTTTTTATTACTGGGCTTTGATCCCTCTGGGTCAAGAGAAATATCATTATCTGGGCCCTGTGCTCCAGAGTTCGTTAGCTCTTCCAGGGACACGTCACCTTCTTCATTTACAAGTATACCCTTCCTAGTTTGTTTCCTCTTTTGCTTATCCTTTATCTGGAAATACAAAACGAGGTGAAAATAATCAGGATCTCTCAAAATTGGTTTGAGCATTCCACAGCTTGCATTTTGCCTTCCCATACTGGTGGTCAACAATAATTAACAGTTCGCGTCAATGTGATTCACAACCAACCTGAAGAGGAATGTCCTTAAATTTCTGCTCCAACTGGACATCATCCAGAAGAAAGGATACAACATCATCAGGATCTATAAAATCACCAACAGAACCACCAGTCATGACAAGGTTCTGTACAGTGCTTTTTTGGCCTGCTCTAAGAAGAATCTTCTCTTCAATTGTTTCTTCACATATAAGTCTGTAAACAGTGACCTACAAGATTTAAAATGAAACAGAATCAGTTAAGAAACCAAAATAAACTGAGTGTTACAAAACTTGAGAAAAATCAAAGCTTTTCTGTTGCAGAAAAGTGGCGTGATCACAGGAAGTGAAGGAGGGTGAAAGAGAACAACTGTGGCATGTATGCAAGCAAAGAATGTACTGAGAGAGAGAGCATTTGCTTGGTGCATTTATCTATTTATTTTGTAAAGGGAGCGTGCAGGTTGTTCGTTTCAACAATAGATTGGATCTAACCAACTGCACTTTTTACTTTCTTTGTTACTACGAAAGGTGAATGATTCAGCCAATTAATTCAATGATCCAGAACCATTGACATGGTTAAAATTAAGCAGTTAGCATATTACTCTTTCTACATTAGCAAAAAAGAAGGAAAAAGTAACTTTCCTTTTCCAACATTCATGTCAATTGGCCTCAAACATTAGCGCAACACTATCATTTAATCATTATCAAATGCATGCACATGGAGGGGGAATGAGGAAGAGATAACTAACATCTTTTGTTTGACCCAATCGATGAGCTCTATCCATTGCCTGCTGATCCAACGTAGGATTCCAATCACTCTCATAAAAGATTACTGTGTCAGCAGCCGTCAAGTTGATACCCAATCCACCAGCCCTTGTACTAAGTAAGAACACAAAAACATCATTCCTGCATCCATAAAATTACAAATATCGTAAGTGTTAAGAGTGCACGTGATTTAATTTCATTTAGAAGTCATTGTTAGAATGTTATTTGTCTCAATTCAACTTTCTGAATCATGTATTTTTATTTTGGAGCTGATTTGGAGGGATTTATGTCCTCAGTGTCTGTTGCTAAATTGGCAGCATCAAATGTGATTCGTCTTGAACCATCTATCCTACATTCAGCCTTCACAGTAATATTTAACACGAATTTTCTTTTGTTTCTATTTTATCCATTCCTCTGCTACGCTTCAATAAGCAAATGCATAAAAGTAATGTTTAGTAACCTCACTAGGGTCGTGTATCCCTGCAATATGGCAAGACATTACCTGTGCTGGAAGTCTCTAACCATGTCTCTGCGGTCTTGAATAGCCGATGATCCATCAAGTCTAAAATATCTATATTTTCTATAATTCATGTAGTCCTGCAAGTTGCATTCAATAGTAGCATGAAAACTCGCGCAAAGTTAAAAGGTAAGCACCAAGACAAGTACAATACTATGCTGCCATAGTGATTCTCAAACCTTGTGGGACCATTTCCAATTTTTCAAATCACTGATTTTACTCACTCCCTCCAAAAACATCAACATTATAATCAATTCTTTTTGTTGCTTTAGCTAAAAAGAATTGAAACTCGTGGAACTCATCCTGTGCTGATTTTACACAACAATTACAATAAAGAACTCATACATCAAGGGGTCCAAGTGACAAAAACATAAGACCAAAAACTTCTAGATATGATTAGAGTCAAAAAGTATAACATTGCAACAAATTTAGCAATACCTCAAGAATATTCAGCATCTTTGTCATCTGAGCAAACAAGAGAACACGATGATTTTCAGCCCGCAAGCGTTTTAATAATATGTCAAGTGTTTGAAGCTTCCCAGAGTCCTATATGAAAGCCATGCCTCAGAAAATCATTTCAATAAGAAAGTTGAAGGATAGAGGGTGAAGGGGGGGAATGGGATCGCTCAATAAAGAATAAAGAGTAAAAGAAATTAAAACAGCACTTACAGTGAGCAATTTTGCAGGGTCAAAATTTTGCATAGGGGGAGATGAACCTAAAATTTTGTGGGTTAACTGAAGAGCAGGCTGTGCAACTGGTACTTCAGAATCAACCTCTTGAATTAAATGATGGGGAGGACCATCTGGCTTTCTAGGTCCATTAAACTCAGATGTGCGCGCAAATCCCACAAGCAATCTCTTAACCCAAGGGTCATGCAACTCTTCAAGTGTTTTATAAGAGAAGTTTCGATCTGAGCAGTGAGCAACAATCTAAAAAGAAAAGAAGAAATGCAGACACCAATTAATGACCATTTTGCAAAATCAAGCCTGAAGATTGGATAGTAAGGAAATATAACATACTGGGGGAGCTCTAGTCCGAGGGATATATGTGTATGCTGAGTGAATAAGTCTTGCATTGGATAAAATCCTATCTTGATATGGGACGACCAATGCCTCAAAAGGGGCATGGCTAGGGCCAGTAGCAAATCTTCTTTGAAAAATATTTGTCTCAGATTTTGTAGGCACCAGTAACATTCGCATAACAGCCCTTACTTTTCCTCTTTCAAGGTAACCAGATTCAGGATCATTATCCAGAGCCTCTGCCACGAAGTCCACAACCTCATTGATAAATTTTCGTTCCCATCTCACCATAGAATACAATACTTGCTCCATAAAAGAACCAGTAGCTGAAAACATCACTTCTTGTGGGGACAAATCCATCAAACGGGCAAAACCAAAAGTTCCACTTCTAATACATGACGCATTTGATTTATTCCCTTCAGAGAAGATAGATTTAAAAACATTCTCTGGGCTATAAATATTAAAATGTCTTTGAAAATATTCTCTGCTAACACCACGAGCAACAGTTGAATTGAGCAATTTAGAACCTTGCATGATTTCTTGATGGACAAGTTTTGGCATCTAAAAAGATGAGGAAAAAGCTAACATCAAAAATGGTATATAGACGTGCCATGTGATTCATGTTTTACCAGTAACTTGGATATAGAATTAGAATCAACACAACGAGAGAACGGACCAACTATTTAGCATGCAAATGTAAGTTGCAACTTGGAATCCATTTAAAATTAGCTTACGGATCATATGTATAAGTCAGATCAGATTCAAAATATACTTAATCTACTCTCCATCACTTTTGTTCCTCCTCCTTTGTTCCTATTAGAATATAAGAAATTAAACCAAGTGCACTTGTCTCCAAAAGAAAAAATCAAGTAACACCACAACGAAGACCTGAATTAATTTGATTTTTTTTCCCCATGAAAAGCTTTCTAATTCACAGAATGAACTTGCTCTGCAATAGACATGCAGTGTCAATTTCAGTTGTACGCTTGTACACATAATGCTGAGATATTTAAGGCACCACATATTTCTGATTAGAACAATAACATCTCCATAAGAATGGAATTATCGTCACCGATTCTGAAGGTAAACAGTCACAAAAATCATTTGGAACAGTTTACGTAACAAAAGCTTGATGGCACCAAACATACCATAATAGTAACTTGCTTGTTTTTTAAATTTAAGAGCGTGCTGACAGGCAGGAAAAGGAAAGTCAAAGGGGGGATGAAGAAGAGAGAATTATCAGATTAAATGCCTCAGCACAACAGAAAGGGTTTTACGCAGTACCTCGTATGATATGGGATTGTGACCCCCAGAATAGTAAACATCCTCCAACTCCCCAAATGGAGGTGGCGGAAGGGAATTTGGAATCTCCCCAAAGTTATAGAATGTGGTTCCCTCGCTCCTCTCAAACAACTCCGGATGGTTGCAAACCTGCCATGTTTAAAGAGCAATATTTATTATGGGAAACAGGGGAAAAAAAAAAGAGGAACCTCAGATGCTGAAAACAAAATATGTTATCTTTACTAATATACTAATCAATGCAAAATTTCAGAAAAAGAGAACCTCCATTGAATGAACTGGCTACCTTTCTTAGTTGAATAACAATATTCATTAAATTCAGAAGTCTCTTCTCATTAAAATGCCCACGATTGCTATCAAACAACCCTGCAAGAGATATTTTATTCTTGATTGCTTGATAGAAAGCTTGCTGCCGAGAACTCAACTTGCAGTGCACTGTAACCTCTGTTTTCCTAGTCAGTTCAGATATTACATCCTTTTTAACTCGTCGCAGCATGAAAGGCTTTAGAATAGAATGCTGTCAGGATATGAGCAACCAAAAGATAAGTCATAAGCTTAGGAACAAAAGTTCATGGGAGTCTAGAAAAAAAATAGCTCAAACGCAAAGAACAAAGCAATAGTTACAAATGAGACTCAATGAAAAAAAAAAAGGTCAATCCCTACTTTTCCACTACAATGCAAGATACAGTAACAAATTTCAAACATCAGCTTACTACAGATATTAAACAAGAAATACAAACTTACCAATCTGTTAAGTTGATGTTCATTCAAAGTACCTCCATGTTCTGCATGGTTCTCAATTCTAGCAAGTGATCATAAAAGACTGTTAGACGACAGTTACAACATCCAAAAAAAAAAAAAATCCAACTGACTAAAATGAACAAAAAAAAAAATACCCTTTTGAAAACCATTCATTAAACTGCTCATGGCTATCGAATAAAGTTGGCATAATGAAGTGCAGAAGAGCCCACAATTCTGCCATATTATTTTGAATTGGTGTACCAGTCAGCAACAAGCGATTCCGACAATTAAAACTGAGGAGTGTCTTCCATCTTATACTGTCAGATCACAGATATTCAAGTATTTACACATGCGAATATTATAAAAATGAAGTTTAAAGGAAGAAATCACCACACACATGAATACAACTTCAAATATCTTATTCATCACAAGCAAACTAATACAAAAATAAATTACACATATTCAGCATGCACTCCAAATAAACAACTAACCACTGTTTTTTAAGGAAATATTAAGCAGAAACAATGATTATATATGCCATTCACTCAAGCACCTCAGATATAAAATAATTAGAACCTGGTTGAACTTTTAATTGCCTGGGCTTCATCTAATACCATGTACTGCCATTTCACACGTCGAAAATACTTCTCATCAGATACTAGAAGCTGGTAGCTTGTAATGAGAATGTGGAATTTTGCTTCCCTGGTAAGCAAGAAACAAATATCAATTATAGTCATCCGAGGGATAAAATAACCAGAAAGATGAGTTACGCAGAGAATAAGATACATGACAGGGTTCAGAATATTGTGTTAACCAGTTAACCTCACATCAAAACTCCCAAGCATAGACGTCAAGAAGATGCCTATCCATGCAGATGAACAATGCATAGCTACCAAACTAGAAATGCACAAAGAACATAGTCATCTCTCTCCCTTCTGGATACCACACTCACCCGACCATGTAATAGGGGATGTCAACTACTCCCTCATCTTCAACAAAATAAGAATCAGCATTTCGAGACATTTAAAATAAAACAATTTAATTTGCCTGCCAGCTTGGCAGAGGAATTATTGAACGCCAAATTTCAGCATTTTCCAATTTACTCTATTGAAAAATTCAGATAAATTAAAATCCTCTCGTCTGAGATTTACCCAAAACATGGTCATTTGTGCCGTTTCAAAGAACTCTCTCTTATATAAGAGATTTAGTGAAACTGGATGGCCAAACAACTCTTACCTAAAAAATCCAGACCAAATAAAATCTTTTAAGTTTTCTCAAACTATCATCTGTGCCAATTAGAAAATTTACTTGCATATACAATAATAAACAAAGGAGACATTGTGCAGCTGAATGCAGCTATATTTCTACTAACAGGAGACAAAACCTTTGCTTAGTTTATATTTTTCTTTTCTTTATGAAGAAAATCAACGGAGTCTCTAAGGAGCTTATCTCATCACCATAATTTATCTTTCAGCCACTGAATATAGAAACCTCCTACCTTGAGGCAGGCAGTGTAGAAAGCAAATCAAGTAATCGGTTTAAACAATTTCTGACTGTACAAGGCATGAAATGAAGAATACCTACGATAAAGATCCTTTGGGTTGATACTTTTCCTAAGTACTGTCCGCTCATGAAGCCCGCCCCAGTAAGGAAGAACTTTCATTTCAGGGCAGAAGCGCTCAAGTTCCTCGTTCCAATTGTTCAATACTGATGCAGGTGCAACAATCAAAAATGGTCCCCATATATTTTTCTCCTGCATGGGGAAAATTGTTAAATTAAATTCATTGGAATGCTCAAAACACTAGGTTTGACTGGTTACCTCAGCTAGATGGGCTAAAAAAGCCATGGCCTGAATGGTCTTTCCAAGTCCCATTTCATCAGCAAGTATACCATTCAGACCCTGCTCGTAACAATTAACTAACCACTGAAGACCTTTTAGCTGATATTCCTTAAGACAGCCCCTAAACAGTTCTGGTGTCCGAACTGTCGATGCCACAGGCATTGTTGAGCTGCAACAGAACATCACATAGTTTACTTAAAACTCAACATTATTGCTTAATATCATAATCACCAATGTCATCTGGATAAAAATTAACATAGAACATGTGAATACATGTATACTTGTCCATATATATGTACATGTATTTGTCTGTGTGCCAAACAATGGGGAGGACAAAGAGAACTCACGGGGTTTGCAAATCAATGTTACTTGCTCCTGCAACTTCCTGTGAAAGTGCATCAGTTTCAGTTTCACCCACCTGACGCAGCTTCAAGCATTCGCTGTCAAAAGCACTAGTCAACTTTCTCTGCTTAGAGACAGCTTCTTGAGCAGCCTTCAAAGCTTCCTTCTTCAGTTCAACCTCTTCAGGATCTTCCTCCCCACTAGGCCCAACATCTGAAGAGCCCACTTCTGCATCATGATCATCTGCTTTTTCATCTACTGTAGGTAAAGCATCAGAGGACAGTAAGTTCGACTTGTTCTGCATAAAGTGACTATATAGCTCAGTCTGCTGTATAAGGAAATTCAGTCTTTGCTGCTGCCTCTTTGCTTCTCGAAGCTCCTGTTCGCGTCTCAAAGCTTCAGCAGCTTCTTTCTCCTCTTTTTTCCTCAATTCTGCCTATAATGAATGAAAATGGCAATTAAAAGCGTACCTAAGTCCAATGTGCAGGTAAAATTAACAAAAGCATGACTCTTCAATTTCAAATAGCAATTCAATTACCAGATCAGTTGCCCACCAAATAAACCACTTTTTTTCGGACATAACACAGTGCAATAACAAATAAACAAAGTCCAATTCTTCTTATCTAAGTCTCAACATCCACCTCACCGAATGGCTCAGACACCACATTAAATTCACAACAGTGAAGGGTGCACAGCATTTCCAATTAAAATACACAATATTTATTGTTCACCAGGAGGGGGAAACCCTAAGAATTGCAGGCATGATTACTTTCCACTGAACATGCACCATTATTACACATAAAGAAGCTTCTTGAACCAATGTTTTTTCAGTTTTTGATAACAAGCACCATTATAATATATTCAGAAAGGAAATGACTAGTACCATCTCCTTATCCACTCGTTTCCAGAACAGCAAAACATCTCTAGCTAGTCTTCGGGTGCGAATGGGTGCACTCCTCATGAATTTAAGTGATCTACTCACTTTCATTCTGACCTGAAAAAGAGGGGTGTCCATACAAGTAAAATATCAGATCGCAGGATTTAGAGTTAAAACTAGATTGGTGATACATATCAGAAACCAATCCGCCTTAAAACAGATGAAAGATGTGCAAATGGTAGGAAATAGAGCATGCCTCTCTTTGACAGTTCTCTGAGAACCTCTTGGCATCAACGAGTTGCTTTCGATGGAAAGCAGTAAAAAACCTATGATGCTTTGGTATGTCTCTTCTTACAATATTTATCCAGACCTTTCCAATTCTTTCCATTTCCTCCTTCTCAATCAAAGAAGGGTCTTTCTTTATCTTTTGCTTCTTAGGTAGGCTTCTTTCAATGATCTGCAGTAGTGGAGAAATAGGGATCAATGAAAGAGGGAGAAAAGGATTGAAGAGAAAGGTCTCCAATAATATTATAATACCCATGCATACCTCATATGTGTCGCCTTTCTCCAAAACCTTCACATAATAAACCTGCAATACACCACCCTCAGACAAAATAGATCGCTTAATATTTCCAGCAGCTCCCTCTGGGATGGAAGAATTCAAAGCAATATCAGTTACTTTCAGACTAAATTGATGAGGTGAGTTAGAAGCTGACATGGCCTTCAATCGTGCCTGAAGTGATTCAAATTGAGGTAAGGTTTCCCCCATGCCAGCTCGGTTTCTAGTCCCAACCCTTTTATCAGAAGCCATCATTGCAGCCAAGGATCCCAAATCCAAGGTACCCTTTAGGAAAAATTCCTCGACTCGGATATCCGAGAAACTTGGAAGGTTCACCATTGCTGCTAACTGATCATAAGTAGGAGGAATTTTGTAAATAGTGCCATCTCCAATATCTAAAGAAGCTGGTTCATAGATAGTTCTGCAAGTGAAAGAAAATGATGATAATGCGTACAACATAAAGTCATAAATAACATTGCATAATCCAAAATTCCAAATGCTCTAATACTATCCAGGCAACAGGGAAGAAAAGGTAGACCTATCAGATCCATATTGATGTCTGAATTCTGCATCACGGTAGTTTACAGGTTTCTGAGGATTAATATCATTCAGCCACTCTGACGAAGCCTCCAGAGCATGTATTCCTCCTCGGTTCTCATTCACTAACTTCCGAGCTTTCAAGCCTATGTTACTCTTAAGAAGTGGAGCGCTAACCCGATTTTGGGCAGGACTAGATGAGGTATCTTTATACCTCCTCTTGTATTTTTGAATATGTTCCCCAAGCATTGATCGGTATCGCTCCTCAGTCATGTGTGTTCCACAAAAATTACCCTTGTCTTCGCCGTCACTGTTTTGAGACCACTTCCTCTTCTTTAACAAATTTACCTCCCTTCCACGCGTACTCCCATTGCTGTAATTTGCGATTGCCCCACCTATGTGTGGAAGTATAAAAAAAAAAAAAAATACAGGGTACAAATTTACATGAGACACAGCTCTGGCTCTCCAAAATTCATCAACTGGTTATACAGGGAGAAAACTTGTAGAATAGAACTATCATTTACGTGCACAAAACCCAAGTAGGTAAAGAATCTTTGAAGACCAACACAAAGAAAAAAGTAATGCCTACCTTGGCTATCTCTGCTCTCATCCTGACTACTATTCCCATAATAATCAAAATCATCATCTTGTTGTGGAAGTTGAAAATTCATCAAAGACTACAAAACAAAATGCAACAACAAAAACAAAAAATAAAGAGCCGTAATAATATTTCGCGGGAAAATAAGCTTTAGGAAATATAAGAAGCAAACAACAATTAGAATCAACTATGCAAAACTCTTGTAACCCACCAAAAGCGATAAAATAAAATAAAAGGATAAAAAAAAAGTTCGGAGACATGATGCAGGGATATAGAACCTCTGCTTTTAACAAGGCAGTTCAGCAAAGAGAAGCATAATATATCAAGGCTTAGAGAGAATAAGGAAGGCCAGAGCCACAAACCTCGAGATTGAAAAGACTGGAGTAAGAGAGCGAGTCCTTGGATTGCCTTCTGTGATCCATGGGGTGTGACGCAACTACAATGCGAGGGTAACCGTGGGCGAAGAAACCCTAATTCTCTGGAAAGTCATGAAGGAAGAGATCGGCAGAAGGAGGGCAGAAGGAGAAAGAGAAGTTCCTCAATAGCCCTAAAAGGAGTATGGCGGAAGACAAGGGAATGGAGTGGTGCGTAGGATAAGGTGGGCAGCAAGGAGGAAGAGAAGGGTCGAAGACGCAGGGGGCGCACGTAGCATCAAAGTGTGCTAACGTACACCGGATGGGTGACATTTTCTTAACGTGCGCTACGAAAGGTATATTGCAAGTTCCACTTCTCAGGAGCAGGAATTTGTGCATCCAGTTCAGCACAAACGGTATTGAGCGGTAGCAGACGGAGAGAGACACGTGGAGAGAAGATCCTCAAAACTCACAAGAGATGGGGGCGCCTCTTTTTTTTTTTTTTTTCCCGCGTAACCTCAACAAATAGGTTTTTTTTTCAAAAAGAAAAATAAACTATCAGCGGGCTGCGTATTGGAAGCCCAACCAACAAAAGGGCCCAGTATTAACTATTAACTAACTAATTACTTAATGAGTTATTAATAATTGATAATCAACTAGATTTTCATTAACTCAGAGCAAGCTTACCGTTGGGGGAAAACGATAAACACGTGCAGAGCATACTCGGTGCTGTGAGAACATAATGAAACTTCACATCTTAATTTCAAGAATCTTTTGTCTCAAAAAAAAAAAAAAATCAACAATCTTCCACCATCCTAAGGTTATAAAGAAGTTATCCAATCATATTTGACCCAGTTTGACCTGAAAAAGTTGATCCTGTTAAAAACTGATGCTTTAAGATTGAAAAGACTAAAAAAATTAGATTATTTTTTCAGATTGGAGTGGACAGAAGACTAGATATTTGAAATAATTGGTCCAATCTAGTCCTATTAAATTTATTTAATATAATTATAATTCATTTATTAATTATTTATAATAATAAGTTAAGACAACTAATAACTTAATAAGTCTAGTGGCTCACATGATCTCACACTCAAACTAATAATTTAATAATATGGACCACTTGAACTGTGATTAAAATATTTTTTCTTATTATTGAAAATTATAATGGGTTTATTATGATTATAAGTGTTTTTATTATTTTAATTGAGTTTATTATGTTGAAATAGATTATTGTCTCTCATATAGAAAAAATTAAAAGAAAGCTAAGGTATTAGACCAACAATACCAGTCTTCCAATCCTATGAATCAAATTTGATCCTGTTAATCTTCAAGTTATCATAAGACCAAATCGAATTATGGATGCCTAACCCAGCATAAAAGAGACCAAACTTCAAGTTAGGTCTCGTTCAATCTTTTGTGCACCATTGCACCATCCCATGCAAAAAATGATAGAATCCTCATTCCTACAATAATAGAGGTAATAGTATGATATATTTGTTTTTATTTTTATATTTTACTTCAATTAAATACGTTTTTTAGTAGAGGAGAAGGTTAAAGTTAGATTAGAACAAGCATACAACTATAATTTTGATACTGCTTTTAAAATAGAGAAAATATAATTTTCAATCCTTATACTTTTTTGGTGTTCTAGATCCCAACACTTTTATTTTTTATTATTTTAGGTTTATCCATGAATAAAATATAGAGATCTTAGGGGGATCCAAAATAATAAAAAATAAAAGTTTAGAAATCCAAAACACTAAAAAAAAGTACTTGGATCAAAAGATAAATTCAAACAAAGTATAGAGATTCAAAATTATATTTTTCTTTTAAAATATGATATGACTAAATTCACTTTACAATTCATATGTTTCCACAAAAACTTCAATTATAGTTTATGATCTTTTAGCCAGCAAGTGAAGTTTACGTATGATCGATAAATTTAATTTTTTACATGATTAGGGTGATATTTTTAATTTTAATATTAATTAAGATAGTCCAAGTGGCATTCAACTTCAAATTTTAGTATGGTATAATTTTGAAAAAGTTAATCATTTAATCCTTTTAATTTTAACTCAATTCTAAACTTTGACTCGTTATAATTTAGTCCTTCTAATTTTAACTCAATTATAACTCAATCCTTAAACTTTGTCTCTTGCAATTTCATTCGCATAGTTTCAACTACTTAAATATTGGTTCCTATATTTTTAAAAAATAAAATTATAAAAATTAAAAATATTTCAAAATTTTAATATTTATAATATTTAACAATTAAAATTATAATATTTTAATTTTTTAATATTTATAATATTTTGAAATTTTGATATTTATAATATTGGTAATAAAATTATAAAGATTAAAGTTATGTTAAAATTTATCACCAACATTTTAAATTATTAAACCCTTTTAATCTTTAAAAACTTTATAAATATTAAAAGTTCAAATAACTTTAATTTTTATAGTTTTATTTTTTAAAATGTAAGGACCAATATTTATGTAGTTGAAAGTTGAAACTATTGGGGACTACATTATAAGAGGCAACGTTCAAGGATTGGGCTACAACTAAGTTAAAATTATAAGAATTGAGTTAAAAATAGTCAAAGTTCAAGGACTAAGTTACAATTAAATCAAAATTACAATAACCAAATAATTAATTTTCTTTATAATTTTTTTAACATAATAAACACAACAAATTGTTATAAATGTAAATATTTTGCATGGATGTCTATCTCCCCATGTCATAATTATAAGATATGGCATCTCATTTTTATTATTAGGAGTATAGAAGAGAATACAAGAAATCATCCTCATTTCTATTGCCTTTATTCTTTTCCTCCTCCTCCTCCTCTTTCTTCTCATTTGTATTGTATTTATTATCTCGTTTATTCATAACATGTTATTAGCATGAGTCTCTAATGAATTTGCATAAAGCATAAACTTGAAAGGTTCCTCACTGATTTTTTGAAGATTTTAAGTTATCATGTTAAGGTATGATATTTTGATTCTATTATTGTTATATTTCATGTCTTGTCTCTTAAATGTTCAAGATTTATTCATTTATAGTATGATTGTGATTATCAATTTGATAATGATTTATAATTCTAATGAAAAAGTATTGGATATGCATTAATAGATGACAAACGGAGCCATAATATATTTATCTCATAATTAAATAGCCATAAGTTGTATAACTTTTGATTTTGGAAAAGATCATTATAGGATTTGTTAGCAATTTAGCTATTTGATGGCTATAAATAATATAGCCCTAAAGGCTTTTTTAAACACTTCATAGCATGAGAAGATTGAATGGATTTAAAAATTATTTTTATTGTGGTTCTAGCAAACAGTATTTGATGAAATTAATATGATATTCAAGAATGTGGAAGATAGGCAAATCTATAAGTTATTACTCTTGAAATTTCTTGCTCATCATTGTCCATCGTGTGGAAATAGTTTGATCATAAGACAGTGTAATGATTGGAAATTAATACTTATCATATTGAGTTATGAGATTTTTATTTTTTATATTATTATTCCATAATTGATTTTAAGATTCATTTTAATATGATATGACTATAGTTGTTCATTCGATATTAATTATTTGTTCCTGACAAACAAAACTAAATTATTATTTTTAATACTCTTGATCATGTGATTAGATGGCTAAAACCCACATCACTTTGACAGTGATTTTATTGTAAAATATTACTTTATGGTTTCAATAGATGGCATATGTTATGACATGAGAAAAAGCTTTTGCGAGGGAAAGAAAAAATAATGACAAGCTTGAAAGGTTATAAGATATTTAAAATTAAAAGGATTTATGGTGTTCGAGTTTGAAAGACTGTATTTGAAAACTTATATGATGTTTAATTATTATTAGCATTTAAATTAATAGTCATCACTTTTATGAGCAATTATTATAGTTTTTCTATATGGATTTAATCTTGAAATAATTCTAAACAAAACGTCCATGCATCCTTTCGATATTTATGAAATTGTATTTATATTTTCAATTTATCTTATAAAAAATTGAATATGGAATAATTTATTTATAGTTTGTATTTATGTATCCATTCTCAAAGGACCATGTAATTGATTAGTTATGGCAAAACTAAAATGGATATCTCTTATTTTATGGTTTGAAAAGGATAATTGATGAAAAATTGATCAATAAATCTATATAAGAGATTGATTAACTAAAGATTTTAATACAATAACTCAATCAAAAAATTAAAACCCATAATTTTATGTAAGTTGAGAATCACTCAGGTTTTCTAATGAAAAGAAGGCTATTGATCTACTATGTATAGGCCATTATCTTTAAAATGCAATAATTAATAAATCAATATTGAAATTATGTTTATATAACTCCTGCTTGAGGGGGAGTGTTAACTTACTAAAATTGATGCCAATTTAGCACATTTTCCTATACTTTCTTTGACGAATTGGTTCAATTGTGAATATTTTGAGTTTAAATATAGGAAAACGAGCTTTAATTGAAGTTAACTTGAAAAGAGAATTTATTGGCAATTTTAGCAAAGAATCTTGCATTGATTTTAAACTTTAAAAGATATCATAGCTGTATCTATTGTTTCAGGTGACTTCTTTTAGGTAATTATAGTGATTGAGAGCAAAATGATGTTTGAAAATGCATATGAAAACATAAAGACAATAAAAATTGGGCAATAAATGAAGATTAAAGACTTTGTGTTATGTGTCACAGTGCATCCACAATGCACCGTGGTACATGGCATGGAGATAGACTTCTTGGAGATGTAAAGGTGTTGCGGCTTATTAGAAACGCACTGTGGCAGAATTCCACATTTCTGCACATGCACCACAGTGCACTGATCACACGTCGTGGTGTATTGCTTAAATTTTGCTACGCATTTGAGTTGTAAAATGTAAAATTAGGGCTATATAAGCCATAACCATGCCTTCAGAGAGAAGGCTGCAACTTCCAGAGGTATTTTGAGGCTTGCTCTACTAGGGTTTTTTTTTCAAGGTGATTTATCTAAAGATTGAAGATTTAAAAATATTCAAGTAGATTTCCTTCAATTTTTCTTCTTCTCTTCCCTTTTCTCTCTTTATTTATAATATGGATGCTGTACATTATGTCATTATGGCTCTTTTCTGGACATGAGCAGCTAGTTCTCTTGTTCTATGATTATTGCAAGCCTTTGTATGGATTAAGACTTGAATGTTCCTCTCTTTCGATAATTAGTGATATATATATATATATATATGTATGTATGTATGTATGTATGTATGTATGTTTATTTTATCCTTTGCTAAATGCTTTTAAGTGCTTGTCACCATTTGAGTTATTTTGTTCACTTGAGTTGTGCTTGAAAGAGATAGTTTAGGTATAGAACTTGGATAAAATAGTGTTAGATTCAAAATTTACAAAGATAAAGGGATATTTTTTTGGTAAAATAGAAATATTTTATTCACCCTTCATAGTTTCATTAAGATTAGAGCTTAACAATTATTTTCACTAGTTACTTCCAAGAGATTGTGAAATTTTAGTGTTTGCAAATATACTTGATTTTGTCTTGAGAAAGCTTTTTCAAATAAATTAGAATTTTAAACTAACACTTATTTACATTAAAAATCTATTTGAGAGAAATTAATTTGAGTTTTATAAAATACAAAAGAGAGAGATAGTCTTAGATCCTCACCTCTCGAAGTCAAGGTTTCAATAACCTTTAATTGCTTTAAAACACTTCGTAATCCAATTTTCATTACTTTTATATAATCTTACTTTTGATTTTGCTTGACCTAACTCAAAGCTTAATAGTGAATGTTAACACTCTCTACTTACATTCTCATAAGAACGATTACTCTAGAATATTGTATACTTATGACGACCCACACGCTTACGGTAATGCTTGACAGTAAACAAAAAGATTATAGGGGCACAAGTGTGAGTTAATACATGACTGAGTACCACTCATATACTTGATTGCAAAGTTGAATGGACCCCTCTAATGTATGCATATTGGTGTAAATCAATTAATTGTTATGAAAAATAAAAGTTTACAAATTATTTTCATTACAGTAAACCAAAAGTTCACTAATCCACCACATAGCATAACTTGTTTGTTCATTCCAAATCATACATAATGTGGATGGTTATTAAGGATATACATTGACATCCATTAAAGAACTAGAGGATTCTTCATGAATAGAAAACATATTATACATGTTAAGATTTTACATGTGCTGCTTGTTCTCAAAGAAAATATGATGTGTTCACTAGTTATTATTAATAATAGATCTATTGATTTCTGAAAATATAACAAACTCAAATATATAGGCCTATCAGATAGCATGTGAATGGTGTAGATATTCAATAAATTTGGTAGATGCATCCATAAGATGTTTTTGCAAATCGAAGTTTGCAAGATTGTATGCATAAATCATAATGTAAAAGCATACAATTTCTAAACTATGTAATCCAGACAAGTTTAGCTATAAATGCTAGTGAATTTATACCTCAGACTTTCAATGTATGCTTATTAAAAGAATAGTTGAAAAGTCTATTTAAAAGATAATCTAACGAAATCATTCATTAAAGCCTCCTCTACAAATAGCTAGATTAGTGCTTGTGAGAACAAAATTTTCATTATTGATTTGGAACATTTTAGAAACTATAGCATAATACACATTAAACCAATAAGGTATTGTAAATTCTCCTTTTTGAAATTGGCTTTTGATCGGGAGCCAAGTATATGCCATCTTAAAATTTTTGAATGTGCAATGTTTATTATTATTGCTTCACCATACTACACAGGGATGGTTATTCATGGAAAGTTAGAATAAATTTTGCATCAAAACCTCCTCTACCTTATTTGTCTTTAAATGAAACATATAAATGTTTTTAAAGGAAACAAATGGATCTATAAGACTTATACTACACGATTACCTAGTTGTCATCATCTAAAAAAGATTCCCCAACACGAGGGGGAGAAAATGAGAGCATGGAAAAGAAATAATATTGAATGCATAATCATTATATCTTATATAGGTCCTTACACATAAAAATATAAACCAAGAGTTCATCAACCATTGCATTCTTAAAATGTCACAAAAGAATATGTCGAATATAATTGTTGACTTATATGGGAATTACTAAATTTCTTGTTCCAACTAAAAATGCGCCAATTAGAATAAGTTGAAGATAAACCATGCCTGAAGCACAAGAAATTAATTGGTTCCTAATACAAAACCTTAATAAAGAGGAGCATATAATTAACATGATTGTACCAATAAGGTAGACACTCCAGAAGATGGTCATAGCATAACTAATTGTAAAATCTCATAAGAAATTCAGGTGCCTAAAAGCAATAAAGAAATTTCAATGAGTTATGTCACAATTGAAAAAATGAAACCGAAAAGATAAAGTTATCGAAAGTAGTTTTGATGATAATATCACGTGATTAAATGAGGATATGTATGCGAATTTATCATGAAAAGTAGAAAGAAAGATGATTGGCCAAACAGAAAAAGGCAAATGAAAAGATGAAATATGAGTAGAAATATATTCATTTTCAAGATATAAAAATCATAGACACGTAGTCCAAACACATGAAGTGTAAAGTTATTATAAGAGAAACGAACACTTGTGTGAAAATAAAGATTTTCATATGGGTCTAATGATGATTAAGTACATTATCTTATGGTATATTTTTGTACATATCATGAGTCTAGCAATATATAAAATTAAAATATGATATGCGTCTATTGAATGTTATTATAGCCCCTGCATATTAATAACTACATAATAAAATTTACATAATAATCTTTCAAGAAGTTCAAACACCAGAAGCATGAAAAATTATTTAACATATATACATGTATGAGTTCTTAAGCCTGTATGAATTAAAATAGTTTAAATGTATGCATATGCATTGTCTTTACAAATGTGTACTGAAAATAGGTTTTGATCAAAATAATTTGATAATAAAATTTTGATATTTATTTTTCATTCAACTCGTCAATTGAGTATTTAATATACAATAGTTATAAAATTATTATGCCACGTTTATTTTATCTGTAGGACTATATTAAATTTATTAGTCTTGATTAGGCCTGAAGTGCTATATATATTTTTAAATATTTATACATGTGGCTAATATTGTGTATGATATAATTTTATTAACAATTTTAAGTTCTTGGTGAACTAATAGATTTGAAAAGAAGATATGACAATATGAGAAAAATATTATATCTTGGAGATGTAATTTCAAGAATTATATATACATGATGACAGTGCAGCAAGTATGGGATAAATTTGACAAAAGTCAAATTCAAGAAATTAGTATATTATTCTAAAATACAATAATTTAAAAGTGATGTTATCATCAGAGGGAGTAAATAGGCATTATACTATTTTTCTCTTAACCAAGGTTTTGTCCCATTAGATTTTCTTGGTAAGGTTTTTAATGAGATAACATTAGATAGTTTACAAATGAATGATGTACTCTTTTCTTCTGTTAGGTTTTTATTCCACTGGATTTTTTCTAGTTGAAGTTTTTAATTAGGCACATGCTTAAATAATGGACACCTAAGGGGACTGTTATAAATATAAATATTACATGTGGATGTCTCTCTCCCCATGTCATAATTATAAGAATGTTTATCTCCCCATATTACTTCACATTACTTAAAGATTGTGACTCACAAGATTATTAAGCTTTATCTCCCCACATAGAATTCATGTCTTCTTTACAGTGCATTATTCACAATCAATTATTTAGACCTTTGAGTTGTAAGTATTTGCCTATATATAAATATATATAACATTTCATTTGTATTATTGGAAGTGTGAAAGAGAATATAATAATTTATCCTCATTTCTATTGTCTCTATTCTTCCTCTTGTTCCTCTTCTTCCTTCTCATTTATATTATCTTTATTGTCTCATTTATTTACTAACACAAATGATTTTTTTTAAGGAGAATCACATTGAAGGACATCTAGAGTACTTAAATTGTAAAAATAGATCAAAGCATTATGAATTTACTCTGAATTCTATTTTATAATTAATGTATTTAGTGATCAATCAATGCAATTTTCTTTTATACGTATATATTGGATCAATATAAGTTGTGTGGGAAATAAAGTCTACTGCATTAGGTCGATTGAAAAAATCACATGGATGTGAAATTTTAAAAGAATCAAAAGTTTTTTCTCAGCCAAAAAAGGTTTTATTCTTGACATAACTATGTCAAGTATAATTTGATGCTAAAAAATAAGTTTTTATTTTATTGAGTTGGCTTGCTTTTGAAGTTTAAAGTTTTTATGGTAAATAAGCAAAACAACTCTTGAATTTTAAATCTAATAGTACCATAGATCTTACATTTATTTATCATGCAAATTGTTCTCACAACTTTTGCTAACAGTGCAATATAGCCTTTATCATTAATAAAAGTTAATTTTGACTGTTAGTCAACTATAAACTGACAAAAAAACCTCAAAAATTTTGGAAAATAACCAAACATTTACATTAAAAAATTTCAAGAATTTACAAAAAATGACCCAAAAATTATAGAAAATGATTTTGGTCATTTTCTATAATTTTTTGAGACACTTTTCTATCATTTCATGGTCAAATTAACAGACAAAGTTAACTTTTGTTAATAACAAGAACTATATTAAATCATTTTTAAAAGTTGAAGGAATAATTTACATAATAAAAGTTCAGTTTAAGATTTGTGGTGCTACTTGATCTAAAGTTTAAAGGGTTATTTGCTCATTTATCCTGTATTTTAAAATGAAAAATAAAACAATTTTTAGATGGTTTCATGATATAATTAACTTTTATTGATTATTGTAAGTTAGTTATAAGTGACTTGTAATGGAAATAGGACTGAGAGGAACAAGGGAGCATTTCTTAAAGAAAAATAACAAATAAGAACCTTTAAATATCACAAATAATAACTTTAGACTACGAAATTTTGAAATTAAATTTTATGATTATATTCCTTTTTGACAATTAACAAATTTTTGTTTTGACTAAAATACCCACCTACTCTCTCAGGGTTGAGATGGTTTCTTCCTTCATGAGGCCAAGTTTCAACTCTTTGATCTTGACAACACTCTTTCAAAATGAAACCTCTATGACGCCACCCTCTACCCTCTGCAATTGGTCTAATGTCACCCGTGACACTTGCTCATGGCAATGAGTGCCAACAATAAGATAAACACGAGAGATTATTCAAAGATTTAGAAAGAAAAAGATTGAGGACATTATAGGAATCTGATACCTCCATAATAATAGATTTAATGATTGTATGATTGTAAACATTATGCAATGTTCTCACAACAATGATTTATGACTAAATTTAATAGCAAGGTCATATTGGTTTTAAATTAGGGTTGAAAAATGGGAGAAAAATGGCAGACAACTTGTTTTGTTAAAAAAGCACATTTTTTTACCCTATTTGCAAATATTTTAAGTCTAATTAGTATCTTATACTTCCATATTTTTTTACCTCTTATACAGGCTTGTTTTTATCTAGATTTAATGTTTAGATTATCCAAACTTGGTATCACATATTTATTACTATTACGTTTTAAGCTAGGCTTGATTTATTAGATTTTTATTTAGTATAATTTACATGATTTTAAACTATTATATTATAGTAGAATTTATTCTACGATAGTAGCATGTATTGAAATGATAAATTAACTAGTTTTAGATAATTTAACAATAAAATCTCTGAGTCAAACAAGTAAAGTTACTTGTACTAATCCACCGTAATCTCTAATCATTACGGAAATTACCAAATTTGTTAAATTTCATAAATGGGGGTCTTAAGTTTTTCAAAATTCAAAACATCCACTAAACCTTTACCAATTAAAATTAGAGTAATTAGATGTATGCAGAAGCATGTGATTGCTCACCAGTTAAAACATTTACATAAAATATGAAAACAAGAAAAATTATGCAAAAAAGCAAATGTGCGCCGTGGCTTATAATACATGCGCCGAGGCATAAATGCCTCTATGCCAAGCGCCGCAATGTATTACACATATTTAACAGTATTACTGTTGTCATTTGATACATGCCTTATTTTTTTGCCCAATGTTAGAATAAGGTGATCTATGTATTAATAGAGAGCTTTCTCGTAACTCTAACTAATAGCACTGATTTCAGTCATAGCATTTTTCCATCAAAATTTGAACACCCATTTCAAAAACTCATTTACAATCTTGATACACAATTTAGGTGCTCATTTTCTATGACAAGTGCTAAAAGCCAAATTTATGCCATAGACTACACTTAAAAGACTAAAATGGACCTGTTCAATTCGCCATATGTAAAATCTCACTCTACTAACCACAATTAATAAAAAAAATTTATGGTAATCAAATGATTAACACAAAAAGATGATTACCAAGTTATAGTTCAAATTCAAAGAATCCCAAGTTTTCATAATAAAAATGAGTTTAAACAATAATAAACCCTTATATTAGAGTAAAAATAAGTTACAGAAGTACGAGATATCTCTGAGGAGTTAATCAAAAATAACTCATTTGCTATGAAATAAGGCAATACGCCGCGAATTATGCACGCTGCACTGTTGTGTGTTGCTCTCTCTACGTGTTGTAGAGCCGGTAATTTGGGCTAAGCCCGAACCCACTCGAAAAATTTAGGGCCAAACCCGATCGAGTTTGAGCTTAGCCCGAATACCCAAATAAAAAAAAAATTTTAAAAAATATATAAAATATGATAAATATTTATTAATTTTTTAAGTTTTATATCATTTTATACCAAAATACTATATATATAAGTGTTTTAATGTAGTTATTTTTTTTTAAAATTAAAAATAGTTATATTTCATATTTTTATTATTTTTAATCAATGAAATAGCTTAAAATAATATTTAAAATATATTTTAATATTGATTTTTATATTTTAAGACCTAATTTTTTTAAAAAAATTTTGAATCCTATAAATCATTTGCATGTAAAAAAATAATTTTATATTTTTTATAAATTAAGATAATTAATTTTAAATTAAAAATAAAATGTAAGCATGTACAAATTTCTGACTTTAATACTAGATAAACATAATAAATAGAATAATATTTGTGAATAATTACTTAGTTATTATTCATGCTAAATTTAGTTAAAAATTAAGAGTAAACTAAAGTAAGAATCTCTTATATATAAGAGTTAAATAATGTAAAAACTTAAAGAAAAATGATTTCAAAAAAATAATATATGGGCTTATATAATATAATGATGGCAATTTTTTTTATATTCATAAAAATGAAAAGTACAATTTACCTAAAAGTTATTAAAAAATTTAAACTAATTGGGATAATAATTTTAAGTTAGTAGTCTAACTGTAATTGAATTAAGATAAACTTAATCATAATTAAAATAATATAATTTAATTAAAATATATAAATTATTTATATATGACTATGATAAGAGCAATATTTAAACAACAAAGACATTAATTTACAAGTAAAGAAAATATTAATGAATAAATTATACATAATACAATAAAATAATAATAGAGCTACTTAAATATAAAATTAATAAGTTATTTTTTATTTTTTTATTTTAAAATTAAGATAATATTTTACGCTTAATAAAATTATTTAAAAATTAAAATTGATTCAAAAAATAAAGAAAAAATACTTTTAAAAAGTTTCAGGTATTCGGGCCAGCCTGAATAAGCCCAAAGCCCGAAGGTGTTAGGGCCGGACTTGGCTATACGAGCTTTTTAAAAGAGGTAAAATACTATAAGTTTAATTTGAATAAGTCTGGCTCGCCCAAATTACCGGCTATAGCCTGTTGCACAAAATATCAGCAGATTCTGCTACCATTTGATAGCAAAATTGGGAAAAGTTTTAATGTTTTTTTATTCTCTATCCGACATCCAAATAACATTATCTAGTGTTTACAAAAAGTTCTTTTTATAAACTAACTAATAGCATGGGTTTCACTTCCAAAACAAGTCACACATGAAGTTAGATGCCCAAACATATTTTGATTACTTTTCACAACTTTCACATAATAAAGGTATTTAAAACCCATAACAAGTGCCAAAAGCCTTTCTCAACACCTGAACTATTTCCATTGGACCTAAAACTATCAATACAACACATCATACGCACTTACATACCAGTATAACATAAAATCATTCTTCAACCCCTTTTTATCAAAAACAAAAAGGAGAGGCAATTACCATTGCATTGCATCAAAAGCCATTTTAACTTGTTTAAAACATCATTCCTACACTAGCACTAGTATTTTGGCCCTATTAACATATATGTTTCTTAATAAATAAATACTCATGACCCAAAATACAATTCAGATATTTGTAATAACAAAATAGTACAAGTACAACTATATGCAACCTATAATTAGCAACCATATGCTATTACATAAAATAAATAGATACAAGAGCCATGCTAAATGAATACACAGATTTCTAGGCCTCAGTAGCTTTGTCCCTCTCAGCACTAGAGTTAAAGCTTAAAAAGTGCTGAATAAAAAGGGTGAGTCTAGCTAATTAGTAATCAAGGTAAAACCTACCATATACAGTTATATATCAATTGTAAATCAAACACATCCATATGAAACCAAGTACTTAAAACATGCCTACACACACATTATAACTTATCATTACTTATTTTATATCATCTTTATCTCACATACATTAGGTGCATTATCACAATGTTTTTAGACGTGTGACTATGAACCATTAACTACACGACTTGCCATAACTCAATATATGTGACACGTCATATATTTTTTCATAGGCAATAATCAACCAACCTTATACCTTTTTTATTTTCTCAGAATGAAACCGTGGGCTGTAACATTGAATAGGGACCCATCCGTGTGACTGGACTACCCAAACTCACCAATTGTGAGGTATGACATCGTTAATGATTAGATGACTTACTCTTAGACCACGGCTTTCTCTACTCTTAAATCTCTAGGGTGTCTCGTACCTTAAGCCATTATCCTTATTGAACTGGTAGACGTAGCTAAGTTCTAGTCCCTCAACAAACTATGGGACAAGGCTATACCTATGTACATAGAAAGGCAATCAAAATACCATATGAATTTTTCTCTACTCCTAATCCTTAGGCAACTAATCATGCCATAAATGATACTAACTCATTTTCACATTTTCATTTATTCATTATCACAATAATCACGTTGGGCTCACAACCGTGCGCTACCTAAGTAAGCATCAAGTTTCATTTCTCTTATAGCACATAAACACAGCATTTTCAATCTCAATCACTCATCTTTATCAAGATCATTATCCACTATTCATTCAAATGCATTATAAACATGAAATTCACTCTCGAATATCACTTTTACAACTTAAAACTCATTTTGTAATCTCTTTAGCATGTTTAATACATATTAAAGTGTTTAGATAAATATAAGATTTTATTGCATGATGTACTCATTCGCAAGTTAAAATTTACATGTTTAACACATAATTCACTTTATATTATAATTAATAAATAACTATTTAAAATAGGGTTTCCCCAGTTACCTCAAACTTTTAAAAGGTCAAAGATTTACCTTTCAATATAATAGCTTCCAAACTTGAATTCTCAAGCCAAATAGGTGTCCAAGAGCTAAATCTATAATTTACTAAGTTAATTTTCATTAACATTGCCAATCTCACACATTTCAACTCTAATCTTCCCTTTATAGATTACCCAATGTCTACATTACTTACATTTAAAAGGTCAAAGATTTACCTTTCAATATAATAGCTTCCAAACTTAAATTCTCAAACTAAATAGGTGTCCAAGAGCTAAATCTATAATTTACTAAGTTAATTTTCATTAACATTGCCAATCTCACACATTTCAACCCTAATCTTCCCTTTATAGATTACCCAATGTCCACATTACTTACATTTGGGCCTACCCATTAAGTTTATTAATTATCTTTAGTTTTCATTAACATTAACGAGTCATTAAACTCCCATTAATGGCATCACACTCTTCCAACATCCAAGACACCAAAATTTATTATACCTAGATTTAGATACTCTAATATACTCTCATTAACGGCATTTGTGTTAATAGATTTGGACTTATAACTCATATGGACTGAAAATCATCTTCTACTATCAAACTCTAACCATAAACCTTATAATATAGAAGAAAATAGGAGACTAAAAGGTATGATACTTACTATGAGTGTTTGTAGCTTCCAAAACACTCCCAATGTCATCCAAGAATAAACCTTAGCAGAGCTTGGTGTGCCTCTTCTATTTTCTCCTTCTTTGTCTCTATTTTTGACTCAGTTTCATGTCTAATAAATTGCAAAAAATGACCACGCGTCGTGGTAAAGTCTTAATGTACCGTGGTGCATGGCATAGAGAGGTCTTCATTCTGCATTTGAAGTGTTTGTGGCACAACAACACTATATCTTTATTTTCTTCTCTTTTCGATACCTGAGGGGCCCAACTTAATACCAGACCCACCTTTAGGGCTGAAACACAATCAAATATGATTATTAGACCTTTCTGACAACACACCATTACAATTATACTCAATTATCATAATTAAGTTTAGTTAATTAGGGAATTAAAAATTAAGATGTTACACCACAACACAAACATAACTCATAAAACACATTTTCAATGCTCAACCCATTGCTTACAAAGACATAAGGGGGAGCCTTAAATTTATAAATCATCATATCAACCTACAATAATCACAATCTTACTAACTTCTTATTTGCACTAGTATTTTGGCCCTATAGTATCTTTCTCAATCAGTACATATACACCCTAGAGTCCAAAATACGCAATATAGTTTAACAACCTTCTAATGCAAGTAAGCCCGAAAACTTGCATAACCCTAGTTGGCAGCATCATTTAAGTTATACACATAATAATAATAAAAACAAATGAGGCCTACTAATTATTAAGATCAAAGTCCTAAGCCTCGATCTGTTTCCCTCATTCACGTCTCGATGAGTTAGTTCCTATAATATTTAAAATAATGGTTGAGTACAACTACTTAATAACTAAGATCCATCTAACTTATGCTAATGCATGTTAATTAATTTAAATGCAAGTGTCAAGGATATTGAATTTCAAATCATTTAACATGTTCAAGAGTATAAATTTAAAATTCTCATTCATAATGACACATGCTCATGAAATAATGATTTAGCAATACAATTCTATATAGAAATAGGACTAATCACATGATTTGTTTAACTAGAGTCATAATATGAACAATTATATGCCCTTTTATCACTATATGCATGATCACACATTTTTTATATTCTCCTTATACCTCTGACATGAAACCGCGAGCTATGACATATTGGGATCATCTATACATTGAGATTACCCTAACTAAACATGCATGAGAGGTTACTTGACTAAAGTTTTCTAACTCACTTACGGGTCACGAATTTTCCCATTTCTCCCATTATGAGATGACATTCTCCTTAGACTAGCTTCCTCGTTGAACAAGTGGTAAATTAGTTAGGTTTGAGTCCCTCATCGAACAAGTGGGACAATATGAATAATAAATCCAGACTAACAATCAAGCTTTGATGGAAGCCTTACCATGTAGATTTAGTTTCCTACTTTCCTTCCTAGACAAACCCCCGCCTTTCAAGATCATGCGACATATAATAATGCAACATTTTAAAGTATGCAATTACTTAATGTCCAAGCAAGCATAACATCATTATTGCATTAATCTTACACATGAAAAATACATTAACTCATAAAATCAAATCATTGAACTCCACTTTACTTTTCTCATCGAACTCCTCATCTACACATTCATTGAATCGCTAATAACACATCATAGGACTCCACAACATACTATTTCATTTAACTTTTCATTTTTTAAGTTATTGAACTCCTCATGACAACAATAATTGAATTTCATTTGCGAATCACATCATTTAACTTCAATTGAAAAACTCATCATTGAACTTTACAAGATCATCATAGTGGACTTCAAGTGAGTCATGACATACTAATATTTCATTTAATTTCACACATTTCAATCATCGAATGTAACTCAATAAACTAATTAACACACAAAAGTATAAGAAAGAATTTCTCTAGTTACCTCAAACATTTGAGAAATTAAAGATTTACCCTTCAATTTCATACTCCCAAAGCTTTCACGAAGTTTGAATGGTGCCAAATGCGATTACTCTATAATTAGTCACAATATAATTCATCAATATTCCTTTTTGCCTAACTTTTACTATCTAGTTCAACATTTCTTCATCCTTAAGATTCATACCCTTAACATATAAAGGTACTCACAGGATTTCTTAGCTTCTTCTAACTTTCATTAACTCTATTGAACTCCTAAATAATTATTAATAAAGTCACATTGCTCCAACCATTTCAATAATAATGGATTTTCATCCATTTATAGCCCTTAACCAACTAAAAACATATAGAGTTATAAATGTTAGGTTTACATAACTCAACAAATTTCAATAAATTTATTTAAGTCAATGGATTCGGACCTATAGCCTTTATGAACTAAAAATTATCTTTTTCAACCAAACTCTAACTCCCATCATAAAGAAATATACAAGAGAAAGAGAGGTTCAAGCTTAGGAAACTTACTTCTGGTGTTTAAAAACTTCAAAACACTTCCAATACTTCAATCTTTTAAGCATTTTCTCTTTGTTTTTCTCACTTTTTGATGCTCAAGTAGCCTGACTTTGCTTCGCACTCAATCCTAAGGCTGAAATGACAATTCAAAACACCCATTAGCTCTCTGTAACCATACACCATGTTAATTTACTTCATTAATCCTCATTTATTCAACTAATTAGGGGTTAAATTCTCCAGGATGTTACATTAACCATTGTAAACCTTTAAACTAGTCTTTTCTTTTATACCATAATTAATCTTTTTATAACTACAGTTAAAGTATTTCATTATAGAATGGTAATTAATGTGGGTTAATCTCAAATTACTACAGAGGTTGTGGTTATGTGTTGAGGTAATGAAGGTGGTATTTCAATAGAAGTTCAAAACAAGGAAAATAGTAATCAAAGACGTTAATATGAAATTTTTATCTGTCAAAGATCAATTATTGTCAAAACTTGAATGAATACTTGTGGATCCGGGTTAGTCTTCTATCAACAAACATCCACTCAAGTTTTACCAATAACTAATTCTAAATTAACAATAGTTCATTCAAGTTTTAACAATATCTCATTCTCGACTAATATAAATTTCATATAAAGGTCCTTGATTGCCATGTTCTCTTTAAAATATCATCAGAATTTGCATTATCAAGGAGGGGAAAGTCCAATAAAGTCCCCGAATGCATCACTGGGTTTCACACAAAGGCCTCCACATCTTCAATAACGCCAACCATACTATCGAGTTCATGTGCTACTTTCCTTCTCTCGCGTCCCTTTCCTTCTAAAACAACTTAATCAACTCCTCTCTTCTTGTTGGTATCTCTCTCATAGTACTCTCATAGATCCTGCATTAAACATACTCTTGTAAATTCATATGCAATCTCTTGGATTGCTGAGGGTTACTATCAGGGGTATGTCGTAGGTGATGTCAAACCAAAGGTGGCATCACAAAGGTTCCAAATTGAAAGAGAATTGTAAGGACCAAAGAATTGAAGCTTAACCTTGTAAAGGAAGAGATCCTCTCAAATAAGAGAGAGTAGAGGGCTACTTGAGTCAAAACAAAAATTTGTTAATTGTAAAAAAAAAGGGAATAGTCTTAAAATTTAATTTCAAAATTTTATGATCCTGTATGATTATTTATAATTTTCAAAGATCCATATTTGTGATCTCCTTGTTTCTTAATTTGTAAGCTTGTCACAAGTTTTACCATTGAATTTGTTTGATAAAAAACTAAAACACAGCATAATTGATTTTAGATAGGACTGTCGTAGACAAGTACTTTCCTAGATCTGTAATTTTTCCACATTGCATGGCACTCTAAACCTTTTGATCAATAAATCAAGTGTGAGGAAGAAGCTCTTCAACACAACCACCCCTGCATCTTTTGTTCTTGTTGAAGATGTTTTAAATTAAAAATTTTTGAGTGAAAGACCCTTGACCCAAGATAATGAAAAAGAGGACCCTTGAATTTTTGAAATTTCACTGAATGGCCCGTATGGATTTTCGTTTGAATTTGCAACTGAAATGATAAAATTGCCCTCATTTAAATGAACAATATAAATGACTTGTTTATAGTCATAATTTCACTTAATTTCATTTTAAATGTTGGTTTCATGATAAGACGACTTATTTGTTTTCATATTGTATGCTGTTTATTTACTTATAAACAATTATTGTTTTACCTACTTCACTTGTTTATGACCTTGGAATAAAATTAAGTGAAAGTAGGACTATAAACAAGTAAAGTAGGAAAATAAACAACATTTCATAAGTAAATAAAGAACATACAGCATGAAAATAAACAAGTTGTTTATGTTGTTCATTTAAATGAGGAAAATTTTGTCATTTTCATCACAAATTCAAACAAAAATCCATAAGGTCCTTCAATAAAATTTCATAAATTTAGGAATGTTCTTTTTCATTTTGTTTAGTCAAGAATCACTCACTAAATTTTTTTTTAATATAAGGCGACGAGAAAATCGTGCAAAAAGACTAAGGTCTAGTCATATCAGAAGCCATGGGGCTTATGCAATTGTGAGGCGAGTTGATTAAGATAAATGTATTAAAATCTTCATAAAGAGTCTTGTGAGCCAAAAGGTTAGTGTAGCTGTTTGCTTACCTGTAGACGCAATCAAAAGTAATAATTTAATCTCTCATGGAGAGATCTCCAATGTTTTTGACAATCACAGAGAGGAGGTGGGAGTCATAACATCCATTGTTAATGAGCGATAATACTTTTAGGGGATCGGAGTGGACATTAATTTTAGTGAGTTTCTCATTCCAATAAAGTTTGAGACCTTTTAAAATTACATAGAGCTTAGTTGTAATGGTAAGGTAATAACCAAGGTTCTTGGAGAATCCCTTAATCCATTTACCCTTGTCATCTCTAATTATGCCTCCACATGAAGCAGCACGATAAATATTGACAGAGTCATTCATGTTGAGTCTAGCCTAACCAAGTTCAGGAGGACTCTATTTAGCTTCATATTTGATGCTATTATTGTTTAATTGGTTAATCTTGAATTGAAGCTTTAGATCATTCATAATCTATTGCATGATGAAGAAGGCAATGTTGTTAATTCAAAAATTATCTTTTAAATAAATTTTTCTGCATATGACTTTCCATATATTCTAATAAGTTTGGATAAAAAAATTTTATCAAGAGATTTTTTTGATTATTTAACTGTCAACTTCATTTTTAACATTTTAAATTATTTAATCTTATATATTATGAAAGAAAAAGGTGTTAAAATTTGTAGGATTCATTGACCTTTTTCAAACTTTTTGGGTTTCAAAATTTTTCTTTTTAAATTTGCTCCCTCCCTCTCTAGTACGATAACTCTTCCGTGGTTGCCAGCTGTCTTTAATTTGACCACGCTACTTGGCATCATTGTCAAATGGCTTGATTGTAATAACTAGCAAAGCTTAGGGCTTAGAAAACGTCAATCCGCCTAGAATGCCGAGGTAGAGGTTTTTTGAGCCAGCCATCATTGTAAACGAAGTCTCTCCCAGCTTTTTCCTCACCGCCTCATCATGTCTGAGTACCCAAACAAGCCCCCTGGTTACGGATACGGTTACGGGGCGCCGCCATCAGGCCATCCCTATGGCTCGGCGCCACCCTATTCCGCCAATCCATACGGTGCAGCTCCACCACCACATGGCCAAGGTAACCCTTATGCTCCGGCAGCGGCTCCCTATGCTGCACCCTACGCACCACCTGGTCAGAAACCCCCAAAGGATAATTTCCAAACCCATGGCAGCAGCGGTGGAGGCTACCCGCCGGCGTCGGAGCCTTCGTACCCTAGCCCTTTCGCGACGTTGGTACCGTCGGCGTTCCCTCCTGGCACTGATCCCAGTGTCATTGCCTGCTTCCAAATTGCAGATCAAGACGGCAGTGGATTGATCGACGACAAGGAATTGCAGATGGCGCTTTCTTCCTACAGTCAGAGCTTCAGCCTGAGGACTGTCCATCTTCTCATGTATCACTTTACCAACACCAACATCAGGAAGATTGGTACTCTCTATCTCGCATTTTATCTTGTTTTTCCCCAATTGGTTAGGGAACTGTGTTTTGTGGAATTCGGACCGGGGATAGTAAATGTTCTGATAAATTAAGCCGGGGGAGAATTTTTCCGGCATGCGGTGCTAAATTTTGCGGCCTCGCCCACCCAGGGGATCGTCAGAATAGAAGATGCCCGGTGGATGCGGCGTGTCTCAATCTGGACACGTGGCGGTGGTGCGAGTCCTTACTTCGGTCAGCCGGCAACTGCATGTGAAATGTTAAAAAATGCCCTTGTTTTGTGCTTTGCGCGTTTTTTTCTTTCAAAAATATAATTTTTGGTCTCGGCACTTTTGCCCGTTTTTTGTTGTTAATTCCTGTATTTTTTTTATTTTAAATTCTTATATTTTTATTTTTGTTGTTTTAACTTCCCACTTAAAAAAGGTGTAAGGATAAAAATAAAACGCGAGCAAATGTAACCTAAAGCTGTGTTTTTCCTTCTTTATTTTTTGTACTTTTGGATAATAGCGCGTTATCTGCTTTCCTAAAGCTGTGTTTTTCCTTCTTTATTTTTTGTGCTTTTGGATAATAGCGCGTTATCTGCTTTTCTTACCGCCCTGAAAAAATGGTCCGGGGACTGCTCTTGTAAAGGGTCACCTTGCATAAATTACGCGGATTTGTCATCAACTAAACATCTTTAGCTTTTATTTCGCTCAAAAGAAAAGCCTCTTTAGCTTTTAAGTTTTATCTAAATAAACACCTCCCCTTTATAATAATATATTTATATTTATATAAAATATAAAATTTATGCTGAGCTGAAATATCAATGGCTTGTAATTTGTAACTGTAAGTCTGTAAGCAGTGTTTTATATAGATATTGATATATTGACTCTCTTTTTTGGTTTTGGCTTTTGTGGGAGCTGTATATATGGGGCCTCCATTTACTATGGCTGGAATAGAATCCACGCGTTGCGTTACGCTGTTACAATTAAAACTACGGGAAAATCACACCCAGGTCTCCACAACAAATGTAACTATCAGCAATAAGTTCTTTTGCAGTTTCTTGGTTCTCATGTGTGAATAAGTTTGCAAGCAAAATAACCTTATTTGCCCTTACTGGACTGGGTCCCCTTAGCCCCATTTGGCTGGGAGTTAGGTTTCCTTCTTTGTAAAAATAATATACTGTTCTAGATGGTTAAATTAAATTTGATAATTCTTAAAAGTACAAACAGTTCAGATTTTACAGGAGGTGAAGCCAATGGACAGAAGTTGACTCCCTTTGGTCGCCATGTTTGCCCTCACTTGTTTCTCAACCACAGGTCGAACACTTGACACTGAAAGTAAAACCCAGAGAAGGATGAAATGATTCAAACAAGCTGGTCTCACTGTCACGCCATGAATGGAGAAGAAGGGGGGGGGGGGAGTTTTAAAGAAGGTAAGGGGCGAGAGGTGCAGGAAATATGGGTGGCATTGAAGAAGTGGCATTAAATTTGACAACAACCGATCAAGTAAGGAAGTTGGGAACATTAATTTAAGGAGGGAGGGTACAGGATTCAATTTTAAGGAGGCAGCATTTGTGGATCATGGGGTTGGGAAAGAGGGGTTGTTAGTTCTGTTCAAATTTCAATCTGCATTTATTGCATCAAACGGAAAGTTGAAAGGACTCTTTGGGGTTGGTTGAAATTATTTTTATTTTATTGTTTTGAAAATTAGTGTTTTATAAAACATATTTCAAAAAAAAGAAAATTATGAAAATAGGTGATTTTTGTTTTCTCCTTTATTTTTAAAATAATAATCTCAAAATATTTAAAAGATGTTTCTGTTTTTTTTATTCTCTGAAATAATTTTTTTTTGTTTTTCAAAACTTTTTTTAAAAAATATGTTACCAAATAGATTTTTTGTTTTGTTTTGTTTGAAAGAATAAAAAATTGGTCTCAACACAGGTTGTCAAATAAGCCCTGCTTTTTTTAGCCTTTTTTTTTTTTTTTTAAAGGTTTGGGTTTCTGGTACTGTTTTAGTTATTGTCATGATGCCCCTCCTCTTACAAGGTGCTTCGTGGGTTCAAATTTTCCTTTACTTCATGCCATTGATGGAGGGAAGGGAAAAAATGGTGCTGGTGGGGAAGACGATCGCGATAAGAATTTAATCAGCACAAATAGGTCATTTTACTGGTAGTTGCGGTTGTCATGGAGGACCTAGGTGTGATTTTCCCTAAAACTTAAAGAGTTAAGGCATATGGTCGGTTTGGCAGCTCATTGGTTTTGCCACTAGATTATCGCTTTTTAGATATTTAATGATGATTGTGATATTTGTTTTGATGCATGTCGAGTTAGATCTGGCTGTGCAGTGAGCTGTAATTAAAAATTAATGTGGAGGATTGTGAGTAAGGGTTCAATTCCTACCATCTCTTTGAAATAATATATAGGCGGCTGTTCCATACTTCTCACTGGATAAAGCTTATGGAGATGCCAAAATATACTAGGCTTTGTCCCCAACTAGAACAAGTGATGGCTAAAACCCAACCCAAAAGATGGAGTGAGCTGAGTAGCCATATGGCCTCGGTCCTTGTTTTGCATGCGTTTCATCTCCGGACCTAGTCCTTATATTATCCATCTGCTATTTGGAGCTGCAATTCATTTACATCTTCTGTTTTCTCTGGTCATTTTAATGCAGGACCAAAAGAATTCACTTCTTTATATTACAATCTTCAAAACTGGAGGGTACTTTCGTCTCAGTCAATCTCAATTTGAAATTTTCCATGCCCCTTTTTCTCACATTCCGAATTGTTATTTGTTTCAGTCCGTCTTTGAGAGATTTGACAAGGACAGGAGTGCCAAAATTGATTCATCTGAGTTGAGAGATGCTCTACTGAGCATGGGGTTTGCTGTGTCACCTGTGGTATTGGATTTGCTCGTCTCCAAGTTTGACAAAACTGGTGGAAAAAGCAAGGCTATCGAATATGACAATTTCATTGAGTATGATTTCGCTACATGTACTTCGTCCCTTTTTTTGTTGAATATATGCATACCATCCTTGAGAAATTTTGTATATACGATCCCCTTAGGACTGATTTTTCCCTTGTTTCCCGTGTTTGCTAATGCAGGTGCTGTCTTACCGTTAAGGTGAGCTCCCTAATCACATTTCATTTTAATCTCACTTTCAAATAAAACGATTTCTTGAAAAATCTCGTTCTTCGTTGATAATATACTCTTGTTGTTTGGTCAGTTAGTAACATGATTAATTTGATAAAATAAGGAAGTAATCTTATATTTAATATTTTGTACGTGAGCTTATTCCTATATTGAATGGAATCCAATTCCTTGATTAAAACCAAATGGAACGTCACATAATCGGCCAATTAAATGGTTATCTAAAAAGGTCTTACTTTGAATGATGCGACTTGCAGGGACTAACCGAAAAGTTCAAGGAGAAGGATACCAATTACTCTGGTTCTGCAACATTCAGCTATGAGTCCTTCATGCTGACTGTTCTGCCATTCCTGATTGCTTAGAGAATAACGGTTTGCCTTTGTGATTGCTAGTACCTGGCTTCTTAAATATCATGTACCTTTCCTTGTAAGTAAGCAAGTTCCGAGATAGTGATAGGATCTCATGCTCTATAGCAGTTTGCATGGAGCACTACTTTGTTTTGTAAAAATTACCTTCTCTATCATTTGCTATCGTTATCAAATTGCTATCATTATCATGATAAATCAACCATATGATGCCGATTTTTCAAATTAATGAAAGCTTTCTTCTTTGAAAAAAAAAAATTATACGATACAACACTAGATATACGCTTGATCTGCACAAAATGTGACTGTATCTCCGATTCAACTGAATAACTTGACAATGGTGGGAGGCTGTAAATCATAACAAAATGGTTTATTTGTTGTCCATCCAAGAACGTCACGGAAGAAGTTCACTTCCCTCTCTATCTTTAGAGCACGCGCGCGCGCACATATATTTACGGTCCCTTGGTATATAGCCAAACTGGTCTTCCGTCTAGTTCCTGCGTAGGCCTTGAATTTTTCTCGAAACCCTGTTTCACGCCATAAACTTGTAAATTACAAGAATCAGAAAGCTGCCCAAGTCTCAAGGAAAATTTCAGAATTTTTAGCCGCCTTTGATTTTAATCCCGTGGCGCGAATTCTATTAGCTAACTTGGGAGTTTCCGAAGCAGCTTTTTTTTGTTTTTTTGGGTACTTCCGAACAAAGTAGTAATTCTTAATCTTCAAGTTTATAAGAGACGACTCTTTTAATAAAGAATAAAAAAAAAGGAGCAGAGAAGCTGTCTGATTTGCTTACATCATTAACAGCATCTCTCAATTCTTTGATCTGCTCCCTTGAGGCTGTCCTCACCTGCGATGAACAAACACAGCGTATAAATACAACAGGAGTGTGATTAAAAAGTTAAAAACATGCGTAGTTTAAACAATGGTGTGAAAGCAATGAACCTTTTTCACTATAGTCCAGACGACACCTTCAGTGCAAGGTGGGACTGTAATAGAGCCAAGGTATCTATAATACTTCCTGCTTCCAAACTTAATGTCTCCAGGGTTTAGTATTCCCAAATCTCTTTCTTCCTCGCCAATTGACTTTACGTGGGGAATCAGCTGCCAGAAAAGAAAAAACGAACTGCAAATCAATAACCTAGTCACGATCATACCCAACCTGTTTAAGGAATTACATATACGTAGCTAAATAAGCATCATGTTTTGTTTTTACACGGGTGTGTCAATTTCAGTAGAATGTCGTGTATTATACAGGTTAGCAGTGGATGCATATATTAATTCCTAGGAGTAGATACAGACAAGAAGAAACATGTCAAACCTTCGAAAGCAAAGGATCTGGGCGGCCATATTCATATAAAATTCCAATAACAGCCAACCTTCCATCATCTGATTCATGAACTGCATGGAGCTCCAGGTTAAACCTGCAAATCAAATTTGAGTGGATATAACACATGAAGAGCCCTGATGAGACTGTTTTTTATAATTAACAAACCGACCTTTTTTCCTTCACCGTATGCTCTGAAGGTACATGCCAATGGCACTGCACTAGTTTGTAATAAGTTCCATTTATGTTAATCTGACCTGCATATCCCTTCCAATGGACCTGCCAATACCAAGTACAGCAATTAACACATCATCGACACACCATAATTCTTTTGAACAGCCTGATGACTAAATAGATATCTAAAACTCTGCAAGAGTTATTCTCGATGGAGAAATGTGTATTAATTAAGTAGAATGGAGATGAGGCTACCATAATGTCGTGACCCCTGTTCTTGATGGTAGCTGGAGCAGGTTTGTAATCTCTTTTAAGTTTGCCCAAGTTTGGAAAAACCTGGACCCTTTCGTCCAGAAGATCAATCGGAGATTGCAATTTCCCAGTACCACAAAGTTTCCATTCTGGCTTAAGACTTCCCCAGCGTTCTGGCCCTTTCCCAGTTCCCTCTTCGTAAAGGAATGGGTGTTCATCCTCTGTCCAAAGTCCAAACACCAAATGAAATTCCACTCACAGAAATAAAACAAACCAAAAGGAACCCGCTGCACAAGATTTCACGAGGAAGGCATTGTCCAGGTACAATTAAGTATCTGTCTCGTCTTTGTGCATTGATAAACAAACAAGAAAAGATAAATATTGGCAGGGTAAGGAAAATGTGTTAACTACGACATGTGAGCGAATTTTGGTCTGTCTACAAAAGCAAAACAGGAATCGAAGCTTTGTGAGAAAATCGCGCTTGATCTGCATAACTTGAATGCCATTATTTTGAACCTAAATTTCAAATAGACGTCAAAAACAGAAAATGTAGTCTGAAAGAGGGATCATACCAACTTCTTCTTCAGAATGATCGGCCAGTAGGACGGGAGAGGAGCATAGAATGAGAATGAGGACGAATGAGAGAGATTTGGTGAAAGAAAGGGGGGCCATGCTTATTGTTGATTGTGCGACGAACACGGATAGGCAAAAATATTGTGAGGATCGTGTCCATATACACACATATATATAGGGATTAGGTACACGAATCTTCCTTCGTAGTGCTTTGGGGCTGCAGGGGAGTGGCCAGTGCCTAAAATCTCTGGCCGCTGCTATTTACTGACATTAAAATTAAAATTAAAATTATAACAATTAGCTGTTTCCTTTTTCGCCAAGAGAATAGTACATTTTTTGTCTTCATTATTTTTAATAATTTCATATTTATAGTACAATAAGATAAACATAACTTTTTAATTTTTGTACTTCACTTACATTTTATTTTAATTCTTATATTTTTTTTAATATTTTAAGTCCTTACATTTTTATTTTTTATTATTTTATATTTTTTCAAGTCTCTACACTTTGCTTATAGAAGGTTCAAAAATAATAAAAAATAAAAGTATAAAAATCTAAAATATTTAAAAAATATATATAAAGATAAAAAATAAAACGCGAGTAAAGTATAGGAATCAAAAGTTATATTTATTCAATATAATTTTTTTAAATTTTTAAATTTTTTTTACATACTATCATTAATATCATAATTAATTTTTATTGGATGGATTATAGATGATATGGTGCATCAAGTTTACTTAAAAATTTCTCCATTTTTTGAATATTATGCTGTGTGTTAATTGGTAATTTTTAAATAAAAAATGTCTGCCATACAAGTAGCTTCAAGCACAATAGATGGCACGTCATCGTTGATTTTTTTTCCTTTCACTAAAATCTTGGGGGAAAGGAATGTAATTATTTTTAGAAATTTTTAAATATATATCAACTGTCAATCTATTAAGCTACTCGTATTCTATGTTATTTTAAATTATTTTTTATTGCCTTAGGTATTCTTCAATGGCAATTCCTTTCACGAGAATTTCAAACTTTATTTAATCACAGTGTGAGAGACCAGTCATTTAGTTAATTTATTTTAATTGTTTTTATTGTTGTGTGGATAGAGTTTTATATGGTCTGGCTAAAAAAAAAAAAAAGATAGTTTTCTATGGAGCTCGTGTTTTATCCAGAGGTTGTATATATGATTGCATATATAGTTTTTTGTTTGATTACAGAGTTTACAAAAAGAGAAGAAAGTGACGTTGGAGGGGGAAAATGTCATAGATGTCAAAGATAATAAGCATCCCCGGCAAGGGAAGACAAATAGTTGCTGATAAATTATCATTTACGGAGATTGAATAGTAGAAAATTCGTTACTAAATGCGAATTAATACTCATAAATAACAAATAACTCAAACATCAGTATTAACCTGCCTCCAACTCTTCAACTCAACTAATCAGAAAATAAGATTAAAGATTTACAGTTACTAGTCAAAAGTACACCGAAGAGTCTTAAACCGCGATTAATTCGCAGTTAATTTGGACGCGTGACTGTATGTCAACCAGAAATTATGGAGGCTTTGCTCAGAATTAAAGTTATCTAATATAACCACTTTGGGCCAAAATTAGAAGAGGCGTTTGGATTCTTTTTAACCAAAACCTTGGTTTAATTAGGGACACACAATCGATTATAAATGTTTATCCAAGCAGGTACAAAAACGGCATCGTAATGTATGCTTTTTGACAAAGAAAGGAGACAGTGTTAAGGACAGATAATCGATTATGGATTATTGTGACAAAAACAGGTGTCACGGCATCGACATTAACAGTAAAAAGTAAAAAGAGAACAATTATCCCTTTTCACGTACGTTTTGTGCCTTTCTTCTTAGTGTGACCCAAAATTCCTGAAAGCACGCACTTATGATCTACGTGTCGCAGCAATATGAGTTATTCTTTCCTCTCTGCCAGGGGCCCGAGGCCCAGAGAAGTTATTCTTCCCTTTGTACTGAAATTTAGGAAGCTTGTGCGTGATTAATCTAAGAGAATCCCATAAAAAGCGTGCTTGAATCTTTAATTAGATTACAGTTTTTCTGCTGCATGCAACGCACGCGTTGTGATTACATGTCATGAGAGTCAATAGCCAGTTAATATGGGAATATTCTTTTTTTCTTTTTTGGCCTGAAGTTAATAGGGGAGTTAATTCAATGGCCCGGACTGTGGGAGTTAATGGAGAATGTACGTGCATGTATATAGTTATATTTTGCACTCAAGGATTTTCCTCTATATATGCATGAACTGTTGCATGCATGCGTGTTTTGAGATGAAAGTTTATTCCGACCGTTTGTATTTTTTATATTCTGTCGTCTAGCTATAATTAAGTAGCCAACGTAAGTGGTCCGCCAAATCCAATGACTGTCCGCGCGCGCAATGTTATTTACTGTGACTTGATAAATAATGTATTTCATTATAAGTTTTATTTATGTTCTATACTTTATTAATTTTATACTATACATTTGATGATTGATGATTTTTTATTATTTTTGTTGAAGCACGTGCTTACAAAATTGAAACACTGGTCCGTAATTAGGCTGGGAGGTATTGATGCTAAGAAGTGATCCCCCCCACCCCAAAAAAAAAAAAAAAAACACATATACACATAGAGAGAGCCCCTAAGATGACTCGACCTACCAATTTTTGACAAACAACAATGTAATGAAACGGCAGAGCATAAATTATTCGAAAGCACGTGTCAATACGTAGCAGGTATCGTATGCCAGCTGCGGCAATGATTATACCGAAGAATATTAGACTAATAAGTCAGGCTCTGGATTTTCAACGTTTTCTTTTTCTTCTTTCCTCTTGCTGTATTTCTTTCATTTTTCATGGCAATAGATACATCCTTCTTCTTCCTATTTTCTGAAATAAACTATTTAATACTATTTCCCAGCAAAGGTAATTTAATAATTTTTTAATAGGTATATAATGCACGCATATAAATATATCTTCAATAGAAATTTAATTTTTCCTTAATATTATTTGTATATACTCTTTAATATTTTAACCCCTTAAATAGATATACTTGACAACTGTTCCGTGGTCATTATTTTCAATTTTCAATATTTTTTATTATGATATTAATCAAATATCTATTAACTATAATTATATTTTTACCATCCGCGCCCTTCAATCATTTTTTTTCCTGGTACAGTCCCTGGCAGGGATACTCCAATTTTAAGTTGAGATTTACATAATTCATATATTTAATAAAAAAACGATGCTAAATAATGAAGCTACTATTTAACACTATATTAACTGATTTGCAATTTAAACAGACACATGCACACAGAATGCTTATATTACTACTGTCACGTCTTTACAGGGTGTAGAGTTTAGTCGCCCTTTCCAGCGGGAAAGGAACAAAGGAAGTTGTTGACTAAACTTCATGCTCATGGATTTATAATTCTTGAGAGGCAAGCGGGGACCTGGAGCTCGCGGGAGACGTTGGGCTTGGAGTTGGGTGTGAGGTCACTGATGGTTGAAGTTTTGGGCCAAGACATGGGCTTAAGGAAATTGATATGGGCCCAAGAGCAGGCTTGGCGATGGAAATGAGAGCCCATTAATGTCATGTCAATCTTATGATCATTAATATTAAATATGCACATTAAAGTAAAGCGAATGGTGAAAAGCAAATGCATACTATGTAACTAGATGCAATGGAAAGTAGATTAACAAAAATTTATAATTATTTATATCAAATTATCAAAGGTTTCTTTATAAACAACATTAAAAGTTATATATCTGTAATGACCATCCTCATTATGAACTAATATCTTTAAACCCTTTATATTTTAGGCATGAGAAACAGCAATATATAACTGGCCATGGGTGAAAATAGGATGAGGCATGTACAAAATAGAATAATACAAGCTCTAGTTTTGACTCTTAATAGCCATTGCAAAGGCTAGTACGATGAAAAACTGCCTCCTTTTTATAGTAAGTTGCAACCTCAAAGCAAATAGATGCATAGCAATACATGGCATATATACTTTCGTCCTTGTAGTTTATCCAAACATTTCTCAGGTCTTAATACATATTTTATAGCTCGTGTAACTATAAGACGTATGCCGCTGCATGACTCATGCTTGTTGTTAGTGTAAGAAGTTGATAATTGTCTAAAAATAAAGAGTTAATGGCAAAAAAGATGTCTTCTCTTGACCTATTGGGTGTAGCATCCTAAATTTTAACTTTGAGAATTTTCAATATTTATAAGGGTATTTTAGTCAAATTAAGTGAATTTTTAATTAATGATGTTTTGGGAGACTAACTGAGCTTATGAATTATTGGACGGCCTTATAAGAGGGCTAAATTAGAATTTGAGCGAGCCATGGTACGGAGAAAGACCCAAAGCGAGTCTGGGGTTTCTTATGCCATGCGCAGTAGTGGACGAGCCAATGCACCACAGCGCACGTGCAAAATCTACATTTATCTACTCATAAAATCAAACACAAAATGATAAGTGGGATAAAAAGAATGCAAAGAGACGATGGAAGATGACTGGTTGGTATTAGGGCTCAACCTTTAGGTCACTTTGGAAATATTTGGAGCAAGATTTAGTTTTAGGTAAGTTTAATCCACTTCACCTTCTCCTTATATTCAAACTTTCTGATGATTTGAGTATCGTGGGGCTTTGATTTTGTATTTTCTTGGGTAATGGCTAAATCCATTGTCTTGGTTAAGGCCTTGGGAAGTTAAATCAAGCCTTTAAACCTAAATTTTTATGATTAAATAGTGATTTAGAGTTGTTGGTTAGGGTTTGGACGAAACCTGGTAAAAATTGAATGATTAAGAGCAGTATGAATAATGTAATGTTATTTTTTATATGTTGGGGGTGTTAAATAGGGTTAATGTAGAGTGTGGAAGGATTGTTAGGGCTAAATTGATGTTTTGAGCATAACAGGTACTCCTAGTTGTACTATAAAATGAGATAATTAGTGTAGGAATTTGACAATTAAGGATTTAATTGTGTAGATTAACTTTTGATCAAGCATTGTGGTGTTAGAGGACGTGTGTGGAGTCGTTGGTTGACCACAATAGCTCTTTCAGTGATAAAAGAGTTGAGATAACCGAATTGTCGAATCTCTTTTTATGTGTTTGGATAGTAGTGTGTTATATTTAAAAGTAATGTTTTGGTTTGATAATAGCCTGATAATAATATAAAATTATGATTATGAAGTTACGTGAAGTGGAATGAAAAGTTATTTTAATGTCTTAGCATTTGAAGAATAAATGCTATTTTTATACATAACTATTTATGAAATTCTATAGTTTATGTGGAAGTGAGCAATTGTGATCATTGATATGTTATGAGTATGTATTGGATGCATTAGGCATGTTGGCATGATCATTATGAGAGGGTAGGAGTTTACCCTAGTGTGTTGCCGAAATATTGTTCAGAAATCTATATAGTACATTAGCACTGTAAAGGTCTATGTACTCAATATTATATTGTTTGGAAGTCTTGGTACTACAAGTAGTAGATTGTGCATTGACACCTCTAGTAATTATGGACAGGGGGAATATGTGGTCCACAGTGGATGAAGGCACTCTTGGCCAAAGCTGCCTTTTACTGATAGTGAGTTTGGACCAATCCAGTCACATGGACTTAGTCCTATCAAATTGTTAGCCCACAAATTTAGTCGAAAGACATAAGAAGGGTATAAGGTGGTGTATTGATCATGCATATCATACTATAACCATATGTGTGAATTTACGAGACATGTTATTTGATTTACCATGCCACTTTACACATACATCGACTGTTCTCACACACGAGTAGTCGATTAGATTATTTGGTTACCGAGTCCTTAACTCACCCGTTGTTACATTTTATAGGTGAAGGCTCTGATAGGGGCAAGAGAAAGGAAGGCGCAACGGAGCATCGAGGGAACTAGCTTGCAGTTGTATAGTCCTTTCATTTATTTTGAGTTTGTAATGAATATTATATGCATATGCCAACTTAGGACTTACACAATTTTGTTACACATTTGCATGAATTTTATTGTTATTTGTAGGTATCTCGGCTTGGGTTTGTTGTGTCTGTGTTGTAGTAGTTATAAGAGGTCGAGATACTAGTGTAAGTATTGGTTTTGTTTTGATTTATGTATTAGATTGGCCATTTGATTGTTTATGAAAAATTGTTACCCCTAATGAAATTTATGTTGAAATTGGAGTTTTAGTGGCCAAATCTTATTTAGACTATTGTAGTTGAAATTTGAATGCTTAAATAGGTTGTTTATGGTCTATTTAAGTTGGTTCAAATGGTTTCACAGTTATTAGCACTTGGTTTGAAGGTTTAGGCACCTTGGTTGTAATTTTTGAAAGAAAATGAGCTATTTTTGGTTCGAGTGTCCAAATCTCATTTGATTCAATGTTTAGGTGTGAGTCTAGTGCCATAACCAGGCGCTCTAAGATTTATGTGTGGACACTTGAATCGCTCAGTGTTCAGATGGTGAAATGATATGCTCCGGAAGTTGGCCGAGAAAACTGTCACGACAATTGTCACGCGCCGTGACACGTTGTCCATCATGCTATGGCGTGAGGCATAAAGAGGGGCGTTTCCCTTTGTGTAGTCTACTGCTGTGGACAATGCACTGCGTCGTGGCGCACTGTGCCTATATGACTAAAAATATATTGTTGCTTATTATTTTGTAGTATAATGAATTCCCTATGCTTCCGTTGTCTAATTTATTTAGTTTTAAATTATAGTTTAAGCTCAAATGATCTTTTAAATAAGTTTGTTAAGGATATCGTTTTGCTTAAATGTTTTTAACTCTTAAGTTATGATAACTATTTATGAGGTTAATATAATCTCGGTCATCATAACATTGTTCCATATTTAGTGTTCTGTGTGTTTGGTAATGTTGAAGATGACATTATACTTGGAATAACAAGAAGGCTGTATTTACTTGAAGTCTCCACCAAATGCAACAACTTTTCTTCAAGAAGGAAGATCATTAACCAACATGCTATTTGACTTTTAAGTATTTGTCAAGAGCTTTAAGACAAAATGTCTTATCATGTATAATCAATGACATGTAAGCTAGTAATTCAATTAAGCTGCTCCACTATTTCGTGCCACATATAGTATCTTCATTCACAAGAAGAGGAATATAAAAATGTGAGTGAATTATTTGTCCTCCGAAAAACATTAGATAAGTTATTATGCTTGATGATGCATTGAAGTCTATTTTACCTTTAGATCTCAATGAAGTAGAAAGATTCCTTTAAACATATGTCTTCCCAATACCACCCATACAAGGAAAAAAATATCATTGTATTTATCAAATTTGATGACATATAAAAATCATAAATCTTCTTTTTCTTGAAAGTTAGGTTTTGAAGCAACCTCATCAACTCATCATGTAATACAGTTTTATCATAATTTAGTTCATTTTTTATTAATCTATACCCACTTGTATCTAAACTTGACATGTTAGATAAATGTATAGGCTCATAATCCCAATGACTTTTTCTATTATACTATAGTATTTTCTTAATCTCAGTTAAAATTGGCAATATGAGTTGAGCTTGTGGGTCTAACTAAAGGTGTTTAAAACTAATTCAAATTGATCACATCGAACCAAACCGACATGAACAGATAAAAACCAATTACAAATGAGGTTCGGTTTAGTTTTTCTCTTGGCAAAATTGATTGGTTTAGGTTTTTGCTTCTAGAAACTTGAACTAAACTGAACCAAGTCTTATTATATTTATTATATATACTCCTTCCGTTAAAAAATATAAGACATTTTTAACCGAATCTCACTCTTAATAAGGTAGTTACCTACTTTTAAATTAACCCTATTTTTTCATATTTACCCTTATTAAATACTCAACAATAAATATAAAGTTATTATTAATTGGGGTATTTTTGAAAAAAAGACAATGATTATACCTTGAAAGACCAAAAATGCCTTACTTACATTTTTTGAATATCCAACTCCTTAAAAAATGCCTTACAATTTTGAACAGAGGGAGTATATTTTTATGAATTTGTCAAATTTTTTTCCCTTTTTTAAATTTAGTTAGTTGTAAATCATGAGTAAAGATAAGTTATAATTAGTTAAATGTCATTTATAATTATTTAGGGCAATTTTTTAATTTTATAATCAAGTGTTTTAAAGACAATATATTATTTTTTAATAGTTAAATATGCTAATTAATTGTTTAAGAAAATATTCTTTTGTGTTCAGGAGATTTTTTCATTGTAGAAAATAGTTAATAATTAAAAATTATTGGTAAACATGAATATATATTAGTGATTACGAAGAATATCTCATTAAAAAAAATTAAACCTGATCCAGATTTAAATCAAATCGAATCAAATTACTTAAAAACCAAACCAAATTGATTAGAGAAAAAGATTGAATAGGTCTCAAATTATAGTGAATCGATTAGTTTGGTTTGACCTAATTTTTTCTCAAAACCAAATCAAATCAAACCTGCGAACACTTTTAGGTCTAACCCCATGAAAGAGTGATGGGTTAGGTTGCGTAATTTGAACCTTAGCTAGATGCAAGCCAGTTTTAGCTCATACCATTTAAACTGAGCCTACCAATTTGCAAGATAACCCATTTATAATTTTTATGAAAAAATAATAAAATATATTGCAATAAAATAATTTTAATTTTAAAATAAAAAATCATGTTTAAAAGTAAAATAAAACAAATTAAATAAAAAACAATGATAACAAATAATTAAATTATATTTAAAAAATTTATCATAATAAAAAGGAAAAATTACATGTAAGTCTCATGAACTGATTTATTTACAAACAGGTTCCATAAAATTTAGAAACTACAATTAGGTCAATTGAGATTTGAGTGTAATTTAAAATTTGGATAAAAAAGATAATAATACCTTTATTAAACATATATACATTGCATCGGTCAAATAATTTACAACTACTTCATTAGTAATTCATAACTGTAACTTCAACTTTTTACAGTTGTAACTTCATATATTCATTAATTAAATTAGACTGATCAATTTAACTATTAAATATGTGAAGTTACGATTGTAAAAAATTAAAGTTATAATTATAAATTACTGATAAAGTTATTGTAAACAGTTAATGTTAAATTTTCTTAATAACACATGATTATTTAATTATTAGATATGCGAAGTTATAATTATACAAAGTTAAAATTATAGTTATAAATTGCTAATAAAGTATTTGTAAATTAATTATTCGATCGATGTAGTGTATATTTAATACGTGTGTTACTATCTTTACAATTTAATTTCAAATTACATTCAGGTTTAAGAGATTTGATTGTGGTTTCTAATTTCACAGGACTTGCTTGTGAATAAATTTGCTTCACGGGATCTATACATAATTTTTTTTAAATTAACAATTAAAGTATACTTTTCATCCTTTAAATTTAGACAAGGTTTTAATTTAATTTTTTAATTTTATAAAAAATCTTTTCAATCTTCTAATCTTAACACTTTTAGCTTCAAATGATTATATTTTATACTCTCATTGTTATTTTTTATTTTTAAAAAGCCATATTTAGCTTGTTTATATTTATATTTAATGAATTAAAAATATAATTTATAAAATTAATTAAAATAAAATTTTATGTAAAGTAAAAAAATTACAGATATGCTTTAGCCTAAATTAATTAATTTTATTTACTTGCTCGTAAAGATCAGTCAATTAATTTTATTTACATACTGGGTGAGACGAATCTCAATGGTTTCTTATTTTTTATTTTTTTAAAAAAGCTAGTTTGCACGCCCTTATCATGCTCTCTTCGTCTAGGGCTTAGGACTCCCCGGCTTAGCACTCTCTTGGTGACAATGGCGAACTACGACCTAACCCCCCGGATCGCGCCGCACCTGGATAGACATCTCGTGTTCCCTCTTCTCGAATTCCTTCAGGAACGCCAGCTCTACGAGAATGATCAGATCCTCAAGGCTAAGATCGAGCTCCTTAACAAGACCAACATGGTCGACTATGCCATGGACATCCACAAGAGCCTCTACCATACCGAGGATGTACCCCAAGGTCCTTAGTTTTCATTGTTCTTTTGCGTTTGTTTTGATTTTTATCATACTGTGATGGCAATTTCGGTAATTCTGGTCAGAGATGGTGGACATGAGGGCGGAAGTAGTTGCCAGGCTCAAGGCACAGGAGGAGGCCGCCGCACCGCTCGTTGCCTTTTTGCAGAACGCCAGCGCTGTCCAGGATTTGAAGGCTGACAAGCAGTATAATCTTCAGATGCTCAATGACAGATACCAGGTTTGTTAACTTATTTTTACCTACAATTTTGGGGATGGAGATATGATTTTCCTGCTAGATGTAATATGGTCAGCCCTGGAATTGAATTTAGACCTAGACACTTGATCTCTGGCTGAAGAATCTCCCCACCTCAAACTCCCTCTATTTTTAAGTAGGTATGTTCATTGGCGGATTGCTAACCAAATTTATAGAATTGATAGCGAGTTCCTAAAATGTATTTTTTGCCGGTTTGCCGACCGAGTTTAAATCATTTTACCAATATTGGTAGTTGGAGGACCAGAATATTTTATACACGTATTCGAAATGTTTCTGTATAATGGGTGGTGCTATGCTTTTATAGCAGCTTTGTCAAATGACTCTTGCTTGGGACCTAAATAAATTGTATCGATCAATACATACTACATAGCAGAGCTTTTCCCCCCTAAGAGCTCGTTGGATTTGGCTTCAGTGCATAACTGCATGTGCACCCCTAGGTGATATTGAACTGATTTTTTTCCTGAAGATGTCATTGCAAAACTTATATGTATAATATAATCTTTCCCAGTTTCAACTGAGAATCTGAGATAATAACGTCTTGATAATGTTCCTGGACATTATTGCTGCTTAACTCTTTCCCCTTCCAACTTCTTGTGTTGAATGTTCAAATTTTGTTTGACCGAGTTCTGACTCTTCAAATGATATCTTTCTAACAGATTGGTCCTGAGCAAATAGAAGCATTGTATCAATATGCCAAATTTCAGTTTGAGTGTGGAAACTACTCTGGTGCCGCGGATTATCTTTATCAGTACAGGGCTTTATGCACAAATAGTGAAAGGAGTCTGAGTGCTTTATGGGGGAAGCTTGCAGCTGAGATATTGATGCAAAACTGGGACATTGCTCTTGAAGAGCTGAACCGTTTGAAAGAAATAATTGATTCAAAGGTTTGTTTGATGTTTGAATAGTGACATCAGGAATTTTATTTATTTATTTATTGAGGTTATCCTAGTAAACATAGGCTTATCTTTGCTGATCTCCATTGCAGAGTTTTGCATCACCTGCAAATCAGGTGCAAAGCAGAATATGGTTGATGCATTGGAGTCTCTTCATCTTTTTCAACCATGACAATGGAAGAACACAGATTATCGATCTGTTTAATCAGGACAAGTATGCTTTCCGGACTGAACCTGCTTCTGTCTTCATCTGTTGATAGACGTTTTACGCATTTCATTTTTCATTGCCATTCCTTATTAAATTGGATAGTTTCTTCCTTTTCTTTGCAGCAGCTTTTGTTTGCGCCTCCAGGTAGCAATATTTGCTATATTTACAATTTGACATATCTAAAATACATCTTTCCCAGGTATTTGAATGCTATTCAAACTACTGCTCCGCACCTTTTGCGATACTTGGCCACAGCATTCATTGTCAACAAGCGCAGGAGGCCTCAATTCAAAGATTTCATTAAAGTTGTTCAGCAAGAGCAGCATTCATATAAAGATCCCATCACTGAATTTTTGGCATGTGTTTATGTCAACTATGACTTTGATGAGGCACAAAAGAAGATGAGCGAGTGTGAAGAAGTAAGTGACCTTTATGCTGACTACCCAAGATAACCCTCGAAGAACATTATGTGCACTGTTTTAAGTGCTACACGTTAGGGTTGAAGTATATATCAATTTCCTGTTTCACATCTTTCTTGCTTATAATTTGTCTTTATCTACCTACGTTATTACTTAAGGAGCTTGTCACATATTACCACCTGCAATAATGCCAGGTAATACTCAATGATCCCTTCCTTGGTAAACAAGTCGAGGATGGCAGCTTTTCAACTGTACCGTTGAGGGATGAGTTCCTTGAAAATGCCAGGCTATTCATCTTTGAGACATACTGCAGAATACACCAACGGATTGACATGGGGTATGAACGTGCTTTCTGATAACTAATGTTGTAACTCTAATTATACTTTTTAAACGAACTTCTTATCATTCATTCATGTAAAGAAACAGTTCAGAGTTGTATGCCTTTGCTTCAATCTCTCCTGTCATTCTTTTTTCCTCCTTTTAGAAAGAAAAATTACTGGCCTTCATAACTAAGTATATGCATGAATTGTCAGACTGGTTTCACCAATTGCTGATGTTTGTGATAGAGTTCTTGCTGAGAAGTTAAATTTGAATTACGAGGAGGCTGAGAGATGGATTGTGAATCTCATTCGTAGCTCAAAGCTTGATGCCAAAATTGACTCTAAAACTGGAACTGTTATCATGGAACCCAATCATCCTAATGTGTAAGTGTGATCAAACATTCAGTGTTAATTGATAGATATTGCCTCTTGTGGTTATGATTTTGTGACTTCTCCATGTTGACGAGCCTACCTTTCCCTACATATGACCTGCAATCTTTTTTGTGATTCTTGATCCTTACTCATGGAAAATTCACTGCTCCAGATATGAGCAACTTATTGACCATACCAAGGCACTGTCAGGGCGTACTTACAAGTTAGTCAGCCAACTTCTGGAGCATGCACAAGCACAGTCAGCTCGATGAATAATATGGCTCATGAGCTGTGTGGAGATTTGTTGCTTATGTATTTTTGGATACAGCAATTTTGTTTTTGTTCTTTATTTAGAATTGCATTCAAATTGAGGCGCTTTTCAACCTCAAGCATATGGCTTAGGGCATCTCTTCCATGTCAAGAGCACAAGTAAAAACTGCTGTAGAGAATTGACCTTTTTTTATTGGTTTAGATGTTATCGCATACATTTAAGAAATATCTGTTCCAAGGAACTAAGTTCATGTATTAACTTATTTTGATATCTCTGATCTCATTCCCCACTCCCCCCTCTTAATTTAAAACTAAAATGTGAATTTTAATGATAAGTATTTCATGGCTCAACATGAGATAATTTCGTCTTTTGCCAATTTTTACTGGTAGTATTTGTGCAGACAATTGTGACTATTTGTCACAAGGACGAGCCGTTTCAGAGGTGCAGATCAATCTTCAGTTTGGAGAGTCGAATGGATGTTAGAGAAAGACTCAAGCAACCACTGAGATTACTGTCTTCAGATAAAAATTTTTTTGAACCGAATAATAACAAATGTTATATTCTATTTTTTATAACATGAAAACGAAATATTTTTTGGAGCTTTTTATAATTCATATTATAAAATTAAATTAAGCTAACAATTTAGCATTTCTTATATTTTTTATTATGATTAGTTTATTATATTTATCAATGTTTTAATGATATATTATCATATGTTAATGATGGATTTTTGTAATTTTTTAATGGTAAATCTTTACATATCAATTATAAACTTTTTACACTGATACCTTATGCGAATTGATTATATTTTTAAAGTTCTAAAAATTTGATCTATCTTTTTGGCATAAGATTTTGTACAACCTGTTGTTAATTGAGAGAATTACGTAGAAATTTTACATAAAAAATTAATTAATAGTAAATTTATCAATAATTGAATTAAGTAAATTTATAGTAATTAATTTTTTTATGTTAAACTTCAGTGTAATTTTCCCTCGCTAATTTATTCATATTTTTATTGCAATTGCCAAGTGAGGCCATGTCCTCTGTCCGTTAATTCCTAGTCCATTTCTGGGCCATGATTTATTAATTCCCAGTCTTTTATGCATTTTAGATCACAGCGCAGTGAACTCCTCTCAAAGTTTCCAGCGCAGGCGTGGTCGTATCGCTCGTTGGAATCCACCGACTTGAAAAACGAAACGTCGAGGGCTAAGCTCCTCCTAATTCTAACCTTTGCCTTTCGTGCCTGGTACGGTCTTGAACTGCATTGTAAGCTCATTTGAAGTTCTTCGTTCCTGGTATGGCCTTGAACTGCATTATAATTTCTCTCGAACGAGTTAAAATCGCATTTGGAGAGTTGGAAGGTTTCTTGCTTGAAAATCCTAAATACTTTTGGTAAAACTCTTTCATTTTAATTTAGAATTTTCACGCTTGGCCGATTATCTTGTTCTTGTTTAGCGCTTCTGAAATCGATGGGAGATGTTATATATTTTTTCCCTGGATTTCATGTATTGAGATTTTTATTTTTTATTTTAAATTTCGGGTTCAAACTAAAGAGACGCGCAATTTTGTGGCCCCAAATATAAAGAAAACGGAAATAGCATATCCACATACCGTGAGCTTACTCTTGGGCTTTTTAAGGCCTTTATATAAAACGCTTAGTCTCTCTCTTGAATAATTCGTCCGCTCATATTCTCGCCTTCTAAATAAGCTCGATGAAATAGTTGAATTGGCCCAAAAGGAAGATGCAACAAGAACAACGGTCGTGCCTACAGTTACTGAAAGCCGAAAATGCATTTGATTAATTAATTGCCAGTAATTCACATGGCCAACAGGAGGTTGGTATCGGCTTTTGAGTTTTGAAAGATTCTGTGGCCAGGGGCAAGAATTGCCAATGGGTCATACTCGGATTTCCTTCTTCTCAACAGTTCCCATCTTGTCCCAAAGTGGCCTTCCCATTCTTCTCGTGTGCTGTAATGTGCAAGATATTGCTTCGCTCCTAGCTGAGCCCGCTTGCAGAACTCTATGATCCTTTCGTTTTGGCTTAGAATGTAATCTAAGCTGTCTTTCCCTGTCGAAAATGGTACAGCAGAAGGAAGAAATGCCACCAGATAGAAAACATCTTCCTCTGGTGTAACCAAAAATGTTCTATTGTTCCACCTGTTACGAGAAAAAGACATATTTCATTTGCTTGCTCTAAAGTGGAGTATGATTTGGTTCGATTAAGGGTCGACAAGAGAGCAGTACCTTGATTGATTGACGGGGTATATGAGTATGGGTCCATTGCTTGTATCCGAAAGAATTTTCTCAAACACCTCATGTGCGAACTCATGAATTTTGCTCCTTGGGATCAGAAGATTGAGCCATGGATGGGGAACTTCCCACAAGCCTTTGGCTCTTAGCTTCATCTCGGAAACATGCACTCTGTCCAGGAAATCTACGTAAGGAACTTCTGATAGAAATATTGTCGATGGAATATAGCTCAGTTCTGATAACAGTTGGTCGATTTCCTGCATTTCATTAGGTATAAATGAGATCTAACTACCGAATTCCTCAGTGGAGATTCTTTGGTTACTCGCAATTTGCTAATGTTGAAGATCTAACTCACGAATTCCTCACCTGATTCATGGCTTCAGTTTCGCCTGGGTTGAAGTATTTTGCCACCTCGAGACAGTAAAATGTCCTCCCATCTGAATTGAATTGGCTGGCTTGAATTGGGTCTTCGGGATTGAAGGATGACCTCCAGTTGTTAAGGATGCCTGTTCTGTTTATAATTACGAAGCCTTCAATATAATCAAATGTATTTTCAAGTGATATCAAGTACTCTTGATCCCTTGTAAATACTGAGAATTCTGAGTATAACACTCTAATCCATTTCACCTGGCAGAAGTCAAGAATTTTGTCACAAGTAAGATATCTGTATGGAGTTTGTTAGTATCAACCTCCGGAAACATGAAAGTACACTACAGTAACCTTTATTGGTGCTGGTTCAAGAGAAATTCTAGCCCTGGTTATGATGCCAAATTGACCAAGCCCTCCAAGAACACTATAAAAAAGGTCAGCATTTTGGTTCTCTGAGCAGGTAAGCACCTCTCCTTTTCCTACAACAAAAATATGTTTTGCGTACTAGATCAGTGCAAAAAATTCAAAATGATTATCACGTGAAAACATTTGCTCAGTATGTTGAACGAAGGTTCTCGTTTCAAAGAGAGTAATATTGTCATTAAGCTACTAAAATAAATCTTCTCCTCGTGTGAGTTTTGATATGCTCTGAGATTTGGCCAGAACCATACTATAAAATCCTGTTTGGTGGGGAAGGAGTGGATTTTGCTTGATTGATAATATATACACCGGTGATTACTTCAACAACAACAACAACAACAACAACAACGAGTCTTTATTTCACTAGGTGAGGTTGGCATACCGGTGATTACTTCCAGCTGAAAAATGTTATCGATCTGGGGTCCATGCTTGAAGGCGTGTCCGCTTATTCCAGCATTTGATAGAGTTCCTCCAACTGTAAGATGAAGATAGTCTGTCCAAGATTTAGGTGCCAAACCGTGCTTAAGAGTCTCATGGAGAATGACTATCCATAACTCACTAGCTGAGACATCCACATAAGGAAATTCTCCACCGTGAACAACCATTTCTGATCCCTTCAGTGACTCCATGTTCACCACTAGGCCTTGATATGCTTGTGCCTGACCTTGAAGAGAATGACCGCGGCCTCTAGCTGCAACCTTTAGCTGTGAAGCAGAATCCATTTCAAAAATATGCTTTATTGTGCGTGAGATATCAGAAACTGTTTTTGGATGCAGAATTGCCAGAGGAGGACAATGGTATATGTTACCAAAGTCTTTATGTCCATTGTCTTCCAAACTGAAGTAACCATCAAGAGCTAGTGTTTGCAATGATGAAAGAATATCGTAGGCAGGAATTCTTGGGGCAGCAACAGAGTTATTGCAGCATAGGTTAGCTTTAGTTGTTAAACAGTTAAGGGTTACAACTATGAAGACTATGGCAAATAAGAACTTGCCATGTTCAAAACAATCAGATGGTAATGACCCCATATTTTTTCTGAAGTTTGCTCGGTAGGATAGGGGATTGAATGCTGTGTTGGGAGGCAGGGAATAGAACAAATTTAGAAGAGCATGGCCAAATGAAAGGGGGATTTTGGTTTTGTATTTTTTTTTTTTTTTGGGGGCGGGGGTTTGGATTTGCAGTGTCACAGATCAAAGGGGTGACTCCTTTTATAACACTTTGTCACGGGTGTGGCTTTTTTTTTTTTTTTTGGATGGGAATGGGAAGAAGACGTGCTCAACATTTTCAGTGGGGGTTTAAACTTTAAAGGACATAAAATCTCTACGTGGGACTAGCTTATGGTTCTCAGACGTGTGATTTAAAGATTTAACGCATAGATGTCACGCTCAACTATTGTCAATAATGAGGTGGGATTTACAAGAATGGGAATGAGTAACTCAAATATCTATTGTTAGATTAGATATAGCTAGAGTTTGGAAGAGTTTTAGAGGTGATATCCCAGAAGCTGTTGTTAGGTTCTGAAAAAGAAAATGTATATACAAAATGAATTTAAAAGTTAAAATATCGTACTTATGAATTATTGTTGATATTTTTATTTTAAGTCTCATTCTTTTGACTGTGGGACTACAGTTATTTGGACTTATAATTCAGAATATGTTATCAGGCACTTGTATTGATATATTTTCTTTAGAAGAAAATGTGTCATAATAATGTCATGTATAATGCTAGTATTAAATCGTGTACTGAAAGTAAGCCTGGAATGGCATTGGATTGGTTGATTCATTGGGGACCGTTTTGACTTACAGGTAATTGGTTGCAGATGAACTTTGAACTTAATTAATCAAATGCAGTACTGTCAGGTTTTGGAGCACACTTCTTTTTTCTCATGGCGAGTGATTGCAGGGGACCGGCCCCTACTGCCATCTCAGCTGCTTCGCCTTACAACCCTGTGAGAATTGAGTCAGATACCGCGGGGTCCCGTTCCTGCATTCGCCAAGTATCTTGGTATGTTTACATGATATTCCCCACAGTATTTGTGATGATAATCTTCTTCAGTAATTATTCAATCATATAAATATATATTTATTCACGCTGTTAATTTTTAGCTGATGGATAAGCTTATAATCATGTATCGAAAGAAGAACTTTGAAAAGTATTGAAAAAGAATGATGTCTGGGTTGTCTATTTTGGAGCTATACAAGACATGTATGAGGGATAACAACTAGTATAAAAATGTTTGATAGTGGAACAAAAGATTTTCTTATAAAGATTGGACTGTATCAATGATCATCCTTGAGGCTTTATTTTTTTGACCTAATTTTAGATGTTTTGATTGAGTATATTTAAGAGGAAATTTCTAAATACATACTTTTCGTAGATGATATAGTTCTTATTGTGTATACAAGAGAAGAAATTAATTGTAAACTTGAGTTGTGGGGGGCATTAAAGTCAATTTTTGCCTGAATAAGAGTAAAACAGAATATCTATATTGTAATTTTAATAAAAAGTCAGTGAGTGATAATTCGAAAGTGAAATTGAATAATCAGATTATATTTCAAGTGAAAAAAGTTTAGATATTTGAGAACGATTATTCAACGTAATGGAAAAATTGATAGAGATATTGTATATAGGATATAAGTTGGTTGATTTTATTAAAGAAAGTTTAAAAAAATTATTTGCAATCGTAAGGTATCTAATAAATTTAAAAGGAAGTTTATCAAATTTTATAAGACCAGCAATATTATATGGACACCTAAGAGAATAAAGTTTGAGTAACAGAGATGAAAATGTTGAGATGTACGAAGATATACATGTAAAGATAAAATTCAAGATACGCACATATGAAAAAAAGTGAGCGTCCCACGTATTGAAGGAAAAATAGTAGAAAATTATTTGAGGTGATTTAAACATGTACAAAAAAGACTACTAGAGGCATTTGTGAGGAGAGTGAAACAGATAACTTTAAGTCATGTCAAGAAAAGTAAAGAAATGTTAAAGAAAATACTTTTGAAAGTTGTTAATCGAGATTTATTAATTAACAATATTTTTAAAAATTTAATAAATGATAGAGTTTAATGACGTTGTATAATTCATGTAACTTGCCTCACTTTGTGAGATAAGACTTGTTTTTATTTTTTAGCTCATAAATAGATATTCAAAAACCATACTTTTTTTTGATCCCATATATAAGTCACATTTTAAAAGGTCTATTCAATTTTATTTATAAATCACAGTGCGTTTTTTAAAAAAATATTTAGAAGATATTTTTAAAATTGCTCTTTATTTATGAGAGAGAAAAAATAATATGATATTATTTTTAAATTTATTATATAAAAACATATTTAAAATTTTATACATTTTTATTTTATTTTTTTGATAGTGATGGAGTCGGTGTAAATGACTTAACGAGAGGGGTAATTTGATAGTTTTAATGAGGCGCCTTTGTTGCTGATGTTGTTAATTAATGCAAGAGCAGAGCCGACATCTTCATTTTCGAGCTTTCTAAAGAATCCAAGGAATCTACATGCTATAATTTGTTTACCTAAATTGCAGCGATACCTTGTACATTTTGCACAGCATTCCCTTGGCGTATTTTTAGTTTCTAATGCGTTTATCAAGCTCTAGATATGAATGGTTTAATGATTTACATATCATTTTTTATTACAATTATTAATAATTATTAATATATAATATTAAATTTATAATAATTGACATGTTAAGTTCAAGTCCATCATGAACAATAGAAATTCATTCTGTATGTAATAACGTTTTTCATTGGTAAATATTCTTTTGGTTTTATTTGTAAAGCAATGAGAGAAAAAAATTTAATCTTATTTATAAAATATTTATCAATTTTCAATGATCTTCTTTACATTTTGTCCCTTATTAAATGTTTTGAATGAAAATACTAATAATGAGATTTAAGAATATATATTAAGGATAAATATAAAAATTTGTTAAATTTTAAGATAAAATTGATGAGGTTTAACATTTTTTTTTTATTCTAGTGAAACATGTTGGAAGTAAGTTATAAATAAGATCCAGAAAATATTCTTAAACTTCTTTAGCTTATACATCCCTTTATCAGCAAATATATTTTGTTTTGCTTCAACTTCATGTATTTAAGATTGGAAGTCTAGAGCGCTCTCATGAGAGAAATTGAATCCATGTTCTGGAGTGAGATGCTATATGTCTTCGGGGCTCTGACTGAATCAGCCAAACCCTTTGGCTATATATATATATATATATATATATATTATCAGTTTCTTTGCATTGTTGAAAGAAATCCACACAATACATCAGTATATTGGAAGAGCTATGGCACAATTAGTAGATTATAATTTCCATGACAATTAGGATGATCATAAATTGAGGAGTAATTGGGTCAAGTATGCTGAAAAATTAGGTGGAAACATTCATTCTTGAAAACGATATTATTTTTAGTCTTGCGATGTTATGTTTCTAACTGGATGCCGACATTTAATTATCCGAGGAATGGCATATTAAGGGGATCGTGTGGGGATCAGCACACATTATCACATGTACCGCACTAATACAAAATTGCTTTTTATGCTAGGGATTTAGCACAGATTCGAAGGCAACCGGTTCAAAAACATGAATTTATACTTTCCATACTGATTATACTCTCTCTAGTCTTATATATAAAATATTTTTAATTAAATCACGTAAATTAATAAAAATTAATTATTTAATTAAAAATATAACTATATTTTATTTTTTAATTATTATAAATAAAAAATAAATCTCTTTTTTAAAGTAAATTAATGAGAGTATTTATTTTTTTATCTTTTCAATTTAATAAGGATATAATAATTTATTCATTAAAAAATATATCAACAATCTCTTATATTTTGAGGTAAAAAAATTCTAAAACATTTTTTATGTACAGGGAAGAAGGGAGTAGCTCACAACGAGCGTAGAAAGTAAATTTTGTGTGTGTGTGTGTGTGTTATATTTTCTTTCGACACCAATTCTACTACAATCGGCGTGACTTTCTGTAAGGATTATTTCTATTCTAAATTAAAAAGCCATTTTAAACTAATATAAAAAGTCTCTTATGTGCTCGTGTGATTTCAACGTAGATACACCCAGCACCACTGAAAGAGCTAGTTAATTGATTTCTCCTTGACTCTTGATCTCACTAGAGCTAGTAGTGCCCGTATCCTAATATGACATGACAGTGATACGTGTACTAAACTTTGCTCGTGTAATGCGGTCTGCTGTGTTTTTGTGTCTGTAATATTAGATAGAGCCAAAGAATACGAGTGATACATATATGCATTCTGCTCCTTCTTATATTGTACCGTCACGCCGTGTCATGCATGCATTTTCATGATTGCCAAACACAATATTTATCATGAAATCTAAGTCTTAAATGTTGTTGTACTAACCATATATTGCCCTCGAAAAGCTTGATGGTGAATTCTTTTGTTTCGGCTCTTGTTGATGTTTTCCTCAGCAGATATATATATATGGAGACCATGAAATAAAAATCTTGGAAGAACTGAATATCCAAAAAAAAAAAAAAATCTTGGAAGAACTGTCGTATATCTTTGAAACCAATAGAGTAGGTTTTGGCTTGAACCACTCACACAAAAAGATACTGAGTACATTGACGTACACCGATTCTGTTGGCAGGGTTGCTGGGGGTATTCCTTGGACACACTAGAGAGAGAGAGAGAGAGAGAGAGAGGTGCATTGTTGCTTTCTTGCGTCATTGTTACTTACCGTCAAAATATAAAGCCTCCTAATCATTGTACTTATGCTGCTTTATATTCCTTATCCTTCTTCATACTTCATCATTCCCCCCCTCCCCTCTTCCGATCTTTGATTGGACAAGGCTTTTCAAAAGAAAAAAAACTTGCTTTTACACGCGCCTTATTATTATTACAGTGTGCCTGTGTCGAATATAGAGTTACTACTTGAGGCACCTCCATCTGTCCATTTCACTATATAGGACTGTGATTGTGTTAATTTAGCATCAAGTACCAGTGTCTTAACTTGCTCTTTTAAACTGTTCCTTTTTCCATCTTTGGATGAGCGGTCGATTTACCTAAATAGAGAAAAAACGTATGTATAAATGCTTTTTCCCCCTCATCAAGTTATATAGAGCATAATAAGAGTGATTTGAGAGATTCAATTATAGGATGCTGAACTGTAAAAATTATACATTTATTTTATCTTCATTAAGAATATGTCGAAACAAATAAAATTTGCCCCTAAGGTTTCTGTTATAGACCATGCAAGCAAAGAAATCTGAGATGCATACTTATGTATGGGATATTTATGGCCAGCAATGACTTTGCTAGCTTTTTATTGTTGAGGATATGTATGTTGAACGTTTGGTTTTACAGTTAGGTTGCGTCTGAGACAATATCTATACGTTGCATTTCAGATCGAGGGACATATAGTTACTTGGTATGCAACAGCTGATAGCAATAATTAACATACATTCGTATACACGTGTGTTTTGTTTTTCCCCTAAAAAGATGAGCACAAGTAAAATGCACATATTGCAATATCAATTTTAAGTGTACCGTTGAGCAAATTTGTGTTGGATAAGTCAAATGCTTCTCTAACTTAATTAATAACCCTAATTGAGCAAAATTTATTATCACAGCAGTCGAGCTGCTCAAGTTTGGAGTCATCCCTAAGACTCTAACCAAGCAAGATACCTTTGTATTCAAATGTTCTTTCTTTCTTTTTTTTTTTTCCGGCAGTATGTATTCAAATGTTGAATCTTAAAACTAAAGCATGCATTAACGTGGGCCTGATTAGAAGGATATATATTTTCACACTGGTTGATTAACTAATTATGGAGAGCTAGATATATCAGTCTAATCATTTTCCATTTTTATTTTTTTCACAAGCATTGCTAGAGAAGTAACGTAGAGTCACAATCATCATGGTGATGAAGAAATTATTGCACTTTTTTTAATTATGTTTTGCCAATCAAAGCTGAGCATCGTGGACACTACTATTTCATGCCAGACCAACAAATTATGTCACAAGCGACCGAGTAAGTACATTTTGTTTTGTTAAGCAAAGTTGGGCAGAATAAGGTTATACTTCTTTTTAATTATATTAAATGATTTGGTCTCAAAATTCCACCACAAAAGTGTAACAGGAAACTTAAAGATCAGCGCACTAAACTAAAAAAAAAAAAAAAAAGGAAAGGAAAGGAAAGGAAACATGAACCAAGCCTTAACAAATTAATTTTACCATTCTCATCCTCAAGTTTTTTTTTTAACTTTTGACAATTTTTTTATTTGAATAGTAAATTCATTTTTTAAGTATTATAAATATTTGCTAAACTCTTCTAAATATTTTTTTTTTCAAATAACTTGAGAATTATTTCAAAACAATGATGAAAAATCCTTTGAACTTAGACAAATCTGAATAAATTCAGACTCGGAGCTCTAGCATCAATATCCTAATAAATCTCGTTAATTATTATGATAAGGCTGAGAGTTAATCAGGAGAAATTGACGAAGTGTATCATAGTGAGTGAAAACCAATGAAACGAGGACACGAAGTGAGATGATGACAAATAGGAGGGTGCCACGCGGTGACCCACGCAGAGGACCATCATCATAAAAAGAATTCGAGGTATGGGGTCTACAACACTGACTCGGTCACCCCATCTTGTTTCCCATGTCTGTTAAATCATGTCTCTATGTTTTCCAATCACTCCCTCTACACATAGACGTGACTGCATATCAAGACAAGCGTCAAATCTCTGTAGGCATTTGGCAAAACCCTAATGGAAATTACAGAAAGAACACCTGAAATGAAAAGTAGAGAAAATATCTGTTCGGCTTGCCCAATATAAAAAGACTGAGACATGTACAGTATGTGTATTTGCACAAGGATTACAAATAATTGGCTGTATAATTGGGAGAATGCTCGTAAAAGCAGTGAGGTCCTAAATAACTGATTAACTTGTATATAAATAAACCTTTAATGGATTCTCACAATTTTTTTTTGTCGTTTTGTGGCCCTCACTGGCATTCTCCCTGTATTATATTTTATCATATTTGCACAGGATCATAAGGTCCCCAGAATTAATTGTACTAGGTATGTGTAGTGTATAGGGAAGCAAAGTGGGTAGGTTATACGCATGCATGCATTTTAATACTTATTGACGGCAAGCAAGCACTGGCAGGTATGTGTGTTCGCACACACACTATGGGGAATCGATCTGCTTTGAGGAGACTTGTTGCAGCCAACACCTGAACCTACTTCTCTCTCACTGGCCACTTTCTTTACTGAGTGCTCTGCTCTGCATCTTTTCTTTTGTACGTATCTCTAAGTACAAGCACCGCCTTCAACATATATTCATAGAGACATACACAGATCTGGTAATTTCTTCACATTTATTTCTTTACTTTCAATATGTTATTTATCTTGTTTTATATGTACTTGATATTCGGAATGGGATCCTCTCCAGACACAATAATCACTACCAATTCATGTGTAATCCATTGGCTAATATACAACCGTTAGATTACATAAACACAGTTGTGATTGTGACTGGAGAAATGGTTGTACAAAATTTATGGCAGGAGAGGATCCAAGTCCCTTGATATTCATATTACATATCGTGATTGTATATGTACTCTATAGGAAGTTATGTATGTTTTTTTTTTTTTCCGTTCCGCAAATATATATCAGTCCTCTCTTCCGTAAGATCAATTCTCAAAGCAATCAAGATCCTACTGCAGTATTGCATCGATCTGTTACCAGTGAATATATATATATATATATTAATGCAATAATTGATGAAGTGCAGCGAGTGAACAATACATAGTGGGTACACATGAAGAGGTGGAGAAAATGGTCCATCGGAGGAAAGCTAGCTAGGCCACATCGTACGTTAAGTTGAAAAGGATAAGATAGCATGTGAATATATTAGTGGTACATACGTGATAATATCATTACGTACTGAATCAATAATTAACGCTAAATCCTCACGTGCATGCACCGATTATCTTCTATGCGGTCTCTCACAATAATAATGTCATTTTCTCTTGCAGTAGTCAAAAGTTGCATTATTTTTTCAACAAACTCGACCTTTTTCACCATGCACTCCTCTATATTTACAGTATTTCCTTTCAGTCCATATATAGGGTTTATTTACTTAGTTAACGCGCGCGCGCGTGCACACACAAAGGGTCGATGGCCTGGTGATGTAAAATAGGAGGAGGAAAAAAGGGAATAGAGATAAGAGAAAGTGGGAAGAGAAAGAAAGAAAAAGAAAAAAAAGCCAAAAATCTTAAAATCTCTATTCAATAATAATTAAAATTAGATACAAACAAAAATTGATAGCTCTATTCATAGACCCCTAAAATAATAAAAGAAAAATAATTTAAATTTAAATTTAAATCTTAAATCCTAAATCTAAATCTAATATCAAAGATGCTAATATCTAAGATGATGATAAAATAAACAACAATCAAAGTTGATTCTAGTGGATAAATACCATTATTTAAATATTCTTATTGGATAACCCTAATATCCTCAATTAAATCCTAACTATATTTTTTTCATATTACACCATTTCTTCCTTGATTGAAGAACTCAGCTCCTAATGAGTTAAAATTGAGGCAAAAATCCTAAAAGGGAAGGGAAGGGAACAGTAGGATAAAAGCAAGCTCTGGCAAGAGCTAGCAACTTGATACAAGTGAGTATATGGAAATCCCTTTCAACAAGCTAAGTAGCAAAAGAATGAGCTGATAGGAATGAGTAGTTTGACCATACGGAATCTCTACAAAACCTTTCAAACATATAAGGTATAGCTTGATTTGACCATTAAGCAACAGAGTGAATTTGAGAGATGCAACCTACAAATGAGGAATTGTCATAGCATGATAAGATTGATCCTTTCTAGGAATAATTTGAGAAAGAGCCACTTGTACTAGTGTATAATGAACAACTGGATCATTGTTTAGAGAATCTTCTACTTGTAAGGAAGGAGCTTCTACCATTATTGTCTCACTTGATGTCTGTTTTTCTATTTGTTTTCTCAATTCATCAACGATCCTCTTAACTTTGTAGGTTGCCTTCTTAACTTCACCGCAATCCCTCATAAGCTTGCCAATTTGTTCTTGCTAAAAGCAATCTAGTTTAGTTGTAACTTAGTCTATTTTCTCTTGAAAGTCATCATACTCGTAATGGTGATGGGTACTATTCTCATATTGATCAACATAATCATGTCAATGGCTATTAAAAAGTTCATATCATCGTTGATTAATATACTCATATTGGTATTGATCATTATACTCATATCGCTTAATTAGCATACTCAAATTGGAGATAACAATGCTCAAAATTATCACAATCAATTTGCTCATACTGCTAATAGCTTGTGTATATATATTGTTACTCTTCATAACTATACCGATAGCTCTCTTATCAATAAATATTTTGTGATGGACAAAGCATATCATGGTAGATCAGTATATTCATATCAATAGTCAGAATGTGTATCTTTGTAGCTCATATAGGTAACTAAGCATCATGACAAGTTTTTCCCCTCTCTTTTTCACTTATTTTCTTTTTTCTTTTTTCTTTTCTTTTTTGTTCTTTTTCAAAATACCAAAATTTCATATCGATAAGAAAAATGAAAAACCTGCCAAGAATGCTGCAAACATGTGAAGAAATTGCAAACTTCAAGATCCAATGATGAGAAAATTTGTGAAATGTGATGAAGGCACCTCAGTTAGTAATATTGAATAGTGAATTCATTGTACCTTGCTCATATCTTTGAGTCTCAATGAAAAAAATTATATTTTTTAAATAAGATTGGCAACAAAAGTGTGATGGGAACTTGGCCCACCAATAGGAAGGGGAAAGGGAGAAGAGGGAGAAGAGAAAGAGGGGGCTAGGAGAGAGGAAGATGGAAGATTAAAACTCTCGAAATCTCCATTCAATAATAATTAAAGTTGAATATAAATAAAAATTTCTTTTTAAATCTTAAATCTAAATCTAATCTTACAAATGTTAATAACTAAGATAATAATAAAATGAACAATCAAAGTTGATTCTAATGAATAAATATTCTTATTTAAATATTCCTAATGGATAACCTAATGTCTTAAATTAAATCCTAATTATATTTTATTTCATATTATACCATTTTATAAATTAATGACATGTAAATTCTCTTATAAATAGGAGATTACATATTTGATTTCGCTTATAATTCCAGTTCATTAGTGCTTCCCCATCCAATTCAAACAGAGAGAGGGAGGGAGGTTGTTTGCAAGAAGAATAATACAGCCTTTCAGGTTATATTGTTTCACTTTTTTTATATATTGGTGTGATGATGAGTTTTCAAGTGAATTGACTGTTGGACCATAAAATTTGTGCCGAAAAAATCAACTGCAATGAAGTCTTTTCAAAATTATGAGATAGAAGAGCAGCTTGAAATTAAGTTGCAAAGGACAAGAGGCATCACGATCAGACACCTGGAGTGGTCCTCGTCGCTTGTAGATCTTTGAGACACAACACACGGATATGGTGCTTGCGAAATGTAGCACTATAATGTTGACAGTCACAACATACAAGACCTGACACACCAAATGTATGTGTGAGGAAATTATATTATTAAAGCATTTAAATAAAGCCTCGAGCACTTTACATGCCTGAAAGGTTGCTGTCCATCACTTTCTGGTCGGTGCCTCAACTCAGTCCAGCCCTCAGCACATAAGAAAACGACAATACCTCACTTCGCAACGTCTAGCATATATTTGTAAAGGTTTAAAAATCAGGTTGATTATTGAACCGAATAAAGTAACAGTTCACGGTTTAATAATAGAATTAGGGTCAAACTGTAGTCAAATTAATAAATAATAAATTAATATATTTTAAAAAATTTACATTTAAAACCTGTTAATTAAATTCTTATATAGATATAAAAATATCATTTAAAATGAAAAAAATCACAAATATTAATATTTAATCTATAATATACCGGAAAAATTCATAATATAACAATCCAATATTAAAGAAAAAATAATCCTCCATCCTTACACATATGTTTAACTCATAATTATTACATTCTTTTCAAGTCTAAAGTGAAAACTGAAACCATTAATCCACAGCAATACACATTCAAAATCAAGATCCAAACATCAATTATCATCACAAAACTCATCCAAGTGAAGTTTTGTAGTTGCTAAGTCATTAGCAGCTACACTGCGATGGAAAATTCGAGAACATAGCAACTTGAGGAGCAGATTGAGCTCCAAGTCAAACATAATCAAACAAAGGTAGAGGTATAACATTCATATATTCATCACCTATTATAAACAAGAGAAATCAATCTTAAGGTCTTAACTATTATTTCTCTCAAAAGTAATTATAGGATAATAATATCTCAAATAAAAATAAAAGTATAAACCTTCATTATCCCTAACAGTAGTGAGAGGTTGTGAATTTTTTCCATGCAACAAAATATCACAATCTGCTTTATTAAACTCGAGAGTTGATTGTCCTTCAGTTATCCAAAAGTCAAGTTCGTCAATGGATACATAATTGATAAGATCATAATTTTTCTTCTTCAATTATGACCTATTAAGCAAAAATGAAAAATTCAAATATTTTTTACTTTTCAACTAAAAATAAATTAAAAACTAGATTATTTAAATATAACTACCTATACTGCAACCACAAATTGTAATTAATGAAAACTATATCATTTAGGCATTCATGATCTAATTTATTTCTTCTTTTAGTATGAATATATTCAAACAAACTCCAATTATGCTCACATTTCAAAAAAGAGGAAGTTTGGATAAGAACACGGATTGCAACTTATTGCAATTGTGAAGTATCACCTCCAACATATGACCACTATTTATCTGTAACAAAACAATAAAATAATGCAATATTTTTTCTTATCATTTCAAATTATAGTTAATAATTAAAAGTAATAAAAATATAAAATTAAAAACTTACGAGGCGCTAATTTTTTTATTACTTGACCCAAGTGATCCCGAGCAAAAACAAAACATCGTAATTTTTGTACAAATTCAATTGTTCCATAATTGAACACAATTATCAATTTCATACATTCTAAGCAAATCAAGCACAGCATCTATGATAAAGTTGGGTGCGTCCGCACTTATTAAGCACAAATCATATGCGCGCGCGTATATATAATATATATATCATTTGATAAGGTTGTGTGTGCATATAGATACATATGCAATGGTTGGTCGTCATCATGGATCAGCTTTTGCAGACCATGAAACACGCATGCACTAGCCCTCTTATCTTTTTTATACATACCTCACCATTGATATATGGGGTCCTGAGGATCAGCCACGTTTCGTTTACACTATGGCTGCGATTCCTGGGATTTGTCACCAAAGGATTGGTACACTTTTCAACGAGAATCCCACTATCAGCGTTACTCTGGTTCGTTTTTACATTGAGTAAATTCAAATTGTTGAAGGGCAGATTTCGCAGAACCGTAATTTCACTGAGTTTGATTATTCTCCTTCTGCTGGCAAAAAAAAAAAAAAAAGATGTTCTTCTTCTGCTTAATAATAATAATAATAATAATAATAAAGGAAAATTCATGTATATTACCGTTAGAAAAAATCTCGCATCGTCGTATTGACAGAGATAGAATCTCAAGCGGAAACAGATTCTCTCCTATCTTCCAGGATTCACTCCTGCCCATTAAAACTATGAGAATATGGTAAATATTTTGGACATGGAAGCTTGCAAAAGAATGCAATGTGATAGTCAACATGCTTGGTTTACCTCACTGTGGGCAAAAGCTGGTAAAATCATAGTTTGAATCATGTTCAGGGACACTGTCCTTAAAAGCTATTCCATTACATCAGGTTGATTATTGGTAGCTTCTTGAGATTAAACACTTTTCATACAAAAAAACAAGGATATAGAACAATAAAAATTCTCAGAATATAAACTCAGGTTATAAAAACACTAAAGAAGCAATGTGATAGAGGAGAAGAGAAAACCTATATCCAAGGTTCTTCTAAAACATATGGCAAGCACTACTTTTTACAGCTGATATCTCAAAAATCAGGTAATAAAAATACATCAAACGCATTTAAAAAAACAGTTTCATAAAATAATAGGGTTTAATATATATGTTACAACATATATTGATTTAAATAGAATTTAATATTATTAATTTATAATAATTTTTTTTGAAATACTCATAAATATTTTATAATATTCAATAATCTCCCACATATTTCAAAAGGAAGGGAAATTTTTTGAAAAGTTATCTTATACAAATAATTTTGTATCTCGGAAAAATAGTTTCCAAAATTTCAAGAAATTGTTGGGTATCACATCTAACTCACGCAATTATATGTGATAGCTCATTTCTTCTCTAAATCCATTTACTAACCCAAGTTCACACCTTAGTATACATGGACTAAAGTCAACATTTATTTGAGCAATATGGGATTTTCTTTTTTAACATAGCTACAACAATCCTCCATATATATCAAAAAAAAACATAATCATCTGAGTTATTCACACAAAGGATAACTAATTTGAATATGGTGTCTTTTAGCTTGAACTAAATCGAGACCAATAAAACTTAGCACATAGAAAAATTAGTGTAACTTTAATATTAAACCAACAAATTTTAATTGTGTGCTAGAGTCTTATTAGTTGGATTACACCCCCCACAATTTTGATCATTAATGATGATTTTGCACGTCATTGACCATGCCTAGTTTTAACAAATGTCCTAGAGATTTCACCAAGATCTCATAGGAGTGCCTCCACTCCATATTCGTAGAGATGCTTTCATCAAGTGTATCTGTAATGAATACGCCATTCATGAGGACTATGAAAAATATTAAGAGCTTTCGCTCAACCTCCAATCAATGCATTCTAGCACTTTCTCAAGCCGTAGGAAGGGACAAAAAATTTAATGCTAGCAGAACTAACAAGTGAAGTGTTCTTACCTATTGAAGTTTATTTATGCAATCTCCAATCACAAAGGTTAAGTTGCCATTACCGTTAATTTTAAATAGGCTTAAATCTCATTCCTCTCAAGTTTCAACATTTTAATAATTAAAATCATCTCTAAAGGCTAGTTAATGAATCCGTCAAATTTACATCTGATCTCACATAGTCGATTGAGATATTTTTTTAGCATGTTTAATTATATCTCAAACGATATCTACATATGTCAATATTCTCTTTGCAATGACTATCGCCATTTGGCAATTACATAAATTATTAACATAATAGGTGTCGGTTTTACTCTCAATGTAATATTATTTACTAAGAAGTTTATCAACTATATAGCCTCGTTACTAGCCAACTTTAGAGTAATATACTCTGACTCATATAATATTTTATTTGGCTATCGATGAATTTTTTCCTTATTTGAATATAAAATTTAATTTACATCATTGTATTATTTTAATACAATGAAAATCCATTATATGTGATACTAACATTTATGGTATCCCTCAAACACTTGTTTGTCTCATTCTCTCATGAGACTAATTGATATGCTCAATCTCCATGCAACATAACTATATCATGGGATAAACATTAATTAATGTAGTTAACTCTCTAAAATTTATACATGCATATATATATATTGAACAACAAAATCATCCCATTTTCATTTAAAAAAAAAACATGTTAGCATCATGGAATGCTTTTTGACAAGTGTTGGTTTCATATCAAAATAATTGTTACAAAGATTTTTCACAACTTAGCCTTTCAATTTTAGGTAATGCACTCTAACTCTATTATGGTCGTATCATTATATTTGTTTTCATCACTACTAAAGATAGATTATTTGTAGTGAATTTTTTCATAATTTATAATTCAATTAACATCCATGTTATTTATGCAACAAGAATCCACTACACACAATACTATAACTCACAATATCTTTCGAATATTTCATTTATCTCATGGGACCTAACATATAAACAAACCATTATTTACAACAATGAATATTTGTACCAAGATAATTAAATAAGTCATGTACTTATTTTAAAATACAAAATATCTATACCAGATAAATGATTAAATTTTTGCCACCATCACGATGCTTATTTCTAAGCCACTTAATTTCATAATTAATAACTTTGCCTTCATGCAAATAATAGCCTCCTCCTAATTTTCCTTTCTAAATTACAATACAAAATAATATCTTGGCATTTACAAAATGAAGCTAATATTTTGGCGCGACACATTTTTTAGTAAAGCAAAATCATTTTTTGCAAGACACTCCATACATTAAGTACCCCCACACTATTAAATATTTCAATTACATGAAAAATATTTCCATGCCTTAACAACAATAATTCTAATTAAATTAAAATCTCATCATATAATCTTCTCTCATCCTAAGTAAATTAGAACGATTTCTTAAATATCATTCTAATTAAATTAAAACGCTAAAGCAATCAGAATTTTCATTTAAAAAAAATACCACGCACCCATATTCGGATATCGTAAAGCATATTAATCATGGTATCATATCAAAGCAATTTATCCTTGCTCGAAATGTTAAAAAAAAAAAAAAAAACTCAACGATATGCCCTTCGGCCAGTCGAGAATCTGAATGCAATAACCACAAAATTGAATGCACCAATAAATTCACATGGTAATAAAAATCTCACATCAATAAATTCACCATAAACACACATCAAGACATGCACCAAATTTAGATATCACCTAGTTACAAATTACAAATATTTTAATTCTCTAAAAATTATTAAGTTCAACAAACTGATATATATATATATATATATATATGAAATATACTATCACATAAAATTGCAACTTCTTCCATATTAATATAACCAAAATATTAAGGTTTAATCCTAGCGTTTTCCTTGATCGAAAAGCCCAAAGTTTTTGCATAACTAATATGAAAATGATAATAAATAATAACTCATCACTGCAATTTCTTGGCGATTGCTGAGTAAAAACCAATCATTTGGTGAATTGATTCTGTTCGTGTTGGCCAAATTAGAATACTCGTTGCAATTCAATAATGGCCTTTAAAATTCATTCGTTAAATTAGTTGGGTCATCACCGTCTATACTTTCGTTTGATCATCTACAATTTACTGGGGGGAAAAATAGATATACTCCAACTCTTATGATGGGCCTAAGAATTATATCTAATTGTCATTATTCAAGATGTTTATATTTTTTTCATCTTATTTTCTCAGCGAATTCCCCTTAGTTGATTACTTTATGAAGCTTTTTCCATGCATATCATAATATCTACACATTTCTGCATCAAACTCGAGCCACAAATCCTATCATGCCTGTGGATGAGGTGAGCTCATATTAATATTGCATATTACTGTTATCTCTATTAATCTACCAAATATCCATTTGCATTTGTGCCGATTCCCACCGACAAAAATAGCATTACAAACTGCAATTTCAGGATGCAAAAATATATAGATACTTGAAACAAAATAGGACCCCATGTTTGTGCAGGAAGAAGAATTGCAATAGAGCGATTAAATTTTGTCGAGCCATGCATTCCTAGCTATTAAATTTTGTCGAGCCATGCATTCCTAGCTATGGTGGGGTCAACTTCCAAGTTCATTTTTGTAGCTGAAGGAACCTGAATGCTCTCCTAACATATTTGATAACTTTGCCCATATCATAAGCATGTGTTATTCATGCTTGAGTGTTCCACTCAAATGCACAGCTATTGAGGTCTTAAGTGAGTTTGAATTTTAGAGCAAATTTGGCATTCTTGGTCTTCATGCTCACCATTGTCCATCTCAACATGTACTTACTCACATGCACCCCAACAGTCAATTCTATTCATAAACACCATCAAAATCCATTAGCTCACCCACCAAGTTTAGTACAGTCATAACATATTAGAATATAGCTTTAAGATTGTTGGCAAAAGTAGGTAAAAACATACTTTAAGTCGTACTCAATAACATTATCCTTAAAAGCTATTTTATCACACCAAGTTGATTAGCGGCAGCTCCCTAAGATTAAACAAACCCTTCCTATAAAAAGTAAAAACATAAAGAACAAAAATTCCTAGAATATAAATTTAGGTTATCCTAGTACTAATGAAGCAACATGATAGCAGAGAAGAAAAAGCCTATATTCAAAGCTCTTTTAAAACATGTAACAAGCACTACCTTTTATAGTTGATATCTTAAAAATTAGGCAATAAAAACACATTAAATGCATTTAAAAAAATAGTTTCATATAATAATGGGGTTTAATATATATGTTACAACATAAATTGTTTTAAATAGTATTTAATATTATTAAGTTATAGTAATTTATTTTGAAATACTCATAAATATTTTATAATATCCAACACTAACTACCTCCAAAAGTCCGATTAATCTCCATTTAGGATAGGGACGTACCTACTTGTAACATAAGCAGGAGGGAGGGGCAAGTGCTCCCAAAAAAAAAAAAAGGTCCATTTTGCTCAAGTTTATATATGTACAATGTATATAAAACATTCCCAGATTTAACAATATTAGTTATAACGTCTCCATAAAATATACGTATATCTATGTTGTCCCATATTCTAAAATTTCCAGGTCCGTCGCAGAGTTAGGATGTATTTTTATCAAATTCAATAAATTGTTGCTTCATACCTTGGATTGTTGGTGAACTCAAGCGAAAAAACTAACATGGAAAGTGTATTACTATTTAGTAAGTACTAAGTGGACAGGAGAGAAACTCTGCCCAATCTCCGTTGCATACTTGTATCTAGAATTGAGGGCTTTCAAACAGAAATGGAAAATGTTGACGAAAAATCACAAAGCGACTCTATCAAGGGAGAATATCATGATCTAAGCAATTTAATCTATTAAAAGAACTTCTAACAAGTAAGTAGTAATAATTAACGAGTAAAGTTCTTGTATTGACAAATATTCAATCCCTCTAAGTCTTTTCAGATATTAAATTTTTTCATACACATCCTTCATTGATATTGGCCAGATCATCATGTGTAAAGCAATCATGCATGCAAAGGTTCGTTAAAAGCAGCTATTCCGTTCCATCGTTAATTTTTTTTTTTTTTTGGTTTGACCTTTCCATAGTTGACTAAACTGATCACCAGTCACCACGAAGGAACAAATCATAGCATTTATAGAGTTATATAGAATAATGGCTTGTTATGAACGATTATTTTTTCCCGCCTTAGAAGGTTATGCTTCTCTGAGGAATCTCACTTATTATCCCATGAAATAGTTTGCCATATTCACCGTAATTCATTTGTTATCTATCTGATGAAGGACAATTGGACAAAAGCTACTGAAGCGCAGCTTCATTCGTGGGCCTGAACAATGTCCAGTCTTGCTTGCAAGGCGAGACAAGGTTCAAACGTGAAAACAAACAAGACACGAGGTAAGGCGGTTCCTATCTGATAACGTCTCTTGATACATTCATTCCAAGCAGATACATCCCATCTATCTACTTGAAAAAATTTCACGAAAATCCCTAACCATGTGTCAAACGTGAACTGAAAACCACATACACAATGAGTGTATCTGGACAATTGCAATCCTTTCTTGTTGACGACAAACTCCAAAGCCTGTTTGAATTGCTATGAGTTCTGCTTCAATGGCGGAAGTTGGAAGCCCAGGTCCTAGTCACCAGTAGCATGCCTTATGACTCCTCCGCGAGCAGCGTGACCATAAGCATCCACCTCTACACCAAACAGTTACGTTCGCGCTGCTTGAATTAATCTCCCTCACTTCTCTTGGGTAAACATGTGTAAGGTTGTTCAATTTTTTTTTTCTGGTATGGTGTTCTATATTTTTAAGGAAAAATTAATTTACATGTTTTTTTTAATTTTAAATTAGGTTCCTACAATGTATTCTGTGTTAATCAAGTTTTTATAATTTGATCTATTAAATATGTTAATTTTTAAGGGTTAAAATTAATAATGAATTGTTAAATTTTCCAAACAAAACTCCTTTTAGAATTTATAGAAAATTTAATTTACTACTTACAGCCAAAATAAAAGAAGAAGAAGAAGATTTGATTTGATACACTTTAATTTTTTAATGAAAACTCTACAAGTATAAAAAAGATTTAAAATACAATCTAATTATATAAATATTGAGTTATAAAAATTATGAAATTAATTCTAAAACTATATAATCATTTAATGAAAATATAAAAGTTCTTAATTTTATTTTTTAAAAAAAAATTAAGGATTTTAACTTAGATAAGGGACATGAATGTCTAGAAAGTTTTTTAAAAGGAGCATTGAGTATCTTTAATTATTTTCATCAATAAGGCTGATTGTTTGTTTCATTTTATTTGCCACGTGACAGACACTTAGCATTTGAAAAAAAAAAAAAAAACATTGAATATCTTTCCTGTTGTCATTCTCGGAGATGGGAGCTGCTAGCAAAATAGGAAAGGTAATCTCAGTTCTTTTGTTCTAATCATCATTCTAACTAAATAAGTGGGATGATTCAACAACATCCGGAGAAACAATCTATCTACGATTGTCGACAGAATCGAACTCTGTCCCTTCATTTTTTTTCCCCTTAAATGATGTCGCTATCGGACATTGCCATCAACATCTTGGACGGCTCCAAGGTACTTGATCGTGTAAGGAAAGAGAAAGAGCTAGTGTTGAGAACAAGAACCTTGAAGCGAGTCACTCCATTCTTGTCTTTTTTCCCTGCTACTAATCATCCATGTCAATCTTCTTGTGACTTGGGAATATTTTATTTCTTTTGGGTTATTTAATGCTGGAATAATTTGTTCCCCTATATTACATTGATGTGACCTTAGTGGGTTTTTTTCAATAACTTTTTAAATCATTTACCAAAGTATTGTTTCCTCTCTATGTAAGCCTTGGTCGCTGCCATTGAAGGCTGAGAAGATTGAGTTCCAGGACTTGCAGATGGTGGCAAGATAAAAGGATGTGAAGAGATTGAAAAATGTAGACAAGATGGTGAATGGGAAGAGATTGGTGTTGCAGAAGCAAAATAAGGTGGAAGTGCTTGCTCGAGCTGTGCTTTTGTTTCCAAGAACCTTGCTTCTGTTTTTTTAGTAAATAAAAAATAAAAAATGCCAGCTGCTTGCCATGTGGCAAATAAAATGAAGCAAGCAGTCAATCCTAATGGCAAAATTGTACCCTCATTGAAGTTCGGAACGACATTATTTCAATTAAAAAATAAAGGTACCTACTGTTCCGTTTAGAAAACTTATAAGTTTGCCCCTTAACCCTTTTGATTTTCAAGGGTTAAAAAATTTAATTAACCAAAGATTCAATTAAAACAAAATAAATTAAAAAGACTTAATTTAAAATCAAAAAAATTATAAGAAATTGTAGATATATTTTCTCTCTCTCTTTTTTTTTTTTATGTTACATTGTTAGACATTGATTTTACGTTTTTGGGCCCGAGCAAGAAGTTCAGATTTAGGCGCTCCAAGGCGTTCAAAGCTCTGAACTTGCATAATTCCAAAGCTCTCGCCTAAAAGTCATTTACAGTTTTTCCCCTTGGATTTGTTTTTTTATTTTTAAGTTGGGTTAAAAGCATTAAATGCTTATCAGATTTTCAGATATCAACCAAACCATGTGATTAAGATTAAGTATTCAAGATAAAAAAATACGTGATTTTTAATAGTTTAAATTATAAGAAGTTTTATTTTGTAGAGATTTTATGAAAGAAGTGCAACAATAGAAAGTGATTATTATAACGCCACATCTTATCGCCCTTCTCTGGTTGGTAGTTGTAGTTTCTCAAATTGAAGTGAAATCAAATTATCATACCAAAAATGGGGCAAAAAAAAAAAAACGGTTCTTGCAGCAGAAAGATCCTTTCTGTGCCTCTACTTATGGTAATATAAGAAGTCCTATTCACAAAAAAAAAAAAAGAAAAAAGGAATATAAGAACTCCTCTAGCAAACAGTGTGCTTATTGCAAACCCTCCTTCGAAATCAGCCGAGTTTCTCACCTGGTCAGGGATCGGGGAAGGCATGTGCATCTATGCCTAGAGTTTGATCTACCAAGTGCAGACGTCATCTCAATGAAAGTGGCAAAACACATCAGGACTTCAAGAGAGGTCTCCAGAAGCATCCCATGTATAAAGCATTCTCCTTCTTGGTCCGAATGTTCATTCCGAAATATAAATTTGTGCGGTCAGTATATGTACTCATAGTTTTACAAATACAAGTGAGCCTTTTCCTCATACTTCACAAGATAGAGTATACTTGATGATTTGATTCCAAAGGACCAAATCAACAATCAAATAATGACCTTTTTGCAAACCCACACTGGGAAGCGACTTGAACCACATTATCTTAACCTCACTTCAATTCTAATCATTATAGGCTTTTATAACTTATAACCTAAGTTTTCTTACCATGATGCAATGCTGGCAGATGACTTCCAGAAAGGCCTTTAAACGCAATCCATGTATCAAGCATTTTATTTATTGGTCCAGATGTTCATTTCAAAATCTAACTAAAGTCAATATCAATGCTAAATAACTACAAATACAAATAAGCCCTTTCATCATAACTCGAAGTAGACAGAATACTTAATGGCTTGTACTTCAAAGCAGTAATCATATAATTACCTCTTCACTAACCCACCTTTGGAAGTGACTTGAATTGCACTAGGTTAACCTTACTTCCACACAAAGAACAAGAAATCACATCTACCAGTAAATATAGGCATGCATAACCTTTTATCATGATGCCATGCTGGCAGTCGACTTCAATTTCTTAGGTGGCGGGTTTCCTCCAGAGAGAAGCACATACAAATAAAAGCACAGCATTGCAGAACTGAAAACAAAAAAATTTATCAAGCAAATGGGAGTCAAATCAGTGCACGCTAGCAACCAATAGGCGTGATAGACAATTTCAAACCACAAAAATAAAATTAGTAAGGTTCGAAGCCAAGCAGTGCCGTACCTTGTAATAGCAATGAAGCCAGATGGAAATAATTTCTTCGCCTGGATTGAAAATAAGTGAATAGCGTAAAGTGACACAATCCAAGAGATGAAAGCTGTTTTTGTCTAAATAGATAGATGCATTACCAATGAGTAGGCCTGAAAATTTTTCCATATGAGAACCCCTGACAGCACTGCAAAATTCAGCAACAAGAGGTGAGATGAAATTGTAATAAGCTTAATAACCAATCATGTTTTTTTTTTTTTTCTGGTTTACCCCTAGTCAAATGTTGCTTTAAACACATTGACATCATATACCTGCTTGTCCTAGAATAAATGGTAAACTAGATTTTCCTTGCCTCCAGACCTTCAAGCTAAAGGTACTGAGGAACAGTAAAGCCCCTCCAAAGAGTACACCATTGCTCAGGGTTGCAGTACTCCGTGAGGAAAAAAATCCAATAATTCCCCCACCAAGCACAAATCCACCTGCAACAGGAAACAGAGATTAGATAATGCTTCACATCGTTGTTTAATCAAGGCAATATGGTAATATGTTACATGTTCGCATTAATGAAGCCACACTTAGGTGACCCTGACACCAACAAAAATTCAACATCCTGTTCGACAAGAAATTCCATCTTAAATTATCATAGAATATTAAGTGTTAATAAGCCATATTCTTTAAAACAATACCCTGACCCTTTATTAAGGTAAATCAACGCATTGAATCATTCAAATTTCAAAGATTTCTCATTTAACAACCTTAGAACAGAAGGTAAGATCATATTCTTTCCAAAGTGATCTAAGTCAAGCCATTTACTTCAGTTTCCAAGGGTCTTGCAATAATTCCTAAAACATATCTCCTATCAAGCTGAATTTAATATTAAATAGCCAATAATGACAATTGAGAACATTATTTACAGGCGGCTTTAAGTAATTGAGTGACCTGACTTAGTAAAAAAAAGGCAAAAATGAAGGGAAGTGGGAAGCCAAATGCCCAAACAAATACATTAATTCAGAGAGGTGTGCATGGGAAAAAATTTCAATTTGTGCAATTCAGTTCCAATGGAACTAAAGACACACCCAGAACAATTTTTTTTTTTTTTTTGGGTTCATTTGCAATAATAGACAACAAAAAGCATAACTCAAATCAATAAACTATTAATAACCTTTTATCTACCAAGTCACCACCAAAAATGAGTCGTGTGACATGCATTATCTCTAAAATCATTTCAAGTGCAAATAACAACCAAGGAACACTTACCAAAGGGGATGCCTAAACAAAAATCATGAATCTTTGCAGTCTTTTTCTGCAGATTGACACCTTGTTCCTGCTTTGCCTCTCCAAACCCTGTTTTTTCAGCATGCTGGGTTTCTAAAGTCGAGTACGACTCTTGCTTTTCTTCAACTTGCAATTTTGGAACATCAGATGTATATCTAAGTGCATTTTTGGTATCAGAACCAGTAGCATCTGTGCCATGCCCCTCGAGACTCATAACAACTGGTAACTATATCAGATATTAGAATCAGGATCAAATAATTGCTCTAGCAAACTTTCAGTCAACAAAAATATTTCACTTTGCAAGCTTGTTCATGCGAGTTCTATTACTCTGTTTGCAATCTCACAAATAAAACTATGATTTCTGTCTCGTAGTTTCAAAGATACGCCTGTAGGCATGTGTGCTTGTCACTAAATAATTCATACATATCATGTTTACACAAATTTCTAGTATTCTCTTCAGCAATCTCACTAGAGTTACATGTACAAGCAGTGGAGCATGTTTGCTCAGTGCAGCTATGACCAAAAGCATAAAATTAAGAAAACCAATTGCAGGAACAAAACGGTCAATCTCAATAGTTTTTATTTACATTCTTCGACTTCGGAATCATTCACCCGACCCCCTCAATTAAAATTCAACTATTCCAAACTCGCCGACATACAACGAAGTTCAAACTCCTATAAACCTTGAATTATTTTCTATCGTTCCAAAGAAAGAAAACCTCAAGGACGGAATCGAAGAAGAAAACTGAGAACCGAAGCTAAGAAGTGAGATTTACCCTGGAGCGAAACGGTGGACATTGCAGTGAACGTTTTCGCAACTGCAGGCTGCGATCAATGGCGGGGAAGCACGAAAGCTGAGAGATTGTTGCAGCCATCGCGGTGTCGTCAGGATTCAAGATCACAGCCTTCGGTCTTCGTTTGCGGCGATGCTACGGATTTTATTGCCCGGTGACCATTGCAGATCTCCAAATGAAGGAGTCGAAAATTTGAAAAAAAAAAAAAATAATAACAACAAAAAAATCGAAGTGCTTCAGTCCCACGTTGTACGAGTTGAAATCCCATAATTTATGAAATATTTTGTTTTATGACAATGAAATAAATAATAAAACATGTATTTTCATTTTTAAATTTTTATTGCTAGCGCACAAATCTTTTCATTCTTTTATTTTTTAAAAAAATGATAAATAAATCTCTGTTAAATTAGAAAATGACAAATTAATTTCGCAAGATGTGATAATCCCTGTCAAGTACTATGTGACTTATTTTTTAATAAATTTTAAAGTGAAATGGACTTCATAGAAAACAAAAGAAATGCAACAATCCAATGTATGAATTACATGCAGGTTGAATTGCAAGCATTTGTTGATATTAGAGAGAGGCTAGCAAAGATAGCGATGGTGAAGAGGGAGTTATCGTCGACAATGCTGTCAAGAGTGATGGCTGAAAGTTTGCCATCGGTGAAGAAGGACTGTCCTTGTGTTATCTTATTGATTCACCTTAGAGCGATGACTTGAATGTTCACTTGAGGTAGGTAGTTATGGGAGCATTGATGATGAAGGGAGAGGCCAACGTATCCATAAACAAGACACACGCCTCATTGATAATTGGATGCAGTAAATGAAAGGACCAAGGTTGATTATTCATTTCCATGTGATTGGTTTAGCCTTTTTATGTAAAATCTCCCATCATTTCAGTTTTCAGGTTCAGGAGTGTCATCATATTAGAATGATGAAGCTAGTGCTACATGGAATAGGTAGAGGTGGCCTTACATGTAAAATGCTTAAGTAATCACAATTATATTTAACCAGTGAATAAAATGGTTAGAGAAATCACATGCTTTGATTAACAATTTTTTTAAATCAGTCGAATCTTATACTTTGATATTGTTCACAAGTTTAGATCAATCATTTGCAAGTTTTGTTCAACCAATGATTAATATGATTTCAAAAATCATGAATTTTACTATATTTGCAATTTTGTTGAATCAGTTGAGTGCATCACTTTGGTATGGTTGGCAAGCATAGCATAAGTACTTGTAAGTGTGTTTTTGCAAATGAAAAATATAATTTTTTATTCCTATAAATTTATTAAGTTTTATTTTTAGTTTCTATAATTTTTTCTAATATCTTTAGCCCTTATATGGACTAAAAACATTAAAAAATGAAAACTATGTCACCAAATCTTTATGAAATTATGGGGATTAAAAATACTAAAAAGACTACATGAACTAAAAAATAAAACTAAATAAAACTATAGAGACTAATGATTGTACTTTTCCTTTCACAAATGACTAAAATGAGTTAGCAAATTACAATTTTCTCTTAGTAATTTTCTTCAATTGGCAAGATCCAACTAATTTTTTATCGTTTATAAGTTTGTATAAGTATTAGCAAGTGTGGTTTCATCAATAATTAAAATGATATAGGAAAGCCTATTAATAAATTTCTTCAATGAGCAAGGTCCAACTAATTTTATATTGTTCACAAGTTTAATATAAGTATTTATAAGTGTGATTCTATCAATAATTAAAGTTATTTAGAAAATCAAAATTGTCTATTAGCAATTTTTTTCGATAAGCAAAGTTCAACTAATTTTATACCATTCATGACTTTAGTATAAGCACTTACAAGTGTGGTTCCACCAATAACTAAAATAGTTTTAAAAATTATAACTATTTGTCAATAATTTTTTTCAATAAGTAAAGTCAAACTAATTTTATATTGTTCACAAGTTGAGTATAAGTACTTACAAGTATGATTTCATCAATAACTAAAACAATTTAGGAAATTGTAACTTTTTGTCAATAATTTTCCTTGACAAGAGAAGTCCAACTAATTTTATATTATTCACAAATTTGACATGAGTATTTGTAAGTGTGGTTCTGCCAATGACTAAAATGACTTAAGAAATCACAACTTTCTATTATCAATTTTCTTCAATAAACAAAGTTAAACTAATTTTATACTGTTAACAAGTTTAGTATAAATATTTATAAATGTGATTCCACTAATAACTAAAGTGATCTAGGAAATTATAACTTTCTATAAGTAATTTTTTTCAATCAGCTAAGTTTGGATAATTTTGCATTGTTCACATGTTTAGCATGAGTATTTATAAGTGTAGTTCCACCAATGACCAAAACCATTTAAGAAGTCACAGCTGTCTATCAGCAATTTTTTCAATTAATAAAATCAAGCTAATTTTAGATTGATGAAGCTAGTGCTAACTGGGGGGTAGAGGTTGCCTCAAATGTAAAATATTTGTTTAAGTGATCAAAAGCTTTGTTATGAAGGAATATTAAAATAAATAATATACTGAATAAAGGAGCTAGGTTAGAGTTTTATCAGATCTGGGTTTAGAAGAGTCTATCCGACTACCAATACAAGTTTAGATATAATATAGATTATAGTATATAACAGATGCACATAAGAGAAAGAGGAGAGGAAGAAGAGCGAATGAGAGAACTATTTGCTATGAGATAATTTTACCTCCAGCCTCTGATCACTATTTGTAGTGAAGGGAGACCTCCATATAAAAAAGAAGATCCAAATGGCATTAATTTATCTCATAGAGGAAATATATTGATTGAAATAATCATTATTATGTCGAAGGATTATTTCCTTTTCTAATATGTTAAATCAATGACTAAAATGGTTCACGAAATCATAAGTTTTGATCAACATTTTCTTAAATCAGTTGAATCCTGTATTTTGATATTGTTCACAAGTTTAGATTGAGTACTTGTAAGTAATGAATGTGCAAATAGAGTACTCACTGTACCAAATTGGTGAACAGTCTAGGATGAATCATGGAGCAACTAGGAACATATAATACCAAACTCGCAAAACTTAATAATTCATTAAGAATCCAAATTGCTACAAGAGGATAAATCCCTAGTGGGCCTTGCGAAAGTTTTACAACAATGTAAGCTTTTGGAGTTGGGCTCAGGAGGGAAAGATAGTTTTGAATTTGCTTCCGAGCAATAGAAAATTAGTTGGATATCGTTCAACTTGTAAACGATTTTCTTGATATGGTTCATGAGCAAAGATAGGGTAGAAGTAATGATTTTCCTCTTCACTGATGGCGAACATTCAGGCCATCGCTCTTGATAGTGTCGTCATTGACGACTCCTTCACCATTGCCATCTTTGTTGGCCTCTTTGATATCAACGAATACTTGCAATTCAACTTGTGATTAATATCATATTGTTGTCTTTATTTTGTATTTTATAAGGGGCAAAATTGTTATTTCACTTTAAAACTCATTGATAGACAAGTCCCTTTGGACTTGAAAGGGATCATCACATTTTGTGAAACTAAAATATCTTTTTCATATTTTAAAGGGGTTCAACTATCATTTTTCCTAATTTTTATTACTAGTCCAGTCCTGTGTCTTTTCATTAATGTAGAAAATTTCCTAGCGAAAAAAAAACAATAATAATGGTGAAAAATTTAGAAAATATGTTTATGATGCGTATAAATTTATTATATATATTGAATCAAGCTAACCAAAATACACGCACACAAAGCATATGAAATTAGACTCTCTAGCAAAAAATGTTCACAAGGGGAAAAAAGAACTCATCTTTTTCTACGAAAATAACTCAATTCATAGTAGATGTTTGATGCTATTGGTCCCATATGAATCTTGAATTTTACAAGGATGTGTGGTTATTCAAAAAAGAAAAAGAGAAAGAAAAATGTCTAATGGCTTGGAGAAAGATATGCTTCAATTGGCATCAACGACCTTGTTGGCTGTGGAGGAATCATTCATAATGATAAAGAGGTTTAATCTAAATGATTTTCCAATTATTTTAACTAGGAAAAATTATTTTAACATTTATTCTAATTTTATGAAGCCCGATCGTTCGTCAAGCATAATTTTTTTAACAGTCATTTTTGTGAAAATTTTTTATAAATTTTGACACGCCTTAATATATCTTCTCTTCATAAGTTTTTTCGTGATTGCACTAAAAAAATGAAAAATGTTTACAATGATAAATATTTTTTTTTGCCAAAGACAATAATAAATATTGAAACAATACAATTTCCTATTAATTTTATATTTTATAACGTGACATAATTTTTATTTTTGAATTAGATATCAAATGTGTGGAAAGACAAGGCTCAAAATAACAAAAGATGTTACAACGGCTCAAAATTTATAAATAGTGCTGATTTATAATTTATTTTTTGAAAATCGTATATTTTTTATTGATAAAATTCAACGTTTAAAAGAGAATTTAACGTACATTTTGTTTTTTTGGACAACAAAGTATCCGTATACTCATATATTCATGCTTGTGTATAACATTTACTAAAAATCATATTAATAATAATAAGCCATAGACAATTCAACTTATCCCAAATTTTATCCAAAGTTTCAATCCACAATCTAATCTGTTTCAGAACAACACACAAATTAATAAGTAAATTTTCCCACAAAAATTAATAAGTGAATTTGAATTGAATGCAAAGCTGGTAGTAACCTTATTAATTAATATATCAACATTTAACATTATTCAACAAATTTTATTACCCTGAACATCGAGTAAAACTCTAATTAACCGCGCTGTTCTATAAATGGCGGGAACCACATGTGGTTATTATTGAGGATAAATATGCATTTTTATTTTTAAAATATTTTTTAAAAAGCATCCAGCATCCTAATAATTTTTTTATAATAATTTTGTTTTAAAATTATTAAAATGAATTATTTTTGTTTTTTTTATTAAATTTTATAACTGTTAAATGTTTGAGGTCAATATTAAAATTTTTATAAAAAAAATGTCCTATTTTAATAATTTTAAAAATAAAATTATTTTAATAAAAATATTAATATATTGAGTATTTTTTAAAAAATACTTTAATGATAAAAATACACTTTAATTCCGTTATTAATTAACGTTTGATAAAAAATGATTAATTGGTAATATCTTCGTCCATGCCTGTCTCCATGTGTAACTCCGGGGAACCCCGCCAAAGTTGAGGTCTCGTTTCCCTCTTACGACCGGCTCGTTCCTGCTCTGGGACTGCTAAGTCCAGTTCAGTTCATCAGGATAGGGCTTGCCCTACACCACTAAATCTTCCATTCCTCGGTGCTTTTACTGTGTACTAATCGGAGCTCTGTTCATTATAGCTTAACTGGGTAAGCCGTCGGAGCAACGGCGCCACAAGGGCTGCGCCGGAATTTCTGAAAATCAAAATGTCATTCTTGACTCGTCTCAACACTTTGGCAAGACCTCTCTGTTCCTCTCTCTTCTGCATCTCACGCCAGGTTTTTCTCAAAACAGTTTCTTTTTCTACCTCTGTCGCTGATTGACTACTGAGTTTTTAAACTCTTGGAGGTTGCAGCATGCTCTTTGGCTTTCTTTTGGTTTTGGCGCCTTCTCGTGTTTTTTTTTTTTTGTGATTTAGGTGCTGTTCTATCTTCCAACACCCCCCCTTTTGTGTACCAATTTGGCTGTCTCTCAGCTCTAGAGGTTGCGGATGGTTTTCCTCCCCCTCCCCCACCTTGAGGAGCTGAAATTGACATGTCAAAACAAACGTGTGAAATGAAAAACTCGAATAGAGCTTAGCATCTCTAGCAGAGATGTGATATTCATTCTGCAGATAGGTGGCGATTTATGTATCTACTTTTATATCTTTACTTCTTTTTCATTATTTCTATCTCTACATATAGTCACTTTCCTTCATTTTCTTCCTGAAGCTTCTATGGTTTCTTTTTCCCAGTCTTATCTCATCAATTAATTGTCTAGACTCTAGACCAACTGTTTTTTCTCATTCCAAAGAACTTGCTCTATTCACAGTGCATTCCATGTTTTGCATCAGCTAGAAATTTGACCACCTCCGATAGTAGTTTCTATGTTTCTCTACTTTCCCATATTTAATGTTCGGATTTATGACTTTAATTATTTGTTTTGCTACGAGTTTTAAATATTTGGACATCTTATGCTTGAGAATTTACTAAAGAGCAATGTGAGTACGGCCACTAGTAATACACGTTTGGTTTTTTTTATTTTTTATTTTTTGCAGGCGATGGGGATTCAGAATTATTGCGTAAGCTAAATTTTCTTATGATTGTTTATTTGCACAGATTCATTTATTATGTTTTGCTTACATTGGTCACCAATTCAGTTTTGTTTTTAATTATTTTTCTTCATTGATGATGAATTATGGTTTCTCTCAGATTGGAGGTAGAGATGCAATAACTAGGATGGGCATGAAAACCTGCTCTCTTCCTTCTGTAGGTATTAGCTCTCCTTTCCTGCTGTACCTTTATATCTGTGTTGTTTGAATATTAGCAAGAACTCCTACTGCAGCCTCCTTTCCCCCCACTTTTGAGTCTTTGTGTGCGTGCGCACATGTGCCCATTGTTATAGATATGACACACGCAGTTGTTATTTTTGTCTCTTCACTGTATGAGAACACAAAGTTCTTATTGTTTCAAATAATAAATGATATGGCAAAACTATTAGATATATTTGTTTGTTTTAACTGGTAGCTTCATTGTGCCTTTGTCTAACAGAATCATACAAAATCTTTTGATGTTTTTATTATTCAATCGACTTAGACAAATGATTTTCCAATATGTTGTTTTCCTGTTCTCAGTTGAAGAAGCTTCAGATTTAGAATGTGACCAGATCCATGAGGATGTCAAGGCGACAGAGAAAGATTCTGCACTACGCTTGGCTGTTTCACAACTTGCTAATGAGTTTACCAGAGAGTCAATGTTATCTTTGCAAAAGTTTTTTTGTACGCGTCGTGCACCTGTTATTTCTACAGGCTCCCTGAAGCTGGACCTAGCTCTGGGAGTTGGAGGGTTACCAAAGGTGACCATAAAACTAACACAATTATCAATTGGACAAATACATGGTGTATGAATGTGTCACACGCTCATGGCTATTAGAATATGGATCACATGTCTGCAGGATGCTGATGGGGGTGACATAAGTGGCATGGCATAGCGCACATACTTGCTATGCCTTTGAGGTTAAGATGGCCATAAATGCTCTGGCTTTATTGGCCTTCATGGATCTGGAGCAGGCCTTAAAATTCTTTTTAGCTGTAATCTGGCTTTTGAAGTTTAAGAAATTTTATTAAAGGTTGAGTTTGGCTGCCAAAAGAATTACAGATATTTGTATACAGTCAAATTTTGTTGATGTATTTAGATAAGGGATGTTGGAGATTTAAGTTTGGTGTTCTTTGCTGTCATCTCCTCCCCCCCCCCCAAAAAATAAAAAAATAAAAAGAGGAAGCACCCTATTTTCTATCTGAAAATGAGAGAAGTAAAGCTAAGGAAAGATTCCTTTGTTTACACATTAAATGTTTTGTTGTTTCCCACCCTAAATTACTCCCTCATCTTTTTAATAATAGACGTTTAACAATTTTCACACAAATTAAGAAAGTTAGTTGAAATTAGTTACTCTCATCAAATGTATCTATATTTCCAATCATTTTCCAAATACCTTTCGTCAGTTAAGTTAATTAAATTAGTGTAGTCTCTTCTCTCTCTACATAATTAAGGGTACTTATGGAAAGAAAGTAATTAATGCTTCTAGAAATGTGTAAAGTTTCTTATAAAAAGGACTGAGAAAACTTTTTAAAAAGTCTTTTATAAAAAAGGACTGGAGGGAGTATGTGACTTGAACCTGTTACTTTTCAACAATTTTAAGATGTCTGGTTTTGTTGTGCTTGTTTTCTTCCAACTACTATATTTGAATCCATGCAAAGGACTGCCATACTGCAGCCTTGCATGCTGGTTAAATTCATGGGATTTATATATGGATGATCATGCTGATATGTCTGTATCCTGTTGTACATTTTTTTAATCTACTTTGTCAGTTTCTTAATATATCTTATAATAAGATTAATGATTTGAAAATAGGTCTTCCAATAATTAGTAATAGTGTAGCAATTGGCAAGTACAACTTCATGGCTAAGGAAACTATCAATAGTCTGATTTTTTAACAGTCAACTTTCTTCAGATGGTAGAATTTGACTCACTTACCTGGATCTAGCTAACGATGAAATTTCAATCATTGTATGAGTTCCCTTAGCAAAAATCCTTTGGAAAATTTCAGGGTAGAATTGTGGAAATTTATGGGCGAGAAGCAGCTGGCAAGACAACACTTGCACTTCAAGTTATAAAAGAAGCTCAAAAGCTTGGAGGTGCCTCTTGATCATTCTTATCTTCATTTTTGCTAAATCCTTCTGATGTAGATAATTAAGCTGTTAATTCTCTTATTTATTTCCCTGTATCTGTTGCAACTGTGTTGCTCTGCATACGGCATTTTTTTTCATTATTTCATGAACTTCTATTTGTTCTGTTGGCAGGATATTGTGCTTATCTTGACGTAGAAAATGCATTGGACTTTTCACTTGTAGAATCAATTGGTGTAAATACCGAAAACATTCTTGTCTCACATCCTGATTGTGCTGAAAACTTGTTGAGCATGGTGGATACATTAACGAAAAGTGGAGCTGTGGATGTGATTGTGATTGACAGTGTAAGTGACTAATTTACAGTGTTATCATCTGTGTATCATTTGAGGATTTGCAAAAGTGGAGTGGATTCAGATAATGCTGCTTTTACTCAATACCAGGGTGGTTGAGTCTTGAATTCTGAGCCTGCAAAGCGAGGCCTAACAGCCTATGCCATTTTATAAAATGGACAAAGAAACTCTTGCCAGACCTCAATTAATTATTCCATTTGATTAGAAATCCTGATCTTGGTAAAATTTTTCAATCTATGTCCATCTACAGTCTGTTATTCTCTTGCGAGACTTAAAAGCGGCATTTGGCTGTTAAGACAACAGCCTTGTAAAGGTGTGCCGCTGAACTTCATAGTAATGGACTGTCATTCCAAATTTTAATTTTTCCTTCATATCTGTATTTTCTCATTTAATGGGTGATACTGTCCTTCATCCTTACCCAGCTATCCATCACATTCCTTTCGACCATTTTATATTTGGTTTTTTTCTTGGCCCCTTAGGGTCTCGTGTATGAATTTTTTCATCCTCTTGCATCTGAGAATTTGCTTTCCCACTGCTACACATGCAAACCATCTAACATGATAACTTACCTGGTGTCTAGCTACTCATATCTTGACCTAATATGTTTGAATCTGTGTCCTAGTTTATTTTGATCAACACTAGCTTCATTATCACTTCAGATAATTAATTCCTAAGGCTCTACTTTTAAGGCCTCTAAATCTTGCTACCTGAACATGATATCCTGGCTTTTAAAAGCAAATATACTATAGAACTCGGTGTGCATTTTGTGAACACCCCCGCCCCCAAAGGAAAAGAAAAAAAAATGGTACTCATTCTTTTTTGTGAGCAGGACCAGACCCTAGACTCCAGAGTTTTAGAATTTTTTTTTTTATTCTGCATTCAGTTCCATTTGCAACTCAGAAAGGCATACTTTTAACACACTGAATTCAGGAGCTTAATAGATGCTCGATTGAGCATAACAAGTGAATCAGGAAGCTTGAGGACAGTAGATATGGTGTTTGGATCCATGACATTTATTTTTTCACACTTTGCTAAGAAGGTTTTACCATTTCAGGTTGCTGCCCTGGTCCCAAAACGTGAACTTGATCAATTAGGTATTGGCTGTGAACAAGATTCTCTGAAGAAATTACTGACTCAAGCACTACGGAAAATTCATTATTCACTATCTCACTCTCAAACTCTTATCATTTTCATTGATCAGGTCAAAGCCAAATTTTTTGTGCTGCTTGCATCTAGTTGTCTGAATATATGTTAAATTATATCTAGGAAACATTATATGGATTTACGGTTCAGTTCTTTCATAAACAGGTTAGATTAAGACCAAAATCAGGCCAGGCGTGTGGACCTGTTGAAGAGGTTACTTGTGGTGGAAATGCCTTAGGATTCCATGCGGCTGTACGAATGAGACTTTCAAGAATGAGGTTGTTGAAAAGTGAGGACCAGGTAATTTCCATTGGTGTCTTTGATTTTGAAGTGGGATTGAGTAAGACTTACCATTTCTGCTAACTGAATCAGTATTACTGTCCATGGTATTGGTAAAATTTTTGGGAATTCTCTTTCCAAAACTCCTCGTTATCTTGTGCTTTTTCCTGGCTATTTCTAATGGCAGTAAATATTTCTTCTACTCGTCAAGATTCTTGTTTTGATTGTGTTCTTCTTCCTCATGACATCTTCAGGCAGAGGGCCTTGCAATCTGCGTGCAAGTTCTAAAAAATAAGCTGGCACCTGCAATGAAAAAGGTCGAATTGGGGATCAAGTTTGGAAGAGGCTTTTGCCTTGAAGCAGAGGTCTTAGAGTTGGCTTGTGAGTATGGAGCAATTATTAAACAAGGTGACAGCTACCTTATCGAAGGTTTGGCTTTTGATAGTAAACTTGCAGCTCAACGTTATTTGGCTGAAAATGATGAGATTCTTGATAAATTGGTCGTGGACCTGAGGAGAGCTTTGTTTTAAAGATATGATTCACTATCTAACGGATGACCTCTTACAAGCCTGGATATTGCCATGCCCGGTTGCAACTGTTGAGCTTCCCTTCCCGACACTGTCCTTGATGGGCATCCATCATCAAATAGGGGAGCAGAAGGGCATTTCTAATTCATAGGGTGCATTTTGTAGTGATAAGAAATTGAAACTTGTATTGTGCTCACTGATGTTGCGAGCTAACTGATTAAAGAAAAAAGGACACTTGAATTAAATCATGGTCTGGAATCAGTTGCGGATGTACACCTATCAATATTCTCCCTTTCCATTGATTTGAATTAAGATATTCAAAGGAGCCAAGTATTGAGCACGATTGGATATTCGATTCAAGTTACTTCATTACAATCCATAATTTTTTATTTAGAATTAGAGCAGTGCTGAAAACCTTTCAGAGAAACGCAGAAAGCCAAATTAACAATCCAATGATATAAAAGGAGGATAAAATCCAAAAACCAATTTAGATTATGACACATGTACGCAGCAGTAACGTTGCCTGCCCCCAAAACTAGGAAGAATTCTTCGAGAAACCACAATGAGAAGATTCAAGACAGAAAAAAAAAATATTAGCGAATATTTCGTCAGAGTGTGAGCAAATTGAAGGTTCAGCAATGCCTCTTTCAATCTCTAGTATATACCAGTGGCACAACCAAGTGTGAATTAAACCTTGCTGGTGTGCCTCTGCAAACTTCAGGAGATTTCAGCAACACTTGGTTTTCAATATATTCAACACGTTCTAATGATAATGATGGTGATCTGCACTCTGACATCTCTGCCGAAAAAACTCTTTGTCTCCACGGGTGCTGGCAGGCTCACCATAATGACAGGACCAAAAAGATATGCCTTCCTTGTGAGGTTCAATCTGATTGGGGCATAATTCCAGAAATTCTGTTCTCTGCTTTGGTGTGCTTATAGATCTTGATTTTGCCTTTGCTGATTCTGTCACGGCCATGTAAGTGGGAAAAAATGGAGAATTTGGCATGGAACTACCATCTGCAAGTGATGACACTTTCTTTACGTGAGAAAATGATTTTCTTGAGAGTGAAATGTGTGGAATTAATCCTTCCTGTGACTCTTCTCTCTTTGCACTCTTCAGTGCAACTTGTGTTGAACCATGCAAGTCTCTTGTCATCAGGTCTGAGAGAATGTCTGGTTTATGAAACGCATCTCTATTATATGTTTCTTCCTGCAGCCATTGTCCTAGAGTGCGGCAGCTCTCTCTTCCGAATTCCTTACAGGGTCCATATTCTTCTATCATGTGTGAATTTTTTCTCTCCTACAAAGGATAATTAATTACATGGCAATTCTCAGAGATATTCTGAATCATTGTCATGAAAATGAGAGCTCAGAAATAACAAGACTGAGTCATGAATGAGATGAAATCAAATGAGATTACCCTGTGAGAGAAGGAATACTGTTTCATGCGCTCTCTTTTGCTATTGGCCTCTTGTTTTCTCAACCATATGGCTTCTACGTCTTCTTTCGAATGCAAGCTGGAATCCCAAGTCCTTCGAGCATGGCAATCAGGCTGTAATTTCTCCTTTGGATTAGAATAAGGGAATTGTAACATCAATGTACACTTGATTTACGGGTTTGTGGTGTCATAATTATTCAGAAATGTGACCTAGTCCTAGAATGGAGTTCCTGAAGTTTGGGAGCACGGGTTAGGGCATTCTACATTTCTACTAAACATGAAGTTCAATTAGTAAGTTGAGTCCAGTAAGAGGACAGGAAATGTTAGAAATCAGTGGTTTATTTACTTTTTTGCTCCCTAATTATGTTCATCTAACAAGTCATCTGACGTGTTATCTATGATCTGTTTAGTCTATGAATACATAATAGACTAATTCTACTTAAAACTTTTCTCTAACCAGCAAGTGAATGACTGAAGATCATTTTGGGTTGTACTCTTCCCATATTTTTGTTTATCAATACTCTTACCATACTTAATTCCCCATATTTACTGGAAAAAAACATTTTCATATGCTCACCTTAATTTCCCTCTCTTCTAACTTCTTTTTCTGACTTGAAAACTGATTGCTCTTGTCGTTTTTGTAACTTTTATCTGCAGAATGATTGCTTCTTTCATGGATTTCTTCCTGCTCTCTTGCATTGGAAGGCAAATTCTTCAGAGTGCTGAACACTTGACGTCTCACAGCTTGACCACGAACTATAGCTTGAAGTCTCACAACTCCCTTCAATGCTCTCAATGCTTTCCTAGCCTAATTCCCAACTTCAAATTCAAGTTAGTTGTGGTGAAACATAACTTTCTCATTTTCATTTTGAAATCATTGGGATTAACAAAGTTCCGAGGAAACTTACAAGATATCCGCGGTATGCACGTTGAATTTTTGTGGCAGCCAAGTTTCGATCTCCTTTGGATATATAAGAATAGGAATGACCGGTTAGACGGACAACCTCAGCAGCAGCATGAGCAGCAGCAACAGCAGCCTCTGCAGCAGCTGCTGTTGCAATGGCCACAGTCAAAGCATGCTTTCTCTGCTCTTCTCTTGCTTTAGCAAGTGCTCTATTTGGTGCTGTAAGTGTGGGATACTGTTTCAGCTTTAACCTTCCAAGACTCCATCCCCATTTCTTTGGCTTCTGATGAGAACACAGATTAGAAAACACACACACACACACACACACCCACCCCAACCAACCAAATGGGTACTGTTAGATCCATAATTGTAACTGTATAAAAACTAAAAAGGTTCGAAGGCATGTCTACTTTGGCCTTTGACTCAGGAGCGAAGAGCCTTTTCACCCATCCGAACCAGCACTTCCACTTTGCCATGGAAAGTTATGACATCATATAAACCAACTTCCTCTCACACCATTATCTATTCCTTAATCATTTCCTACATTTGATATTGGAGAATCAGCAGGGGCCGGAACCAGAAGAACAATTCAGATGCTGAATAGACAAGATTTTGTAATTGTTAAAGAGGTAATTAAGATGTTTCTATCCTCTTTTTTCTGCTTTAATTGCTCATCTAGATGTTCACCAATTTCTCAAACATAAAGATATCCCACAACATTAAGTGACAAAAAAAAAATCACAACTTCATATTTAGTATCCTGAATGGAAGAAGGATTAAATCAAGCAAACTACACAAATGAAAGCGTAAGTTAATTAATGGTCAGTGTTTCATGAAGCAGCATGGTGATGCTAAACAAGGACCACAATGGATGAAAACATATGAAACCCAGAAATCCTTACTCCTATAATACAGCAAGCCGTCAAATCCATCTATGCTAGATTTTTCCGGTAAATTCCAAATATGTGGAAAACAAGCATTGGCTTCCTATTATTATCTGTGTTTTCACATAGAGGAACATCAAAATGCGAGAATGCAAGAAGCCAAGAACTGCATTGGGAAAGCCAAGCCGATCGATGACTATTCCAAATGATGTGGCCTATGAAGTTAGGCTTAGATGACTGGTGACTTTATAGCAAGTTCATTCAACTTCATGGGGTCCCTTGTCTCTCTCTCTCTCTCTCTCTCTCTCCCCCCCCCTCCCCAACTGTCTGTGTTACAACTTCTTGGGTCCTTTTCAAATGTCTGCCTTCATCAGACTTATTAAAATATACAATTATCCGATTTGAGAATATTCTCTTTTTTTATTGTTCCATACTTCATTATAATAAATTATTTTGTTTGCCAATTCGCATTGAGCTAGCCTCTCACACTATTGAACAATAACCATATGGATTTTACTATTTGAGTTTCTATCTTGAAAAGCCAAAACTTGGTGCTCTTCTGGTCAACTTGCCAAGGAAGCATAGCACTTGTTCTTCTGTACAAATATACATTATCCAATCGAATTGACTAATGAAAGGAATGAATTTCCTCATGTGAAATTAGAGAAATTATAGGTTGTCAAAGTGACCCGTGAAATACAAATAAATTACAGTTTTACCTAAATCATTTCTAAATGCTAAGTCATTATGCTTATAAATATCAGAACTCCTGTGGCATCCATTTAACCTTGAAACTGTAAATTATTAAATTCACCGTTGGAGGGGACCAAGATTAGCATGTTTCATATATTACCTGTATGTGTTCTAACCCTTGCAAATATCAAGAAGAATAATAGGTCTGAAACAGAGCATTGAAATGCCCATAGAGTTAGAAGAGGTTCTTTCTGTATCTATCTCTTTTGATTTTTGGTAGGTTAATCTATATCTGAAATCTGGTCCAGTGTCCCTTCATGTTACTTGATGTGAGCACGTTTCTGACTTCTCCCAAGAGAGAAAACAAGGTCGAGCCTTTCAAGAGTGGTCCATGTCCATGAATATATATATATATATATATGTATATATATGAGCTCGAGCCTTCCTAGCGTGGTCCAACAACAGAACAAGGGTAAGAAAAGTCATGTATCAATGCACAGAATTTTATTAGAATCTTTTTCTTTTGCATGAGTAGCTTAATTAACAAAGGAAGCAGCAAAAAAGATTTGAAAAAAAAAAAAAACCAAAAAGTAGTTCTCGTGTGCTGTCTCAATGACCCATCAAGATATTGATTTTGGGGTTATAATATATAGCCCAAAAAACTTTGCTTTAGACCTACTTAAAATTGCTGAGCTGTCTCAAACATGCATGTTCTTTGACAAAACCAAGCATATGGGAAAAGCACTTTTCCATGACTTTTCTTAATCCAGAAATCCTCATTTCTAGTAACTTCGGTGACTAGGTATCCTATTATTTGGTGATGTTCATTGAACTCTATCTAAATTGTATCTTTGCTACCTAAACATATTAGTCTAACACGCATTTACAATCTTCTTAGATTAATGTTGATTAAATGAAAAACACTTGTTTTGCATGCCTTCTGGTCTCGAGACTGATGTAATAATTAATTGCAGGTCATTAGATTATGGTATAATATAATGACCCTTTGGCATGCAAGAGTATGTACATGGGTCAACCAATGATCACCTTGAGTCAAAAAGAAACTGGAACCTTAAGCACGCATGAATATTAAAACTGAAATCACTGCCATTATAACATACAGCCCTGGCTCGATAAAGTAGATGCGTTGCTTTTTCTTTTTCTTTTTTTCTTCAATTTAATTTGATTTTCTAGCATAAAGCATTTAAATTTAATCTCAGTCATTTTTCTCTAATCAGAATAGTTTTTATGTTAAGCAAATCATAATCACTTAATGGATTGTTTGACATGATGCAAATGAAAACCTGCATTACTGTTAATTAATAATTTAAATTTAATCGTTTGTTATTTTTGCTTTTTCAATGGGAATTGTCTTTCTTCATTTCTAAGAGTCCATTTGATTGAACGTCATTGTAGAGATGAGGTAAAACAATTCCATAATAGAGAAAACTGATTGTGGATTAATTGGTTACGTAAATTTATTTCTAAGGACCAAATTGGAATAATGTCTTTTCAAGGATATCGTTCTTTTTCTCAAGTTTCCTTTCTAAGGAAATGAATTATATTATGACACTCGGCTTTAGGTTTTGTTCAATGTTCATTCTGCTGCCTTTATTAATATTATATCAATGTTAGGCGAAATAAACTACTTTCACAGGAGGCCATCATCATTGGAATTGAGATCAATTTTAATACATAAAACCTATACTTCATTTACAAATAAAGAGTATTACCACTCACCTCAGACTCAGTGCAGTGCAAAGTGAAAGTATCTAATTAAGAATAAATACAGCATAAATTAAGTAATGTTCAAATGGCTTTAAGAAATAGGATATCATAGTTTTCCAGTCCAAACTTTTACTTGTTAGGATTTTTTATTTTTCAAGGAAACCATCAGTGATATGCGTAGCATTAATTAATTTAAATTCAAGTTGAGTTTGACTGATTCAATCAAACGGAGACGAAGCATTCTCAACATGATTTTTTTTTTTAAGTCTTTCATAAAGCTTTTAAATTCAAGACCTTGTTAGAAATGTTGAATTACTCACAACTAAATTGATAAATTTGTTTTATCTTTATTAATTATTAAATCTTATGATTTTCCACTTATTTATTAAAAAAATAAAAAATGATTTTTTTTAAAAAAAATAGCAGAATTACAAAGGCTTGTGGGTTTGGATGCGAAGAAGGTGCATAATATCTATTAGGTCGAAATTAAGACTTGATGGGCAATAATGTTTGTTATAAATTTTATTATATGTATAATATGTATTTGTACTGTCACGCTGCGCTGGAGACTGGAGTGTCCGTTTGGATAATCTAAAGTGTAAATTTTGAATATGTCACCCTCATGAATGTTATCCTGAGAGATTTTATCAATTTTCAAAAGATTCATTTTCTAGTTTCAGACTCTCGTTCGTTCCTAATCCCAAGTCCTAGCAGTGGCTGGGGCCCGTGAAAATAACTAGCAGCATATATTAGGTCAGATTAAGCTTTGGTATAATTAATAATTTGGTGTCCTAGTCTTGTGTGGTGGCATTTATGTTTCCTTTTTGTTGGAGGCAGTGCCAGGCTAAACATCTTGCCCGGCCCGCCCAGTTTGCTCGATCACTCCATTCCTTTCCGTACAAGGTTACAACATTCCAATATGCCAGGCCCATTCAACTCGGTTTTAGACTCCATCATACAATCTTAACTCTACACTTCCAAAAAAAAAAAAAAGTGGCATGATGTAGAACAAATTCTTCAATTAAAAGAAACAAAATAGAATGGAGTAGGTTAATAAAAAATAAAATAATTAAAATTTATTTTTTTCTTGTACTTTTTTTCAAGTAAAGTCCAAAAAACGGACTAAACCCGTTTAAGTCTATTTAATAAGAGGACTAAACTTACATATAAGACCTTAAAATTGCAAAACGAGCTTAAATGAGCAAGTCATAATAAGCTCCATTTTAAGTGGATTTAAATGGACTAGTCCAACCAAGCTGAAAGCTATTGATTTAAGCTCGCATATATTTTTTAATTTTTTTATACAAAAATTCCTAAATTAAACTTTCTAAACTTGTTGAAGTATTTTCAATTTAATAAAAAATTAAAAAATAGGCAAGTAAAAGGGTTTGAAGCTTGTGGGCAAACCCTAAACCTGCTATACTGAGAATTAAGCTTAATATATGAAAATCTTAAAGAGTAAGTGGATTTAAATGAACTGACTTTTTTATATTTAAACCCATCAAGAACCAGCCATTTAGAATAGTTTATTTTTTCAACTCTATTTTTAAAGAATACTATACACTTTATACTGATTAATGAGACATTTTTTCTCTTAAATGATTTTATAGAGAAGCAAAATTTTCCTTCCATGAGTTGGCAGTGAACTCAGACATTGTATGATGATATGGCAGTGAAACGTGACCGTGAACTCACTTCTTTGCTCTTCTTCTTACTCCTTCAGTTCTTCTTCTTCATGTCATTAAGTGAGATTTCCGTCGCAGTACTGAGCTTGCTTTGGCTGTTAAAAGTGTCGTCTTGGTTTTTCTTTACTAGTCGAGGTTGCATTTTTTCGTTTTAGGTCAACGGTGATGATAGGTTTTCGGCGTGGATGGTTGGTGCTCTATTGTCGTAGCTTGCGACAGAAATAGCGATCCCTGAAAATGCAAGTCCAAATAAAATGATTTTCTTCCCGAAATTGCTATTTCCAAATTCAATCTTCCAGAACCCAAGTTTTGCTGCACCTCCTTGATTTTCTACCAAATAATGAGATCGAATGGCTCTGACTCAAACTCGCAGGCTCGCGCTTAGAATTAGGAGATGTAGACAGACTTGACCTTGACCGATTTCCCTTGAGGAAAGATGAGAGACTGCGAACAGTTCTGCCAAGGCTACGACTTTCTCAGACTATAGTGCTTCTTGCTGCTTGGGAAACTATTCTCAAGGCTCCATTTGTATTCAGTCCACTGTCCATTTCCTTGTTCACAACAAGGAAATGACTCTCGCTGTCTCTCCAAGTAACAAGAATGGGTACGGTGACTACCTGATTAGACAGGAGGAGGGTATCAATGACCACAATATTGTCATCAAATGTTCTAATATTCAGAGTGCCATCTCTGAAGGGGAGCTTGTATTTTAGATATGTAGATTTGTCTGAGGTCTGGTTATAGGTTTCTTGAGTCTGAAAACTTCTGAAATGAATTTAGCGAACAACACAAATTTGAATGCTTCATTTTCTCTGAGATTTCTAACGCTAACGTTTAACTAGAGCCCCTTTTCTGATGTTTCAAAAACGTTTAGCTAAGCGAAAAATTTGATCTTATTGGTTGTGTTGTTTGTATCATGAATTAAAAGGAGTTTACAAGGCCCGGTTCATTCTTCTTCATCCCCCCCCCCCCCAACCCCCAATTTTATTCCATTTTTTCTTGCATACCAATTAAGCCACGTTGAAGGGTTAATGGGGGGTCAGATCTATTTGAGGGTCAATAAGAGGATCAGATCCCACATGTCATTACCACATTATCAGATAATGCTTGAGTTTACTACTAATCAATGTTTTCAAAACTAAATCAAATATTGAATAGGAAAGATCAGCAGTTTGCGATTCGCATCGATAATTAATTTAAAAGATTATATATGTATATAATAATTTAAACATAAAAAAATAAATATAAAATTATTACTTAATTTAAAAATAAAATTAAATATTTTAAATTTATTATGACTTCACAAATCACATAATATAATATAGTATCATATGATTAAAAAAACTAGTCATTTTAAAAAAAAAATTGATAAAAGTTTAAAAAATAGCAAAAAAGGGCTCTTTTTTAATAGTCCGGTTTTTGAAAACAAGACTCGATTCTCGACTTAATCTTGATTTTTTATTTGACTGTCAGCCTAAAGTTGTCCAATCTGTCCCAACTCTCTAAACGATTTTTTTGTCATTCGATTGCTCTTCTTTCTCGATCACTTATATCTCTCTATCAACCCATTATATTCTATTTCATCTACTTTTAACAACCAAAATGATTATTTAAGTATTTTTCATTACAAGGTTCTTCCAATTTTTAACAGATTGTGAAATAAGTTATCAAAAAAGTGCCTATTGTTCACAAACAATGATGAGGATCTTAGCAATTTCAACAACTAAAAAGTACACTTATCAAAAATACGATGAAGTTTAATGAAAATGATTAGTCCTTTATAACATGATTAATTAAAGTTTGAATTTTTATTTAAAGAAGTGCTTATATTTAATATTTGATCATGCTTTCAATAAAATTGTCCATAATAACATAGACACATGTGCACGAACAATACAAGGTACACTTATTACCCTTTCACACATGTATATTACTGACTTTTTTACCAAATATTTTTTTGATGAGAATTTTTTTACCAAATATTATATACATACATACATATTATTGATTGAGAAAACATGACACATGTCTATTAGGAACTTTTATTACTCAGTCTTCTATCAAAAAAAAAAATTGAAACAATATGCAAATTAACACGATATGCCAAGGGGTGTTAAACTAACCTGATAAACCCCGATTTTACTTGGAGTCGGTCTTTGTAATCAAATTTGGCCAAATATATAGTAGGCTGAGTTCAAACTCGATTATACTTGCCTCGGAATACACACGCATACTATTATAAATTTTTAATAAATATAAGACTTATCATGATTAGTCAGCAAATTTAATCCCATTTATCAATTTCTTTTAAAAAAATTGAACTCATCAAAATCCTTTTCCCGTCTTCCTCCATGTCCATTATACTGTCTTCCAGTGTTTCCGTGCATCCACGTAATAAAATAAAATACAGTTAAACATGTTAATCCACGTGGAAGATGAGATGTTTCCGTCCGTCATCAAAGTTCTGGAAGAGAGCCCACATGCAAAACAACAACTAGTCATGAAATATGAAGTCATGTTGACATAACATGATTGCGACCTTGTCTTTGTACTCTTCTCCAACAACAAGACGACCGTGTCTCCATCACCCTATAAACCCAACTTTGTACTCTGCCCCATCATGTTCTCATCATTCATATGAATACTAGAAGTCTCCACCTTATTCGTAAGCCAAACAACCCCCTCCCCCCCCAAAAAAAAAAAAAAAAGAAAAGGGCACCCACAGTACACACACTGGCCCTTCTTTTCGGGATCGCCATTAAGTCATTGACATGAACTAAGATTAGGGCCTCATGTTGTGTTGATACTTAAATGGGCAATATTGACATTTTATCTTTGACTTGTACACATTATGTAGTACTCTCTCTTATCTCATTTATAAAATAAAGATAATTTTTTTAAATTTTATTTATAAATTATGTTATTAAATTTTTATTATAAATTTTTTATTTTTATCCTTCATTAAATGTTGGAGAAAAAAAATTTATTATTAAAATATGTATATTCAATAAGAGTAAAGTTGAGAACTTATTACATTTTAAGACATAATTAATAAATTTTAAAAAAAATTTTAATATCAATGAAACATGTTGGAAGTAACTTATGAATAGGATTAGAGAAGTATTTACTACCAATGATCATTAGCTGTATATGTGAAATTGAGTATTTAAATTTGTTAATTTCCGTACCAAATTTAATGCAGTGATTGGCGAAATAATGCATCGCCAACTAAATTATATGACAGATTCATGATTCTAATAAGTTTGATTCATAGTATGCTGACATGCTTTATTTGTTTATTTGTTGGACGTTTTAATGCAGGAAAAAGTTTAAATGGTGCATTTAATAGAATTTAATTAATAACCATGTTAAGAGACAGCATAAAACGGACTACTTCGGGAAGAAGTAAAATAAGAAATATTGTAACCTAATTTAGTCAATATGTGGTATTTCTGTTGTTGAAATATTGTCAAGCAATCATGATTGAATTAACCCTGGCGAAATATAATCATTGTCTGGTATGAATTATCGCAGTCACGTGCACTGGTGGATCGTCGAGGACCTTCATCAGTGGGGGCATCTTTTTTAAATGAAATATAAAAATAATTTGAAAATTGATTATTTGAATACAATATTTTTAACTTTAAGATTAAATTAAATAAAATTGATTAACAAATTATATTTGCACTCCTCTATTTTAGATAGAGAAATATATTTAAATTTTAGTATTATGTTGAAACATTATATATATTCTTACATAAGCATGCATTTTTTAACAAATGAACAGGACATTTGCATACCCTCGCATACATTTAAGTCTGTGCACTGGTCACGTGTATTTGTACAAAATATGGGATGAACTGCATTATTAATTATGTCTTGAATGTTATTGATATCAATCACGCTTGTAATTGATGTTAAACACGGGTCCTAAATGTTGATTACATTTTAATTTAGGGAATATTGTCAAAAAAGAGTTGACCAAATTTAACTTTGCTAAGAATCACTCGGGAGAGATTATAAATTGAAGTCCTTCGTTGACATTAATTTGAAGCTCCAAATGATTAAATTAACTTTATGATTTAAAAAACAAAACCAAAGCAACATTTCTTACTGTAAATATGTCACAAGGTCTTTTACTATCAATAATTTAATATCAATATATTAAAGAAGGTGTTAATTTTCATGATATGCAATATGCATAATTGAATAAATGGAAGTTAATTTGCATTTTCTTAAAATGTGCTTGCATCTTGTGAAATAAGGATCACATATAGTTGAAGATACCTATATATAATTTTAAAACATGACACTACTTATAAATTTTTAGAATATTCAAAGTGGTTATTCAAATAAATGAAAGTTAAATTGTATTTTCTTAAAACATGGCCTCTGTCACCCTGATTTTTAAAATATTCATGCTTTATATATTCAAATATGGCTTAGAATTGGCATTAAAATATTGTACCAATGTTGTGTTTTCAAGATATCACAAATACATATTTTGAAAATTTGTCCATTTTTCATGAAAATACCACAGTATATTTGAAAATGTAAATAGATATTTTAAAAATTTACTTATTTTTCATGAAAATACTTACAAATATTTTGAAAATACAAATGAGTATTTTAAAAATTTGCTCGTTTTTTATAAAAACACAAATTGATACTATGAAAATTTGCTTGTTTTTTAGAAAAACACTAAAGGATATTCTAAAATTTTTTCTCATTTTTCATAAAAACCTATTTTGATGTTGTTATGCTCCACAAGTGCACGGGCTATGATAAATAATAAAGTGTGTGTAGAGTATCATTCTTGTGGATATTTGTTTAAAAACAATGGTCAAACAAAAGACATAATGAATTCAATCAAGTTGAGCTAAACACAATTAGGTAAAATTAATTTTACAAACTAAATTAACACTAGAAAATAAAGTAAGGAGAATGATTCAATACTTTTTGAAAGTAATTAAACCTAGGATTATTTAACCTCCTTTATATTTCAAGAATACTCAATCAACACCTAATATATCTTTTTCTTGATGATGAATTATGCTAGTTAAGATACTAAATTCCTCACAAATACTTTCTCAAGTCTCCAAGTATTGTTTAGTTTAATTAATCTCTTGATTAACTAATTAAACCTTAATTTTTTTTGCAAATCCTATGTGATTATGTGAGGTTAATGAGTGTATCTCTACCTCATTAATAAAACAATCCATCTCATTTGCAAACTTTAAGATCTCATACAATTTAACTCAAGTTCTACACTCAACCTAACTTTCTCATGCATTAATCAAGTGACCCTAACAATCTAATTGATGATCACTCAATTAGAAGCATTAAATATGGAGTAAAATCAATATAGTTACATCATTAATCACAAATATAAACAGGGAATGAGTATTTAATCCATACAAAGGGTTTAAAATAATCCTAGAAGTAAGGGTTTGCTACAAATGTTTATAAAATCCATGAGAAAATACAGATATATCAACCCAAACATTAAACAAAAGGAAATGAAGGAGAATGCAGAAGAAGAATCAAGATATGAAGCTAAAATATCTTTCAATCTTCAAAACCAAGCTCAAAATCCATGTGCCAACACTCCCAAAAAGTTTAGAATGTTAGCCAAAATAAGGAATAGGTCATATATAGTGCAAAACTCTAGCTTTATTAAAGAAATAAAATGCTTCATTTTGTTGTCACATTGAAATTAAAATAACACAAAATTAACCCAAAAGCATTGAATTAAAAACAAATGTGCAAATCCAAAGTAAGATACATATTTTCCTAATTTGGACAACTAAAATAGATACAAGTGTGTCAAAATATATTAGAAACTAAAGAAAATGTACTTAAATGACATGAAGTTCTAAAAGTTATCAGATTTCCTGAAAACCAAATGTTAGAAATGAAAAGAGTCCCTAAATCATCAACTTGACAATGAAATTTGTGAAATATGGAGCAACTCATATACGAAATGTTACACTTTAACAGGACAGCAAGGATATAAAGTTAGAGTGACAGAGATAAGAATGTTGATATGGATGTGCAAGCATACACGTAAAAATAAATTTCGAAATGGGCACATATGAGAAAAAGTGGGTATAGCACTTAGTGAAAAGAAAATGGCAAAAATTGTTTGAGATGGTTTGAACATATATAAAGAATATCAAGAGAGGTACCAATGAGGATAGTGAAATGGATAACTTTAAGCCCTATTAAAAAGGTAAAAGAAGGTCAAAGAAAATACTTTTGAAAGTTGTTAATTGAGACTTCTTAGTTAACAACGTTTCTAAAAATTTGGTAAATAATGGAGCACAATGACGTCGTACAATTTATACAGCTAACCTTATCTAATGAGATAGGACTTGTTGTTGTTTATATTTAATTTAAAGTTAACACCCTATCAAATATAGGTAAATATGAAAAGATAATGTTAATTTGAAAATAATTAGCTATTTTATTAAGAAGTAAGATTGATTAAAAATGTATTACATTTTTTAACGAAAGAAGTACAATTCACTACATGTTAGAAATAACTAAAACTATCAAGTATGCAAGATTATTAGTCCAACCAATCAGTACAAGATTTCATAACCAATTAGAACAACTAATAAATCATCAAATGTGTATACAACATTAAAAAAGCAAATCAAAAGATAAAAAAAAGACACTGAATAACATGGTAAACGTTATTGTCATTTAAACAAGTAGTTGGAGGTTCATACCACATCCCTTATGCCTTTAGCAATTTAGTTGTGAGATTCTCGTTTATTGCTCTTAGGACCTTGAGAGATATATTTGTTGTTATTGATGAAACCTACTCCTTATATTATCAATTTCTTTAAAAAAAGAGAGAAAAAACCCAATTCGAGTCTGTTTTAATTGATTCTTTATCGACTACTTTTTAGCTAGTTTTAGGGGCTCCAAATTGGACACATGGCCAGTTCTTTGTTTGGTCTAGTCATTGATCATGTGTTATAAAAAGCACTATTGAGTAGTTTTCAATTTTCATCTTAATTCACATGATTTTGTTAAAATTATAATTAGCCTTATTAAAGATTAAAAGAAATAGTATAATGTAAAATTTTTTAACAAGTGAAATTCTTTAAAAAGAATGTACTCTATTCCTCCAAAATATAAGACATTTTTTTAGGTTAAATATTCAAAATATACAAGACATTTTTAGTTTTTTTAACGTGTAATTAATGATTTTTTCAAGAATAAATTTAACAGGTATGGGGTAAGGATTATTTTTGCCTTTTCGACTTTACATGAAGGATCAACAAGCATCCTAAACTTAAATAAGGGTATATTCTATTTCTCAATATTAAATATTCTCTTTCTCATCACCTTGCCATTTTCTCAAAATCTCTTTACATTAATGGGGCCTGTATTATATTTTTTTAATATTTTTATTATAAAATAGGGGTAAAGGTCATTTTTGCCTTTTAACTTTACCTGAAATGTCACTAAACACCTTAAACTCAACTATGGCTTATTTTTATCCTTAAACGTTCGAAATGCTTTCCACCATTACCTCACTGTTAATGTGCACTTGACTTTGTTTTTGGTCAATGGGTCTCACAGTTTTTAAATATTTTTTATAACAAAACTTACACTCCTTCCCCCTCCTTCTTCCTTTACTTGCACTCTTTCCCCCTCCTTCTTCCTCTACCCTATCTCTCCTCTATATATACCTTCATCGCCTTCTCCTCCTCTCAAGGAAACCCTTCCTCTTTTGAGCCTCCCTCTAAACAAGACCATAATTATCGCCTCACGAGAATCTATCACCACAAGTCCTTGTTATGCCCTCTCTCCTCTCTCCTATCACTTTATTAGTAGCTGGTGTATGGATTTAGTGTCTATGTCTTAAACCCTGACATGTGTTCAAATATTTATGGTGAAATGCATCAAATATTTATTAGTTGTGTATAGGATAGAGATGAATCGTATAATATGATGTAAGCATGATTAAAAAGAAGTTACAACTTTCCAGAGGTATCTGCTGTGTGCTAATGAAGTTACTTTATTATTCAGAGTCAATATAAAAATGTTTATCAACCTTGGAAGAATGATCTTGGTATATTCTTTTCCTTTCCATGCCATGTTCAAACCTTTCTCTCATTCAATGACATAACTAGTTCATTACATCTCTCTCTCTCTCTCTCACACACACACACACACATTCGCCTGATGTATAATGGGTGAAGGAAGCTTCTTCTTGAGCACTATTATATATGGCATTAACAAAATAAGGGGATTAAGTGTAGAGGAGGATGCCATACCTATAAAGAAAATACTCTGCTCTTCTTTGCTTTTTTTGTTAGAAACAAAGATCACTTGCTCCTGGAGTAATGCAAACAATAAAGTGAATTTATGGGGTCAATAAAGTGTTCAAGTGTAAAGGATGAAATGTCCAAAATAGAATTGGAAGGTAGTTATTAATATCTCCTGTGTTGGGAGTAATGCAAATGAGGCCAATAATTATGCCCTACACAAAATTGAACATGGTGGGCTTTCCTAAGTAGAAAGCGTAAAAAAAGAAGCAACTTCGTGCACATAACTATACATAAGGCCATATGATATTAGCTACCTAATTACACTCCTAGCTGACGAGAGAGTTCATTGATGCTTGAAGAGGAGGGGCTCAAAACAATATTGTCGAAAGCAATTAAGTCTTGGTGGTGCTTATGAAGGCCATTCTTATTGTAAAGAGAACAAGTGACAGCCTGCAACTTGACTTGTTTAATCAAGGGTGAGAGGGTGATGGAGGAATCGGTGACGAAGTTGATAAAGGCAATGAAGTTAGGAGTGTTGGCAGGGGTAAAGTGCTTTGTAGGAAGAGACATGAAACTAACCAAGATGACATTGTAAGTGACAAATAAAACCAAGACGTTGAAGAAGATAAAAACCAACAGAACATGATTTGGGAGATTGTGATCTCATGTGAGTGAGAGTGAGATCTTGCCATAGGTCTTCACAATTGAGGTATTGTACTAGGTTCGACGAGGATGATGAAGAGAGAGGAAGAGGGGGAGGATGAGAGAGAAAGTGGATGAGAATTATAAAATATTAAAAATTTATGGGACCCACTGACTATAAATTGAGTCAGGTGCACATTAATGACAGGGTGATGGTGAAAAGCATTTTGATCATTTAGGGATAAATTTGATGCATAATAGAGTTTAAGGTGTCCAATGACATTTTGGGTAAAATTAAAGGAGAAAAATGGTTTTTAGTTTAATAAAATATTTGAATTAAAGGTACCTACTTAACTTTTGAATAAAAGTTGATAATAAAAATAACCCTTGACCTAATAAATAAGTCACTCAATCTTTCACATTAAGATGAGACACTTTATCAAACACCATATAATGTCAAATATAAAAAAACAATGTGAGTTTAAAAACAATTAATTAATTTATTGAAATATAATTCAATTAAAATATCTTATATATATATATATTTTTTTTTTTAAAAAGGAGTGAATAAATTGTTACCAACTTCTCATCCACGGTAAGAGTGTTTACGAGCTTGGTTTGGTTTGGTTTTAAGCAAAAACTAAATCAAACTGAACTAATCAATTTGCTTGTGAGTGAAACTTGATTGTTTTCTATGAAAATAGTTTGGTTTAATTTTTGTTTCGATTTGGTTAATGTCTGAATTAATTTTAATAAATTTATTTGACTTTTTTTCCTTCTTTTCCCGTCTTTATAATAGTTGGATTTTTTTTAATTTGAATTCATTTATGTATTGTTGGCGCTTTTATTATATGGAAGGTCTTTGCTTATTTTATACTTTATTTAAATTAAAACATATTTATGGAAAGTCTTTAAACCTTAATTAATCACATATCTTATACATACATATTCATTCTTTTTCATAAATTTTTTGCTTGATTTCAAATGAATTCATATCATATTAATCTTATTCATGCCTTCATTTCATTAGTCTTGAGTGTATTGTATTTATTTTATGATTGCAAGCAGCGAAAAATTAAAACAATGATGGTAAATAACTAGTCATTTTTATAATTATATTAGATGTACTATTTAAATTCCCATAGACAAAATTCATCACCTAATAGCAAATATCAAACATATAAATATCTCAAGTTTAAATATCTAAAATTTTAAATATCATACTATTTAATATTAATACTTATGTTCATAATTCCATACATTATACATATATATTCAAAACATAATATCTATCTCTCAATATCAAAATAGATAAATACTATATAAATAATTTTTTTTTCAGACTTGATTTAAGTTTGGTTTGGTTTTTAGATTTTGAAATCAAAATTAAACTTAACCAATTGATTTATATATCATAAAAATTAAAACAGATTTGATCAATGGTTAATTTTGATTGATTTATTTCGATTTAGGTTGATTTGATTTGATCCTTCGGATTTGAATCAATTTCGAGCACCCTTACTTCTACGGAGCACGCGGACTTTAAGCTGGTTCACGCTGGTTTTGATATGAAAATTACAGCTAAGAAACCCAATTTTGATAAAACGCTGGAATCTATCCAAAGTTTGAAAACTTGGAGCCCACGTTTCAGACTGTTGATGTGCATCCCTATGTTAATCCGCCTAATCCCTGTAACTTCACGAATCCCTAGTCAGTTTGAACAGCCTGATCACTGATCAGTTTCACTTCGGATACACTGTGCCGGTCAGTGATTGAATCAAACGCACAAGCGTTTCATGAAAATTAAAAAGGAAAAAGAGAAGAAAGAGGAAAGAAAGATGGGGTGTCCGGTGCGTAACTGATTGTTAGTTTCCAGGGGGAGGAACAGGAGGAGGAAGGGGGTGCGCGAGACACACCGTTTCGATTTTGGCACATAGTGCGTCATCGTCAGCGTCGGGTTAATCACCTACACGAAAAAAAGCAGTTTTGAGAGCAAAAAGGGAAAAGAAAGAAGCGAGATAGGGACTCGGTCCTCATGCCCTCACCGGGGGAACCAAATTAGAATAATGACGCACCGATATAGTAGTGAATCCAATACTATGGGCTATAAATTCTGATCCTTTCTCCTTCCTTCCTTCATCCATGTGCGTCTCTCATAACCAATCCCTGAGGAATCGTTCCTTCACTCCTCGGAGCGTTTCCTCTCTCGGGGGGGTCCCTACACTCTCCCTTCTCTATCCCCTCCTTAATTTCCTCCTCTTCTTTTTTAGCTCTGCAAAATTCTGATAACCCTGTCTGATAGTCCTTATTTCTCTTTCTGGCCTCTGTTCCTTAGTTTTTTCTCTCGCTGTCCGTTTTCCTCTTCTGGGGGTCTTCTCTTTTGGTTCTGGTCATGGCCAATTGGACAAAACAACAAGAGGCGAGTCGTCATCAAGTGGGTCAGTGGAACAGATCATACAGCAGAAAGCCTCCTCTGGGTCAGTATATTTGTTCTCTATTTTGGACTTGTTGCATGAGTATCTGGTAGTTCCCGTCTACGCTATTTTTTTTAAAGGTGTGGAATGGTGGGGTGAATGATGAAATTGCTAGACGTGGATTTTGTTTGTGTTATATGGTAACTTTGCTTTGAAATTTTTGACTGGGTTTTTCTTAAGAGGTTAGGTTCCCGTCAAATTTTGAGCATCATTTTGAAGTAGCAATCATGGCTTTGTTGCTTTTCTGTGCCATTTGTTTCTGCGGTCTGGCTTTAACCATTGCTTCTTTTGTGGGCAGAACTTGATAATCTAGTTCACTTGGGTGTGGTTCTCAAGTTCTAAAGGGCCGGATGAGGTTATGACAAGGAATTTAATTTTTTTTTTCTTTTGAGAAAAGAGTTTCAATAACGAGGAAAGGGTTTTAAAGGGTTAAAGTGCTGCAATAGCTTTGGTTGGTAGGTTGGGGGTTCTAGTTTCCTCTATGAGTTGATTGGTCCCTACTTCATTGATTTAGTGCTACGGAGTTGCTTTAACGTTACTGATGTTCCTTCATTTAGTCGATCTTCTGCATTCCCTGTTGCAAGTTAGGTTGCTGTATGTTTTGAACTCAAGCTGCCTTGATCTTGTCTTGCCATTTTGAATGTTCATTTCTGCCAATTGATTCCTACTTCCTTGAATTGGCAAAGTTCATAGACCCCTGCTTCCTCAAATTTAGGTTGCTGTCTGTTTTGAACTCAAGCTGCCTTGATCTTACCATTTTGTATGTCATTTCTGCTAATTGATTCATGCAGTTGCTCGTAAAAAAGTGATCCCTACTTCCTTGAATTGGCAAAGCTTATTTATAGATGCATAAATTTTCATTTTAGTTGATTGTTATGTTGGTTTATGTCATATTTGGATTGAAACCTTCTGGATTTTGGCAACGTTAAAGTAGTTATCTGTTAATTGAATCTTTCTATGATGTGTTAGAAATACATCACTGTCTCATTGAGCTATCGATATAGAAAAAAATTTAAGATAATGAGCTTTCCTTGTTTTGGTTGACGTTTTGTATATTCTCTGTTGTGGCATTGTTGACTTCTGTCATTTGTTGGGGAGAAACCGTTTCACATTTTGATAACATCTAAATAAGCATCTATCAAGCAAATCTTATGGTTACGGGAACAAAACGTGCATCAATGAGTTTTTAGATAAAGCTGTATGTGTAACTAAATTTCCTTTATTTGTTGACTCTGCCCAACTCGAACCTCAGTTTTTGATATGTTATGAGATGTGGTGAAATGAAACTATCATGATCAAGGCAATGTCTATGCGGACTCTTATTTGCTGACCCTTTTATGAAAGGTGGTTTCTATTCTTCCGTATACATTGTTTCTTGGACATTTATTGTGCTAATTATGTTTGTAGTTTGTTTTTGTCTGCAAGACAATCTTTTCTTTTTTTTTCCATGTCTTGTTCTAGTATGATCTTAGGTCCTTTTATGCTTTGAATTGAAGTGACAGTTCTACTTTTCTTGGTGTGCAGCCGATAGGTGGCAGGCAACAGTACCTGCATGGGAAAAAGAATTCTGTGCTGCTGTTCCATGGCCAAAGTTGTTAGAAACCAAGAGGTATATCTATCTGCATGACAATATACTAAAGTGGGATGATTCTGCTGGTAAAGAGGCATTTGACAATGCTAAACAGAAGTTTTGGGCAGAGATCAACGGCCTTCCTTGTGAAGTATCTTTGCCAGACCCTGACATGCACATTGAACATGTAGATTGGAATTCGACTGTTGACCCTGAGCTTATTCTGGACTTGGAACGAGAACCAGCTCCCAGTGTCAAAGCTAGTGATGAAGTTGTGATTCTCGATAGTTCTCACCTCTTGGACCAATCATTTTTCTGCACCGGGTGGGGGGAAGCTGAAACCCAGCCCCCTACTGGTTGGGGAGAAGCTGAAGTCATAGTGCCTACAGGCTGGGGGGAAGATGAAATCCCACTGCCTACAGGTCAGGTGGAAGTTCACACCCCAAAGCCTCCAGCTTGGGGGAATTCCGATGTGAATGTATATGGCCAGGTAGATTACTGCACTGGATGGGGGGATACTGCATGGGGGGAAGCTGAGACAGACCCAGCTGAAGATAATTATTGTCCTCCTCAGGGTAGGGATTCTGACCTGAATGCATATGGTGGAGTAAATTACAGCATTGGATGGGGGGAAGCTGAGACGAACCTTCCAAAAGATACTGATACAGGTGAAGGCTCCTGGGAACAGTTCTGGACCCCTCAAGAACCTGCAAAAGTATCTCAATGGCCCAACCAAGAGAATGATTCCTGGCAATGGAAGGAGAGACAACAAAGTGGCTTTCAGAAAATTGGCAAAGGAAGAGGTATTGGGAATTGGGTAAGCTCTGATGGGGGTAACAAGAGGAGAGAAAAATTCAGACAACAAAGTGGCTTTCAGACCAATACTTTTCATGGTAATGAGAATCAGATGGGTGGTAGGGGAAGGAGAAACAATAGGGGAGGAAAGAGGGGTGGTTTTGCTCATGGCCGTTCTTATGGGGACAACATGGCCACTGCTAGGTGGGAAGTGAAGACAAAGTGAGGATTGGACTGCAAGGAATCCCATGGATTGTTACTGGGAAGAGCCTGTTTGAGTTAATAAGTTGCTGTTTCGGGAATATTTGGTAAATATGATAGGATTTTGCGGAGGGTCAGCAATTTCATTTTCCGTTTCACATCGTCTCTGGAGATAGCAAGCTGTTGTAGCCTCCTAGATATGAACATGACCGTTTCTTTGGGCTGAGGGTAGTGTTCTCAGGTACGTTCAAAGATAGAGAGCTTTTATTCCCGATTGTGTTTATGTCAGTATCTCCAGAGCTCATGTGATAGTGCGATCACTCCCATTCCCCCCCCCCCCAAAAAAAAAAAAAGGAAACAGAGAGAGAGAGAGAGCTTTTGTTGATAGGTGAATTGTTCGTTGATATATTTTAGTATAGCTAAATCGTTCATTCCGGTATCATTGATTCTGATCTTTTTTATCTGTTCATTGTCTCTACCATATTATTTATTTATTCTTATGAAACGCATTAGTACTTGCATCAGTAAAGCAAATTTCACAAAAGCTCTATTTTTAAAAGGTTAAATGGCAAAGATCAAGGAAGGATGATGCGCCCTTTTATGCTATCAAAGAGTTTTAACATGTGTAGGAACTGGAATATTTCTTTAAATTTTATGTATAGGGACTCAAATATTTACACAGATAGATTAGCTAGGTTTAATCATACTTTAGCAAATGATTTTTGGATTTTTGATTATATTCCATCTTTCCTTGAAGATGGCGTATGATGAAAGTGGCATTAGTCTTGTAAGTGTTTTATCTTTTGTTACGTTTTGGCTTTGTAACGTTTGGCTTTCTCATGGAATGAAGCTTAGCTTTTACTCAAAAGGAGTCCTCGACGTTTAAAAACCTACTATGATGATTTATATACCTGACGTGATCTAATGAGCAGTACTTTAGCACTGGATCCCTTTCCTCGACTTTTTCTGGACCTTGGCTTGCAGTATCTTTCCTCTAATGGATGGTTCATTTTTTGTAGTAAAATCAAAAAGAAATTCTCTGTAAAAATTCACGTCTCTAGTTGATATAAACGCTCAAGCTCTACAAATTATTACATGAAAGCAAAAGACAATGTTTAAAGCTTTCTCCGCAAATGATTGCCTTCTCTTTGTGCAAAGACTCTCTCAGTTGAAAATGTTTCTTCTCCTCTCCTCTTAGCATAATTTGTAAATTGATTTTTTTCCCCAGTTGGATCCTGCATGCTTACTGCTCACATTTGGTCATCAATGAAAATGAGGAACCTTTTAAAAAAATTGTGAAAATAGTTTGTATATGACTACGAGCTATGAAATATTACGGAGATATGTTACCGGGAAAAGGGAATTAATGATAATGGTACTTCAATAAACCATTACACACACGCGCGCGCGCGCACACACTCTCGATGAATTATCATCATTACATCTTGAATTTTCTTTAACTGCACCGTGCAGCTTTACGGAGTGATTAACATTATAATGACACTTAAATTATTATTTCCCTAAAGGCAGATCAAAAACAATTTTCTGGTTCTGGGGGAGCAACTGAGTAAGAATTACTTTATTCACTGTCACCGTTTTTCTAAGTCACAAATTTTGACAAAAACGAGATTTCATTTTTACTATTGATTGATATTGTCATTAATTTCCAGAAGCATTCAATCTAAAGAAAATTTGGCACAAATTTCATTGCTGATTAGAAATTGCAAATATCTAAACCTATAAATTACAAACTTAAATGAAAAAATACATTTACAGCAGACAGTTAAAAATTTTTAGAAATCCGTTCAAGAAATTGGAAGTTTGGGTTGATGATACCGGCCTACATATGGTAGGTGGTCCAATTAATGCAGTCAAGCCATGAGATGAAAGGCCACGATTTAAAAGTTCACGGTAGTGGCACCAAAGAACTGGGGAAGTTTCATGACCTTTACTTGAGAACAATTTTCAATCTCCGAATAATAGGTTTGTCGATCATTATAATGTTAACTTTTTCTTTCCTCAAAATCTTCATTTCAAAGAGCGTATACAAAATTTTGGTCCTTCAATGTATCCCCAGAGAATAGCTGTGTTGGTGTATTAAATTAGGTGGATACCATGTTCAAAACTCTCGAACGAACCCAAAATAAATTGAAAAAAAGGCCTTCCCTCATCTTCAAAATCTATATTCCTAGAGACAGTTTTTCTACAAGAATGATTATACAACAAACCTAGGCAGCTGGGGTGGTTCCCATGGGTAACTTTGTAGTCCCCTCATTTGTACCATCCAGCAAGGAAATACCTCAGCACGAAACAGAAGCAGCACGCAATAGCCTGTTTATAGGAGGGGTACAGGGGATATGAGCAATATACCACACAACAATTATAGCATCTGAATTCAGATTATAAGCTAAACTAAAATGCAAGCTTTCATAGTGATAGAAATTGGTTCAAAATCACCAGTGGTCATTGCTACAATTTTTTTTAATAAAAAAGTAAAACCCTTACCATAGAGGCCATTCAACATGCAAATCTCATTGTAACATGATTATGATACTCATTAATTGGTATTTGACAGTTAATTTGATGCAAGTGTCATCTACAAATAGAATCAATTCAGGAGAATGATACTTAGGTCCTAAAAGATCAATTGAATGACAGTTATGTTCGAAAACCTTTGTTGAAAGATGAGCTGCAAAAGCATTTACGTCAATTGCAAATCAAACATTTAAGTCTCACACATCACTCCCAATAATTTGCAACTGAGACTCAGTATTTGCAAATTGCAAGTATCTGGATCAATATTTGCAACTTATATTTGAACAATTTTTTTGAGACCTAACTGTCATTACATCAATATTTTGGGATCTAAGTGTCATTCTCCAATCAATTACATAAGCATGACTAGGAATCAACTGGTGTCTAAATTAATTTTTGCACATGAGCCTTAAACAGACTAATGCAGTTCACCATGTCTATGCCTCTGGATACATCATGCAGCTGAGACCCAAGAAACACAGAGTTTGCTTAAATCCCATAAATTTACTGCAGTACTTGACACAAATTTAAGTTGGAAGAATAGAAGAAAAAAGGGGAGGGAGAAGGGAGTGAAGTTGCGGGCAACTAGGGGGAAGAAATAAAGATGACAATCACCTGGAAAACAAGAAGATAAACACAAAGTGACTTTTCAGACTTCTGGCCAAGCTGCCTCAAGAAAAAATTAACGAGTGTCCCATCATTAGTCCCAGTCAGCAGTCCAGTTTGAGGGTCAAACCTGGACAGAAGATAGGCAAGTTTTCAACCAATGAATATAAGCAAGATGCCTGAAACAAGTCCCCACAATACAAATAGGAAGAGGCCCTCCAAGCCTACCTTGGCAAACGGTGCCTTGGACATGGAATATAGCCAGAGAGCTGGAGAAAAGCATGTTACATGTGTCATACACATTTAAGGGAGTTCTAAACTATCACAGAGAGAGAGAGAGAGAGAGAGAGAGAGAGAGATTAATAACCTGGGGCAGTGACAAGAGAAAGTTCAAAACTTGAGGTAGGAAGAAAATCAACAACGTTTCACTGAATCAAAAATTAAAGTTAATTATAAGGTAATTAATAACCACAGTGATATAAGATGATAAATCTCAGTAGACTGGACTAGATATGAATGCTTTGAACTTAATTGTTTTGCTCTTTTCCTGTTTCTAACAAAATAAACAAATGAGTTTACAAGGAAGTTTATGATTACAAGTACAACGCTTTCCTCTTTTAGTATTTTGTGATTACTGTTCCAAATTCCACTTCTTGGTTGAATCTTTGTGCCCTCAGTAAATGTGTTATGGCACTCACAGATGAGAACAACCTTGGAAGCTATGGGTAGCTGAGTTGAGTGAAGAAATTATTCAAGTCAGACCAGCATAAAAAGGAAGTATTTATCACTAAGTTTCAACGATTACAAATTTTATAATGTTCCTAGTATAGTTTAGTCATATTTATCATACCTAGGAAGCCTTACACACTCATGGGGAGAGACAAGAAATTAGTTCTTTTGTTTGAGAAGAATACAAGTGTAAAGGATATACCTATAATGGCCTAAAATCCCAACTACAGCCATGGTCATTCCAGCAAAGTATGTATATGTGTCTCCGACAAAAACTGCAGAAGGATACCTATAATGAGCAAGACAACGGACTGAGTCCGCAAGTTACTCTTTTATTAAGCAGGAGAAAACAAGATACAGATACAGTATTAAATACCAGTTGTAAGAAAGCAAAGCCAAGGAGGTAGCTAACAAGGGCTGAACTAGGTAGATAGAGAAAGCATGTGCTTGTTTATATTCAGGATCTGTTGATCCTCCTATTTGCATGATATTGTGTACCACGATCTGCAAACGCACAGTAACTATCATATTCTACAACCAAAACAGATTTGATTTGATCTAACAAGCTTTTATGCTTACAGCTGAAGCAATAACAACTGTCTGTCCAACTTCAAGCCCATTTATTCCTGCATGGATATTGATGGAATTTGTGCAAAAAACAGCCAAAAGCCCCATATATAGTTTATATATCCATCCTGCCACAACAATAAGTGGTCAACATAGCAAAATGATGAAGCAATTAGTATTTCTTTTACAGTGTCCTTTGGAAGGTAAGGGAAGTTTACCAAGATCCAAAACCTCTATCCCAATATGTGGGGCAAGTGGCTTTGGTATAATTATAGTTGTGTGACCAGCATAAGCCATTAACAAAGGAAGTGCGGCAATTGATGGGAGTAGTAATTTCCTGCTCATCCCACCAATCACATTACATAACAAAACCACAAAAATATCCTTGTAGACAAACATGAACCTTTGGAAAAAAAATACTAAAAGATCATATACTTACACTCTCCATGGAACATCAAGAACATCATCAACAAATCCAAGTAGTATCATAAAGCAGATGGACGCTAATGCTGCATTGTACTCCACAAGCCACTGCATTTTTAATAGTTTGTAAATCAAATATCAATTATGAACTTATACCGCTTACAAAAAGTTGGAGCTGAAATAAATAGTCAAATCATCTTGCTCAGAAATGACAAAGAATACTTACATTTGAATCTGCTGTGAAGTTGAAATATTGAAATAAGATTGCCAAGACCAAGAAGACTATACCAACAACTATGCCCAATGACTCAGGCCTACACAGAAAATAGTAACATTGTCAACCAAGATGGTAAAATAGGTTGCTAACAGTACTCCATCCCTTAGATTGGATTTGACATCACCACAACAGGCTTGTGAAGCACTAGGTCAAATGCTTACCAAATCAATTTTCCTTTTTTTTTTTTAATTAAAGCTTACTAAAACAACTTATCATGAAGGAAGTAACTAAATACTGTCCTCGCTAGCCTTTGCATCTTATTTATTTATTTTTTTTAATGACTCGCACCATTATTCAATATAGGTCTCATCTCATCCATTTCAATGATCCTTCTTGCATCCCCTCACCCTTCCGCATAGGAAAATACAGGTCTCTGCGTGCCATCCATTCAAAACATCAACAGCAATCCCCCCCCCAAAAAAAAAAACAACAAAAAGGAAAAAAAAATATTCAACCGAATCAGTTAACTAGGTGAGAAGATAGTCATTGTCCTTACCAATCCCATGAAAATTCTGAAAACTCATCCAGCTTTTTCTTCATTTTCTACTTACTTTATAGACCTAAGATCATTTAATGTCTTAAACTAGCCAACTTACTCAAGCAATCCTTCTACAAGTCCCTAACTTCCTTCTATAAAAATCACCATGACTTTAATGGACAAACTTTAAACAAGTTATATGCTCATAGTTTCAAACGGAATGACCAGTGTTTTACATGGAAAGCAACAGAAAAGGGAGGTCAAAGTTACATACATGGATGTGCACAATTGAAATAGAATTTCCCTTTGAAAAAGAATGAGTTCCGAATGCCAAGAACTTCAGCGAAAACCTTATGGAAACAGAAAACTAAGAGTAGATGACAATATTGATTCATTATATGGATTCCCAAATTAGTACAGAAGTATTTCAGGAAAACATCTTAACATCGTGGATTTCCATATTGGTACAGAAGTATTCCATGATCTATCTACTATATTCTAAATAGAGAAAATCAAATGGAAGCAATAATTATGTTGTATAGGAAGAAAAATCAATAAAAATCACAAATTTATCAGAAACTCAATATATCCTTTTTATCAAATAATAATCAGGGATAAGTGGATAACTGTTCTATTCAGAATTTGACCTATTTATGCTTCTAGGAAACTTAATTACGAAATCCTAATCCTACTAAAGTACTAGAAAGGTTAACATATTCCTACAGTCAATTACTGATCAACTCCTGAGATTATTCCAATAATCTAAATATAAACTCATAAATACCAATACCAATACCAAAAAATAATTACATTATTATCAAATAATAAAATAAACTGAAATTATTTCTCATCGTCTTGAATCAATTAGCATGAAAGATAGAAATATAGGAAAAAGGCTATATGTTATTTATCACAAACAAAAAATACAAGAGGCAAGAGAAAAGGGGGGGGGGTTGCAAAAAATGATTCATGTCCACATCAACTTGCAAACATAACATTAGTTACTCTCCAAAGGAGAGATACAGTACTGTTCAAATCTGTTTGACAATTAATGAACAGCAAGGGTGGGATTTAAGAGAAGTCACAGTTCGCACTAAAGTGCATTAATATCAGAATTACAAAGGAAATTTGTTGCATCAATCGGGATGAAAAATATCAAACAAAATCCAATTAGAAATTCGATCTGAAATTGAGAAACACGTGAACTCAAATCTAGAAGATAATTAGCGCACAAATTTGATTAAAAAGCCAACAAATGTAAACCAACGAACGCTTAATTATGCAGAAAAAACATCGAAAATCAAAATCCACCAGGCAGACACTTCATTGATCCCCACCGTAATTAAAATAAAATAAAACAAAATCTCACACTTTGACAGTGCCCCGATCGGTACCCTTCTTATTGATATCATAGCCAAACAGATTTCGCCTGAGCACATATCTGGACGCCACGGGAATCATTTTGACAGTCACAAAGAACCCAGCAAGGCTCATCGCAGCATTGATGAGGATGGATCTCCAGAGCTCCGACTCAATGTTGTAATGGTAGAAAATAAGATACAAGTAAGGGACGAGGAACAGAGAGAGCTTGAGAATGAGGCCCCATTTTGGGGGTGAAATTGGAGGATCATTGACGGCGGGTTCTTGGGGTTTTCGCTGCGCATTTTCCTTCACAGAGATTTCGGCGGTGGCATCACTTGAAAGTCTCTTTCGAGGAGCCATGACGATGTTCCCCCGAGCTTTACACAGTGCACGCCCCTTTATTGATGCATCGGCGACACTGAAGGTTCTCTTCTTCTTGCCGTCATACCGCCAATCACGGAATGCCACCTCACCCAGGTTGTCAACGTGGAATAGCCTGAATGAACCTTTCATTTTAATTTTAAAATCATAACTTGTTATCCGAATACTTTCCTGGTAAAGGTTTTTTTTTAATTAAATTATGCAACCTTTATTTAAAAATATAAAAAAATTTAATCAAATTTTCCTTTGATAAAATATTTATTTATTTTTAAATTAATTTTATTTTTTATATTTACCTGAATTTAATAAGTTATTTTACCCTAAAATAAATATAAGATAATTTATTCAATAGATATATTTTTTAAAAAAATAATGATTATATTTTAAAAAATTAAAAATATTTTATATTTTTTAACATCTAATCCTTTTAAAAATACTTTATATTTTTAAATGAGGAGAATATTAATTATTTAAAAATTTCATGTAGGCAGATACTACTGAAAGGTACTAATTTTTATGCACCATGAAAAAAAAGGTGCTAAAAAGATAGAGCAAAACAGATAGTAACTATTACCCTAATTTTAAAATATTTTTAAAGGGTTAAATATTTAAAAATAAGGATAAAAAATTTCAAAAATATAAAATGTTATTAGTATTTTAAGATATAATTAATATGTTTTTTAAAATATATTTTTAAGAAATAAATTATTTTTAAATAAAATACCTTATTGAATGAGAATAAATATAAAAATATAACTAACTAATTTATTAAAATAAAATTTAATTAAAAATACCTTACTAATATGCTTATGAGACAAATTAGATCTTTAACTTTATATATTTTAATATATTTTTATTCAATTAAATTAAAACAAATAAATTTTAATATTAATAATAAAAATTTATTAAAAAATAAATAATATATAGAAAATTTAAAGATCATAATTCAATTGAAAATAAGTATATTAAATATAAATCTTAAGATAAAAATTTGGATCTTCCCATGTTGGTAATTTGAATTTTTTGAATTGAAAATAGTCAAGCAAAAAAAATGCTGAAAATACTGATGGTTGAAGTCAAACATATGAAAAAAAAATTATCGTGCGTGGGGGGGGAGGGGAACTACAACCAGAACTTAGAATACATCAAAAAATCGACAAATATTTTGATTTGGAATCCTTTAATCTACCAGAAGATTTTCGTAAGGCTTTTCTCAAAACTTTATCCTGAAGCAAGATATTTCTAGACGTCATTCTACCAATAAGAGAAAGCCATTCCATTCATATTCCCAATTCATCCTGTAAAATCCGGGGGAGACAAGTAAAATTACTTTTACTAATCCTCTCTAATCTCCAACATCTATGTAATTATCATATTTATCAAGTTATATAAATAAAATTTCAAGTTTTCAATATTTAAAACATTCAAAAAGATCATTACAATTGGAAATTAGAGTTTAATTTATATGCGGAAGCATAGGATCTCAAAAAAAATTGGTGCATTTGCTTAAAAATGAAAAACAGTGAAACAATGTAAAAAAAAGGCATGCACTGAAGCTTGTGAGCCTCTGTACCATGTGCCACAGTACATTGCATGTTTTTTATAGCAAATTTCACTATCTTTTGACATCAACCGGAACAACTTTCGACGCGTCTCATTTTCCAATCCGACATTCTACTAATGTGATCTAGGTGTCTATAGAGAGTTTTCTCCTAATTTTAACCAATGGCTTTGGTTTCACATTGTAATTATTTCTCAGTTAGAAATTGGACACTCATTTCAAAGTTCGCTCCTTTTCACAATTACACAAGACTTGAATGCCCATAACTCTTACCATAAGCCAAAGGCTACCAATATCACTCAGACCGCACTTAATAAATTAAAATAAATGTGTACAATACACCACATCACTAATACTACTCATTAAATACATTTTCATTACTCAACTCCTTAATCTTGAAAACAGAAGGAGGAGCTCAAATCTCACATTTCATCAATTATTCATCATAATTCAAATGTCATATATTCTTCTTGCTTGTATTAGTATTTTGGCTTTGCTCTAAATCTCACAATCAATATACATATACCGTAGAACCCAAAATATACTATATAATTTAGCAAAACACTTAATGCAACTAAGTCATAACGTTAATTATCCCTAATTGGCAATATCATGCAAAAATATACATATTAATACTTCAAAAAGTAAATGAGGCCTACTAATAGGATATTAATCCTGTGCCTCAGGTTGTTTTCCTTTGTCTTGCCCCTTTAAACTAATTCCTGTAACATTGAAGACAGTAGGATTAGTACAACCACTCAGTAACCAACGTCCATCTAATCCATTCTAATGTATGTCAATTAATTTAAATGTAAGTAACAAAGATATTTAATTTCAAATCATTTATCATGTTCAAAAGCATAATTCAAAATTCTCATTCATAATAGTACATGCTCATGAGATAATGATTGAGCAACATAATTTCATACAGAAATAGGACTAATCACATAATTTGTTTTACTATGGTCACAATATAGACAACCATGTATCTTCTTATTACTATATGCATGAGTATACCTCTTTTATATCTTTGTTATACCTCTGACATGAAACCCTGAGCTATAGCACATTAGAATCATCTCTAAACTGAGACTATCCCAGCAAAGACATGCATGAGAGGTTACCCAACCAAGGTTTACCATCTCAGAGGTGGGTCACGATTTTTCTCATTTTTATCACTATGGGGTGTTACTCTTCCTAAACTAGTTTCTTTATTAAATAAGTGGATAACTAGTTATATTTAAGTTTCTTTCTCATTGAACTAGTTGGATAATATAAATAATAAATTCAGGCAAACTATCAAGCTTTGAAAGAGGCCTTACCACGTGAACTTTAATTCTCTACTCCTCACCTAGGTGAACGTCCAATAATCATCATGCAATGCATAAATATGTGATAACCCATAGCATGCAAGTATTCATTACCCAAACATGCTCAATGGTCTCATTATATTCTCATTACACATATTTACAATTAATCATAGAATTTTATATTACACATAATCGTTAAACTTCTCAAAACACATAATCATTGAATTCCATTTATAAGTAATCATTGAACTCTACATATCACACAATCGTTGAACTCCTCATATTACACACACTCGTTAAATTCCAAAAACAACACATCATAGAACTTCACAACACTATTTTATTGCATTTCTCATACATCAAGCCATTAGACTCCAAAGAAAACATGTCATTGAACTTTCTAAAATCATTATAATGGATTTTCAAGTTATGCCACACTTGCATTTTATTTAATTTCACACTTTTTAATTATCAAATACAACTTAATAAATCAATTAACACACAAAAGTATAAAAAAAAAATCTTTCAGTTATCATAAACTTAAACTTTTGAAAGGTCAAAGATTTTATCCCTCAATTATACACTCCCTAAGCTTTCACGAAACTTGAATAGTGTCAAATATGCTCACACTACAATTAATCACAATACAATTTATTAATACCCCTTTTTAAATAATTTTCATTATTAACTCAAACACTTCTTCACTCCTAAAATTCAATCACTTCCCATACAAGAGTACCCATAGAGTTTCTTAGCTTCTTATAACTTATATTAACTTCATTGAACTCCTAAATAACTATTAATGAAGCCATATTGCCCTAACTACCATATTTATGGTAGGATTTTTAGGTATTTATTATCTCCAACCACCAACACTTATAAAACCATTAATGTTAGGTTTTATTAGTTTAATTAACTCTCATTAACTTTATTTAAGTCAATGGCTTTGGGTTCATAGCCTCTATAGACTGAAAATTATTATTCTTAATCAAACCCTAACTCCTAATATCAAGAAAATGAAAGATAAAGATAGATTTAAGTTTGAAAAACTTACCTCTATTATTTAGAAGCTTTAAAATACTCTCAATGCTTCCGAGCCCCAAACCCTAACAGAGCTCCTTTCTTTTTCTTCGTTTGCTCTTTTGTTTCCTCCCAATTTTTTGAGTCTAATACACTTTTATTTCTACAGAAAAGCAACCATGTGTCGTGGTAGACACATCATGTGCCGCGGCGCATGGTACAAAAAAATCTTACCCAAGTGTATTAGCTCGCATATGTTGCAGTAGATTATCCACAAGCCGTGGCGTGTGGCACAAAACATCGCCCTTCAAATTTTCTTCTTTTTTCATATCCAGGTGACCAGACTTCACTTTAAACCTGCATTTAGTGCTAAAATTACAACCAAACCTTTCTAGCCACACATCTCATTAATAAACTTAATTACTCTAATCAAGCTTAGTTAATTAGGTTTAAATTTTTAAGGATGTTACACATCCATCCTACAAGAATAAACCTTTGATTTCAAATTCTTAAATTAATACAAATATAAAGTTTATAAGAAATTGTTCTATTTATATTATAATCACTAACAATACAACTATTTCTTTTTGTTTTTTAAATTTCATATACTATTGAGAAGTGAACTAAAAGAGATGATACGCCAAGTTTTATGTAGCTTACTTTGTATCCAGAAGGAACTTCATATCGACTAGAAAATTGACGAATATTTTGGTAGAAAAATATTGCAAATGAACTAAAATATACCCATTCAGATACAAATCTTAGTAGAAAAATCCCCCACTATATAATTTTATTTTGAACTATTGGGCTTAGCACTATTTCTAATCCAAAAAAAAAATAAAAATAAAAACTTGTATCATAAAAGATTACAAAGTAGACAAGGTTCTTGGACAATCTACTTTTATCATCCACCATCTTAACGTAATAAGGTGGGGTTGATAAAGGTAACAAAATGCTCATAGTCATTAAGGGCATGTGCAAGATCTTTCACTTTTAATGAAGCTTCTCACAGTTTTCTCATAAAAATATTACAAGAAAAAAAATCATCAAGATAAAGTAAATTATATCAGTTCCAGGAAAAAAAGAAAGAAAGAAGAGAGATAAAATCAAATACATAAATTCTCACTTCCCAATTAACGAACAAATTTTGAAGGCTAGAATTTTGCCTTCTTTTTATTATTGTCTTTAGACACAAATCAGAATACATCCAAGCAGATTAGAAGCTAAAGCTAAAATACGGGCATCAACAATGCATTCCTTCTTTTGCTTGATTTACTCATTCCTAACAAGATGGAGCAGAAGGAAGACCTGCATTTAACATAAAAACCTTCCCCTTAGCTTGTGAAAATCCTGCCCCAAGACCTATAAGGCTAAGTTGAATCCCCTTCTTTCCCTTCATCTAACCTAGCATTTTCTCATATGAAAAGGAGACACCCCCCAGGCACACACACAAACATGTCAATACTATGTTCAAACCCAGAATTTTTTCCAAGCGAAAGAGGTGACACTGCCATGGAGTGCCACCAGGACAACTCGGCAAAACCAACAGAATCTGATACTATTTACACATGCATGAAGCTGTAATTCCTTCTCTGAACAGTGTTAAAGGTACGAAAACTAGTGCTTATATTGTGGTAAAGAAACTGCGGTAAAAAATTACAGGGAGAAATTGAAATTGTAAAGGATCTCCGGCGATAAGGTTTGCTCTTGGAATCCATCAAGGGGATATCTCCCCATCCACTAGTATTAGAAATGCTAATGTTAAATTCATTCCATAAATAAGGTCATCCACATCTCTCAACCAATTGACCAGAAGAAGTAAAATGAGCATTAGAATGCATTTGACAAGCCATGGTACGTCTTTGGTTTCCACTTTCTCAAAATTCAAAAGTCTACATATAAAAAATTCATGTATTAAAACTTAGTTATTGTAACAAGATTTATGTTTGAAAATATTTTTAAAAAGTCAGTAATAAATTGAAAGTTATCAAGAAATACTAGTAACCCAAAGTTCCAAACGAGCATTTACCATTAGAAAGGAACTGAAAATTGTTCAAAAACTAAAAGTAACATTTGGAAATTAATCTCAATCAGCTTTTGGCAAATGGACTTTCAGGAACATTGCAAATGGAATTTCTAAAGTAAAATTAACCTAACGTCTTTCCCTGAAAGTTGGTTCTCCAAGAGGACTTTTGGGCTTTTCAAAAGTCAAAACCAAACACTATTCAAAACATCCAACAGGAAACTGTTTGCTTTGAAAGATTAGCTTATTCTGGTAACACCGAATTTGCTCCAAGTGAGGAGAATGAGTGGTACAATCTTCAAAGTTCAAATTCTACAGGAATATTTTGAGGATGCATTTGGTCACTACCAAGGAGCACGGGAGAGGCAAACTACATTGCCCTTGCAAAGTTGCACTGAATAAAAATATAACTTGTAGATTCATTAGTCATCTAACAAAGTCATCAAACAAAATTTATTTCTACATTCCTAGGAGGAAAATTTGAACACTACAACTATATGGAAGTATTCAGTCTTCTGATTTACCTTGCATTTCTATTGGCGTATTGCTGATGTGGCTGTCCTAAACGAAGGTCGATTCTAACACATTTTTTTTTTAAATGTCATTTGATAAAATTGATTCAGCTGCTTTTGTAAATTCAGAGCTGAAAACACTAAAATCCCTCAAACTCTGAATAACAACCCACAGTTTTTGAGAAAAAGAGTTAAAAAAAGTCCTGAAATGAACTTATCATGGGAACATACGGGCAAGTCAACAAACAAAAGACGAGCTTCAAGCAAATGAACTTGCTATGGGAGTCTAAATATGAGTTAAGCTGCCCTGCATCATAAGTTTCTATTTTAATGCTCTAATAGTCGTAGAATGAGTCCTCAATACCTGAATAAAACGAGAAGACTCATATAACCTAAAGGCAGATACAACATGAATGGTGTAAAGTGTAAACTATAACCCAAGGTGAGCTGCTTTAACGCAAAAACCTGCAAACAATTTGAGAGATGAGTAGACTAAATCTCGATCCAGGTTCCAATGTCTTGGTTCAGAGTTCATCTTATGGTCAATGGGGACACATACAATGTTGCTCTTGCAAAAAAGCTCAGCAAAAAGACATGGTTTAGTCTTTCCAGAGCAGGGCAAACTCGATTCACTTGGAGGTGGTAGCTCTATATAACAGCTAGGACTCGGGGTGCCTTGTGCATCAATTACCAAGAGAAAAGGCGCGTCTTCATTCTTTTAATTCCCCTCGAGTTAAACTTGCTAAGAACAAGGTCTAGACTACTAAAGCACAATATGTGAAAACCACCCATACCCACCAGAATGAATTCTAAGACTTGAGATACGTTAGGCACGGGAACCTTTTCTTCCACGTTGAAACACCCATAACCTTACGATAGGAGATCAATAGCAGAGTCTACAATCAACCAGCGGAGGTGCTTACGGTAGTAAACATCTGGCATTAAAAAGGAGAGACCATAAAATTCAATTTCATGATCCATCATTAGCATACCATGCACAACAAGAAACTGTTACAGATTATTTATAGTGTTACGAGTTTGTGTTCACAGAGTAACGCTAAAATACCACAACGTGCTTTCTATCTCAGTTTCTTTCACGCATAATCCTAAAAAAGCACAATGCCTCATCGTGACGGCGGATCCCGAGATTCAGATATGCCCATCCAAGGTCAATTCAGCGATAACAAGAAACACAATTTCAATTGGAATCTCCCAGAAACAGAATTGACAAAGATGAAGCATGGACGAATCGCACATGGAAAAAGAAAAACTTCGAATCAAGCCGATGAAGTAAAATTAATTAAAATTATCAAGACTCATCACTTCAACAGCTGCTGGAATAGCTCAGTTGGCTAGAGCGTGTGGCTGTTAACCACAAGGTCGGAGGTTCAACCCTCCTTCTAGCGGGTTTAATTTTTTTTATTTTTAATGGCCCGTTGCTTATGGGCTTAATTCAATTTTACTGTTTCTTGAAATCCAATCTTAGTTAATCAGGCTAGAAAGCTTTTTTTTTAAAAAAAAAAATAAAGATAAATTTCATATAATTGTATCACAAAATAACTAATACAAATTCAAGCTTTAAAGTACAAATACATGCTCTAAAGTCAAAATTTAATCCAAATATATTAATCTTCCTTTATCATTCTCCTCATCATCAAGAAATAAAACATTTGACCCTCCATAATGTTTAGACATAAAACAAAAATTAGAATGCATATCCATAAATTACGAACAACCAAAATGTAGTAGAAGCTTCATCAAAATCTGAATTAGAGGTTCAAATATAGACATGGTAATGTTTTATGAACAAAGATTATAAATTCCACCTATACACAAGTGTAGTCAATGTGATCAAGAACAAATGGAGGAGGATCTTTTAGGCTACAGGACCAAGAAGACATTGATTCATTTAGAAACAATAAGAAAAAGAATGGAGGAGGACTGCCAATTCAAATAATTGGAAGACTATTGCAATAAATAAAAAATTTCAAATTTAAAATTAAAGTCGATGCTTGCAAATTTGATGACATAAAATAGAAGTTTCATACCTGGACAATCCGTGACTTGTGTGAAACTACCTGTGCAAGAGCATGTATTCTCCCTATCATGGACACCCAGATTTATCGATAAAGAATCACAAAATATAAAATTAGTTTTATTTGGATTCTGGACACCATCTACAAGTAAAATAAATGCAAAGCATTAGGAAAGGATATGCACCCAAGACCTTGATGTGATCCATCCCCAGGGAAGTAATGCCACATACAATAAGTTCCTTAAACTGCTAGGTTCATCATTAATTTTAGTTGTGAATTTTTAATTTATTCTGACTTACGTTCATTAACAGTGTCAATTCTAAATTTAAATGTTTCATTCTAACTTTAGGATTCCACCATTTAGGAAAGAGATTGAAAGAAAGATGACAATTTCTTCAAACGTCTCCCGTAAGAGTTAAAATTAGAACATTTAAGCAAAGGGCAGTGCAATAAAAATTGTGAAGAAATCAATATCAACTTTTATAACAGCAACGTCAACCCGCTGAACGGGATCACGGGAATCATTTTGATTAAAAAAAAAAAAAAAACCACAGGAGAAAAGTGAAACATGGAAGTAGAAAGATTAATAAAATGTAAAGAACATATATCAATAGCAAAAGGAATATTTGGTTCAGCTGTATCTAAAAATTAGATGAATTTGGATCCTAGGCCTGTAGCAAATACAGGCGTTGGGTGCCTATATTTACATAACAAGATCTATGATGTCTATTAAATCAAAGGTTTGGAGAATTTGTTGCAACACTGAATTCAAATATCTTAAATAGCACAACTAAATATCCACCTCAATTCCTACCTAAAATTCATAATTTTCTTAATAGTACAAGCCTATATTATTATTTTTATTCGATATTATGGTATTTTGCATCTATTTTTCATATTATAATTTTTTATATTATGATATATGAGTTTATATTATATATTATTTATGAATGAATTTATACTATTATATCATTGTTTTGTTTCTTTCATGCGTTGCTCAATGTCATAGGAAATGGAGGAAGATTTTATAACAACAATAGGCAAAGAATTTCACAATGTAAAAGAAGCATGAAAATTTCAGATCATTTAAGAAAGCTTTAAATTTTAGGCTGAAAGTGAGATAAATTTTCATTACATAATGTTATTTAAGAGATTTAGATGAATTTAAATTCAGTGTTTCTTAATATTGATTATAATAAGATCCTTCAAACTATTGATTTAATGAATAGTATAAATTTTGCCGCCTAAATATAGGCACCCAATGTATGTTTGCTAGGGACATGGGATCCAACTCTGAATTAGACATATAATCATCAATTACTCCTTTAATTTTCACGTATGCCTACTAACAAAGGTAAGATAACAAGCGCAGAAATATGGATAAAGATTAGATAAAATGGTTTAGGTCACTGACTTCATCTTGAACGACAATAATAGTATCTCCATAACAAGTAGAAAAATATTGTAAATATCATTGTCCAATAGAATCTGACAATTACTAGCATGTCGCAAAGTAAAACAAAATCATTTGGTGCCTACCTAGCAAAGATGCACAAATTTTTTGGAAAGGGAATTCACGAACTCTTTCTTGTGCTTAGATTGATTAGTCAGACTCCAAAAATAAAACCATTTGTATTCCAACTCACAAGAATATTCAGTGATGTAAAAAGCACAACCAGAGGCATCTAGACATGAAATTTGAACAAAGGAGAGGATGAGGTGCACCAAAAGGCAAGCCTGTCCTGTTGATAACCACAATGTTCGTATGCGATATGATGCTACAGTCGTCAATAAAAATAACTAAAAAATTTCAAGGGACACACACTGTCAATCAAACAAAGATTCACTTTCCCACCTAGTTCTGCCTTCAACTTCAATGCATGCATCTTATATGTATTGCTATTATTGTGCAATAGTAAATTAAATAATTTTAACATACTGCAGCCAATCTTTTGTTTTACGAGTAGCCACTTTGTCGTCACCGCCGTCATTATATAACCTTTCAAAACTTAACATTGAATATTTTTTTACAAACCCAATAATATAGGATTTGGTTTAGATACTAAAAATGTTCAATTCTATCATTAATGTTTAGATGAAATCATTATTGTCAAACTCTTAAATTGACTTTACGAGTTTACTGTCTCTACATTTTTAGCTTATAAAATCGTATTAACTCGTCCATAAACTCAAACTAAATAAAACGCCGTTAAACTCACGAGTTAACTATTTAAGTTTATTATTTTTATATTTTTAACTTATAAAATCGTATTAATCTACTCACAAACTCATTAAACAAGATATGTATATATTATGTAGAACTTAATTTACAGAAGCGGAAGAATTTGGTTCAATGAAAAATAAAACTTAAAAAAATATTAATATTAATAAAAAAGAAAATAAAAAATACCAAAAATAAGTTATGATATTTTTAAATTTTGATATTGAATATAATAATTTACAAATGTAGATAGATTTAATTTTAATAATTTATATTTAAAATATATTAAAATTAAATTATAATTATATTTCATATTTTAATTATTTAATTATGTATTTTTAAATATTATTTATTAATAAAGATGAACTCTTACGAGTTTATGATTCGAGTTTATATTTAGAGTTTACATCTGTATTCTGAATTTATTTAAACTCTCAAGTTTAATAACCTTAGATGAAATAGCAAGAACAAAGTTATTTTTATGGTCTTTTAGGTTTTGAGTGAAAATTTGACTATGATATATTTTTTTTTTATTTCAGTTTTGAGATGTGGATACTATGATAATAAATTACAAAATGTTTTACATCTGTTTTAGTGTTAGAGTTTAATTTATAAGATAAATAATCAATTTTTAAATAAAAATAAGATTCATGACAAAAAATACTATCAAAACTGACTGATGAAACAATTAAACTACTCTCCCTCTGAGTCAGTTGCCATCTTTATTTCTCTCTCTCTCTCTCTCTACCCCACTCCATCGCATTCAGCTTCAACTCCTCCTCACCGTTCAGCTTCAGTGGTTCTTCTTCTACAACCTCTATGTCGAGATCTCAATTTCTCAATATCTCTGTTCACTTCTTCATCAGCTGCTCACCTCGGTCGCTGCAGCTCCATCTTCCTCGACAATTAGTATTACTTTTTGCTCATTAGAATTACATTGCAATTACCAGCAAACATCAAGTTCAGGTGGTAAGAGGCGCTAGCTTAACGTTTATATCCTGTGTTAAATATTTATCGATAGAAATTTGCCATCAATATAATCCTACCCGGCTCGACTCACGAATAATGAATAATTATATAAAAAAAAAATTACATTACAATTTCCACATGCTTTTATTATTTTTATTTTTTGTTGGAAAAAAAAAATTAGGTAACTTAAATCTCGAGAGTGTTGTTATTCCGCTTATTATTAAATGACCTTTTTTACACCGAAAATCTTGGGAAAGAGAGTTTTTTTTTTTTTTTAAAATGGTTTTTCTTGGATATTAGGAACTTCAAAAATGAAGAAAAAGTTTTCTATCTTATCACTAATATGAGATATTTTTAAAAACTGATTAATCTATTATGAATTTCTCACCTCTTTATCATTTTTATTGAAAATTTTTAATTCTTACAAAATGTAAATTGAAAATTTTATTAGCGCGACTTTAATATCAAATAGTAAATTTTATTTCAGATGTTTTTATCTGTTGCAAACCTTTTTATAATTCGAAAACATTACCCACGCAAGAATACATCTCACCTAAAACCAAGAGTAGTTAACGTTGGAATATCTCCCGTTATATTAAATTCTTGATCTATTTAAATTTTTTATACATTTTTGTGTGAAATATTATTTTAGCCAACTTGCATATTTAAATTTTAAAAATTAATAAATGAATAAATTTACATGACTAAATTGAAAATATGGTAAAATAAAACTTAAAACATGTGAATAAAAATATTTCTTTTATAACCTATATGGTTTTTAGACGATAGATGTGTTAAAGGTGTTTTAGTGTAAAATTAAAATTTATGAAACGGTCAATTAATAATTAAGAAGATAAAAATATAATTTAAGATTTATGGAATCCTCTTTTCATGCCATGAAACAGGAATCTTTTGTTTTTTAGCCATAAAAAATAGATGCCACAGAAAATAAAAAAATAAAAATGATACTCCTTTCATTAATTTTTATAAATTATTTTTAACTACCCCACACCTACACATACTAAAATAATTAATTAATGCCCATTAAGAATTCTAATTTTTAAGTATACCTTACTTCCATTAAATACGGTTGATTCAGAGAGAAATAAAACAAATTAATAGGATCAATCAATCAAGCATTTTCTTATTTAAGGTAAAAAAGTAATTCCTTATTTAGTATAGATATTTTTTAAATAAACCCATTAATTACTTTCAAAGTTTTATATAGCGACTTATAAATTGAAATACAAAATCCTTTCATAAGATAATTTATTAAAATTAATGGATAGAATATACTAAGTCTATATTCTCTCATAATTAATTGTATAAGTAAAACTTCAATTTGAAATATTTGTTTGCAAAAAAATAGAAAATACACTAAAATAATTTTTAAATTGAGGGCTTGTCTCCTCCCTAATTTTATCCTTGTCTTTCAACTGAACAACTTTCTAATCAAATGTAATCAAATCCCTTTATTATTCTCAAACTAAATTCATTGTCAGATTAGTCATAGCATCATAGTTTGACTTTTAGAATGACAAATTGTACTAAATACATCTTCCTCTTATATTCTTGAGCACGTTAAATTAGAATGATGTTCTTCGCACAACACTATCTCACCATCCTTCATGCATGATATTTTAACACAACATATCTATAAACATGGTGTTTAATTTCATAATAAATCAACACTGATGAGGTAAAACGAAAAAGGTGTGTTGGCCACACACAAAAAATGTAATAAGGCGTGAACGAGATAGTGTAGAATTCGACCATGTTATTTGAGCAATGACCAGTTAATTTTATCAACTAACTCACCAATTCCATATAAATTTGTTGAATTTCTGCACACGTGTCAATAAGCCCTTGAAAGTACCGAAATGCGAAAGTTATGCAAAGGACCATATTTGAATGGTTTTCATGCATCTAGCATAGCGAAACATAACGATGTTAATATAACCGAGTCTGCGATCAATCTATATACATGATTTCCCCTATGACAAGAAATTGAAGTAGATCTAGGAAGTTGGAACATGAAGAAAATGCAGAATATAAGTAATACGTACTCTTCTTCTTCTCCTTTTCTTTTTTTTTTCTTTTTTTTTTTTACATTGAAGGTGTAATCAACTGCCCACTTAACGGAATCAGAGACTTGTATAGAAGGCGACTAGAAGATTTAGACCTTGTGGCATAAGTTTCTGGCATTGATATGAGCTGCAATGAGGGATCCAATATTGCCCTCCAAAACAGAATTTAGTTCTGGCACCTCAATGTCAGTCTTTATATCGTGGACTAGCTTGTACGGATGAGAGACATACCTACGAGTTTCTTCTTGCCACAGATTCACAATGGCATCTTTCCTTATACTACTTATCCCGGAAACTCCTTGTTCCCTTGCTATCACTTCAAGTTTAGCTTTCAGTCTGTTAAGCGCCTTCATCTTATTAGCAAAATGGGTTCTCTCACCTGCCCAACATACTAAGCTTCAGCATCGAGCGTAGTTCATGTTAAATTTCAAATCCAAATGCAGGTTCTGATTTAAACTACTAGAGCCTTAAATTCTGACAAGATTCAAGACAAGTAGTGAAGAACACGTATTACATGAAACTAAACATTTAAGCATGTGAATACCTGAGGACTCCGCACTTATCCCAGTCGGTTGATGCTGAATGCAAACTCTTGCCTCAGTACGGCCCTTCTGTTCTCCAATACTTGAAGGCGATGAGATAATCAAATCCTCGTGATCAATTTCCAGGTCAGATGAATTTTCAAGGAACAGGGGAACAACATCGACAACTGCTGAGCTGGCCTACAAAATTTAATTTTTGAAAAGAAAGATGATATCAAATCCTCATGATCAATTTCCTAGCTAGATGAATTTTCAAGGAACACGAACCACACACACAACTGCTGTGCTGGAATACAAAATTAAATTTTTGCAAACAAATGCTAATAAAATTTCATTCTTTAGTGGAAAAAGGTAAAGAAAAGGACACAAATTCATAAGCCTAGATTAGATAAAGCCAAGCGATAATTGTATTATCATGGCAATAAAGAAGCTGAACCTTCTGAAGGCAAATCAATCAAGATCATATAAATAACAGCTTTAAGATATAAACGAAATCTTCCATTCAGATGTCATCGAATCCATCAGTCAATTGGTATTTTTAAAGTATGGATGAATGATGGAATCTCATTGTCAATTCCAAAACTTTTTTTTTTTTAATTTTCATGAAGTTTTGAACCTGATTGTGCTAATCTTGACAAAGTGAAAAGTTTCTTAAAAACATACAGATCTTAGAGTGAAATTAGCAAATTTGGTCCATATCCACCGAAAGCAGAAAAAAGTTTTATACAAGGACGAAGAATGATACTGATATTTTTCTTACAAGAATGATACTGACATTAAAACTTTTGCAGTTCAACTATCATCGAATTTATGAAACTGTACTGACAGTGAACCACATTCAAATAAACCAGACAAAGCTGGTCAGAAATTGATCGCTTCTTAAAACCAGTTTAGTGAGAAATATTTGGAACGAAATCTGCAGATAAGGAACTAAAATATTTCTCACCATAAAAAAAATTTCTTACCAATAATGTTCAATATGAAAGCAAAGCAAAATCAATGAACGAGAAATTAAAAGTTTACTAATAGGTGGGACAAAAGAGTAGTCACCTCCAGCAGAGAAGATTCATCCAAAGAACTCCTTATCATGTGGTGAGCTCCTTTTTCTCCCGAAAGATAACTATAAGCACACTCAAATTCGAATTCTATAGTTGCTGAGGCAATACCACCATTCTCGAACAGGAATCTATCAACTACTCTTCCTTCATGACCTTGCTTTTTGGCCCACTTAAGATACATACTTAGAAGCTGTTCTGCCCAAAGCTGTATTCATGCAAATGTGGGTCAAAGACTGCCAGAAGTATATGTAAATAAACAGCCGGAGTACAGATAATATTGGTTCACAGTTTCGGCTGTCAGCAACCCAGCATTACAATAACTCAGTTGAACATTCAGATTTTATTAGGAAGAACACTACGAAAATCCACACATTCCTTGTATTTTCATGCCTATAGAACATCTGTCAACAATTTGCCTCACGTGTGAGAGTATGCCCTGAAAAATCATAAAGCCTGATTTTGTTCGTTTGTTCCTGGTTCACGATAGAACAAGAACTCAAGATTGAAATCATGCCGAAATTTCATTACCTGCTACATAATGTCGCTACTTGACAGTCTTAAAAAGAACACGTGCACCCATTAAATTGCATATGCACCTCACTAACATACTGGACTCAATTTCTGAAGAAATGACTGAAGAAGTCATTGTTCATTGTTGCTTATGCATACAGCAGTGTGGAAAATTAAGCATTTGGGTTGTAAATGAAACTACTCATTTACCAAGGCCGTGTTTGATTTGAGGGATTTTTTTTTTTTTTTTTTGGGAGTGGGGTGGGGAGCCAAAATTTCCCCCTCCCCTCCCCTTATTTTGGTTCCCTCCAAATTGGGGTATGAGGGGTGATGTCAACTTTAGTTCCAACTGTGCACTCCTTGAAGCAAGATCAAACTAAGCAAGTGAGTTCCTTACCATAATGAAGTGCAAAATGCAAACAAATTATCATCAAACCTTATGGTGGATGCCTCCTGTCCCAGCTTGAATAATTAAACAAGCTCCCTCCAGATCAAATGGCCCCTTGAGAAGCTTAGACATCTCATACTGATCCAGAATCTTGCTTGCATCCAAAGATGCATCATATGCTTGCTTATAAAACCCATAATCAATGGCATTCATCTCAGCCAGCTGAATAATCAACTTTGCTTCCTCCACCTGCAGAATACCAAGAACATAGAACATTGAATCATTTATCTATATGCTTTTTGTGGCTACGGCAAACAATATGTTTTTCGATATGCTGGAGCTATGAGGGCAGTCATGTTATAATTTCATAAGGAAGCAAAACGCTTGCTAGCCTTCTCTAGAATATGAGACTTCTTAAGCAAAATTCACCGCATTTTGGTTTTAAGGGATTGGTGGAATATTGACAGCTAGAGAACTCTACTACAAAAAGAAGTTTATGGCGGCTATAGCTATGCATGAATGCTCAGTAATCAAAGATGCCATTCATAATGTTAGTTATATCTCTAAGCTTCATAGAACAGCATTCTAACTATTATGGTTCACTAATTTCTTTATATGCACTTCACTCTTAAATTCATTGCTATACCTCACTTATTATTAATCAGTTTATAAGATTCCAAAATATCATAAATTCATAAGCCAATAACTCATCACCAACCCAACTGTTTCAAACAGTAAAAATGAATCATTATTTCAACCAAACTTCTGATGAAATTGAAGCGACTAGAGTATAACCTTATATTTCAAGTCCTTAAGAGCATCAACCACTTTGGCACTATCTGCTAACCTGACCAGAATGTCATTCGACTTATTAAGATCATCCCACAGATTATAGTTACGTATCATTTCTTCTTGCTCAATCCATCTTGCTTCTTCCATCTCCAAGGCCATAGGAGCAAACATTTCAGCCCGAAGAACTGCATCTTCAATTTTCCTTCTTAGAGAAAATAAACCTGATCGTATTTCAGTAGGTTGTCAGAAAGAAGTGACACCAAAGAAGCAGGCACCAGACAAATACTAACTGTTGCCAGCCTAATAGAGCTCCTCACTCAAAATTGGTTCAATGGCTTATCAAAGGCCAACCAGATTGGCAGAATAGGTGTCAATAACATAAAATTAAAGGCCTATCCAGGAAATTATTTAGAAAAAGGGAGTTAAAGAAATGAGAAACGGACAGCGAGCAAGTTTGATGAACGCCACCACTGCTTCACACTGCACCACTTTCCCAAAGGGAAAATATATGCATGATTCACCTAACCATTGAACTATCATGCCTTAACTTTCCAAGCCGTCAAATCAAATATCAATGATAATATTCACTCCCTCCATCCCAAAATGAAAGTTAAATTCAAGAATATTTGAGGTATTCGAAATGTAAATGTAAGTCATTTTATAGAATGCTGTGAGCATTAAGTATTTCTTTTTCAAGTTAACCATTATTTATGAGAGAAATCGAGAGAGATATCATTAATATAAGATTATTAAAAAGGGCAATTTTGAAAAGATAAGGTAATTTTTAAAAAGGTAAAAGTTACTTATATCTTAATCTTGGAGAGACTACTTGAAAAGGTAAATGTTTATAGGCTCCTATTCTCCACATTAAAACATAAATACAAAATAAACTATATTCTTACAAATAGGGAAATACCTATAACCATATCAACCAAAATCTAAGATAACACCATCAACTCACTTTCTTGCCCAAATTATCGCGCAATAATGGCTATTTCTTCCATAATCAAACACCAAGAGAAACCGTTGCCGAAAGAAAACACACAGCTGAGCCCTAGCCCTAGTTATCTTCTAAAAGCTTAAACAGAAGATGCCTCCTTCCGTCCTTATCATCAGTTAGTCAATCAAACATATTTATTTAGAGGACCTGAGTCAATTGACAAACATTTCGGTGTAATCGAAACATCAACCACAGAAATCTGAAATAGTTTCAAGTCCCCGTACGCTAATGCGTACAGAGAAAGCAATATGGAACGGACCCACTTGCTTGTAGACTTCTTTCTCGTCAACCATGGAATGACAAGCTCTAATTCCCAGCTGAGTACGTAGCTTTTTCTTCATCAGGGCAGCCCGCAATTTGGCATTGAAAGAAGGCGAAGAACCATAAGCGCTTCTTACACAAGCACGATCAAAGATTATGGTCGCCATTGCTACGTTTGGATGCCCCCGCTCTTTCCACAACTTCTCTCCTTCTCTTCCTTCCCTCCACCGGCTAAACTTGAGACTCTTATCTTCGAATTCATTTCAGAAAGACGTTCGCTGCCAATGAAGACAGGTGGACTACAAGATAGCCACAACGGGGAAGTGGATAGTGAATTGCTTTTGCTACTTGCCGCCGTTCACAGGAATGAATCTACTACTGACTACTACTAAATAAGTAACAATTTGAATATTTTTTTGAAGTCTTCCTTCTTGTAAGATGTTCTTTTAGCAGTTCTATATTTTTATTTATAAGATTATTTATAAAATTTCTGGCCCAAAAAAAAAGATTATTTATAAAGCTTGTGCAATAATTAATTTATTTTTTGAAAAATCCTAAAAAAGTTTTTTGACAGCAAAAAGGTGCTTCTAATTAATTAAGGAAATTTATATTACTTTTTTTATAAAGCTTTATACTCCCTCCATTTAAAAATATAAGACATTTTTAATCGAATCTTACCCCCAATAAAATAGTTAACTACTTTCAAACTAACTTTATTTTTCACATTTTTCTCTATCAAACACCCTAAAATAAATATAAAATTATTATCAATAAAAACACTTTTGAAAAAAAAATATAATGATTACACTTCGAAAGATTAAAAATGTCTTACATTTTTTAACATTCAACTCCTTAAAAAATGTCTACAGATAAAATATATAAAATTAAGATAGCTTTTTAAAAAGAACCTCAAAAAAGGGAAAAAAAAACTGGTACTTTTGGACTTCTATGTGATGAATATTCGCCCAGTTCAATATATGAAGACAAAGCATTATTTATTAATGAGTATTAGTAATTATTCAAATATTGCTTGTTTATCATCACTATACTAAGATCGACGGTGGAAAAAAAAAGTGGGGAATATGTCTAAGATTGACAATTAGAAACGAGACAACGATACCAGAAATTTTATCCATTCCTCCAACCAACTATACCGGTCTCTTTCTCTGTACATCTCAATTAGATTTGCAGCATTTTTGACAAAATCAACAGGAACATATCCAGTTATCACCCAAAATTAAAACACTGTCGGCAGGTTACCTTTGTTATACAAGAACTACCTCTCCAGTGGTATAAACCTGTTGGGCAAAAAATATACACGAGTAACGATAAATATGGCCAAATTTTGTGTCACAAGAAATCGTGTTAATCATCACTGGGCAAGTCACCATCCTCACAAGGACTCTGCAAATTGAAAGGCCTCCAGGTCAAGTTCCTGCCTCATGACACAGTTCATAAACCACTCAGTGCTGAAAGTCCGGATCCCCTTCTTTGCAGCTACCATTGCTTCTTCCATATCTTCTTCACATGTCACAAAAATGGTTGAAGATGCTTCATTTACTTTCTTCAACCCACAAATAACCTGATACGAAGAAGGAAAAAAAAAAAAGGCAGAATTTGTGAAGAAATCAATATATTCATCTTTAACCAAGCAAAACTTGTGTGAGCAGCATATCAGGCAAGCACATGCAAGACAATTCTCAAAAGATATTTCCCTGCTCGATGGAAAGAATAGCTCCTAAGAAATTGGAAAAGAAAAAAGCTCAGGCTTGACATTAAGGAAAATTTTTATGGCTAAAAAATGTCAATTAGCCATGAAAGTTGATGGTGCCACTTCCCTAAGGGTTCCATAACACGTCACTTTAAGTAACTAAAAAGATAATGCTATAAAACTGACTGACGTTAGCTCTGACAAAAGGGGGTGGGTTCTACTTAAGCATGATGTTTTAGGTTTAAACCAATGTAAATGCAGAAAACACCTTTAGAAAAATAACCTCTCGTGTAAAGCTTCACCCAACTTGATCCAAATTAGGCATAGTCTAATTTGGCTCCGGAAATTGGTGGTTTGCCATGAAAAAGAAACATAAGGCCATGGAAAAATCTATCCACCAAGAAATTAAGCTTTTCATTATTTATTTCACTTTGAAATTATAACCTTATTAATGATATAGTTAAAATGAGAATCTTAAATTAGAATATAATTAACAGCAGAACAGCTTAATCTTCATTGAATTGAATATTGGGGCTGAGTGATGGAGAACTAATAAAGGATGTAGTATACCATCCATAAGAGGTCAAACGGTATGTCTTCAAGGAACATAGTCCTACATTCAAATAGAATCTTTAGTTCTGATTGTTGACTGGTTCATCCATGAATTTTAACATCCCAATCGCTTTACTTTCATGTTCTCTTTAAAAGGGTTGTAAAGGCGCAAAGAACCAAAGTATACAGAGAACTGAAATTCATGTGTTCAAAAGGAAGTACACCATACTTAGGTCTCTTTCTAACTTATGATCAACGGTTGACAGCTTGAGATCAATTAACACGAGGGCCCCTAGATTGTGTTATCCTATCAGTGTGCATACTTGGAAAGTTGAAGGTCTAACAAAAGAAAGTCTGGATCACACTTGAAGACAAATACAGATCATTAATGCCTGAATTCATTCACGAAACTTGGAAAGTTTTCAAAGCTATTTTGAGTAATTTTCTAAACCTTTGAACTAGCTTGGTAAAGGAACCTTCTTTACATCAACCAAGGGAGGTCACCAAAATCAGTTGAATGTACATAGTTTACTACAGAGTATAAATATACACGTATACATGTTTTCATATGAGAATTTGTGTTCAAATGCTTCATTTGATTAGTTATCAGTACAGTATACATGTTTAAATGATACAATATTCTACTATGCCAAAAGAGGAGGGAAAGGGAATTCCCAAGCACATACTCATACTTCCCCTAAACCATATTCAAATTTCAGTGAAAGTACTAGAACTTACATTACCACCAGCAGAGCTCACAATTGCAGATAGTGTTTTAGCAGGAGGTTGAACATGATCCGCAATACACACGTCGTACCCCTTGAACAAAGCTCGAGGGTTGGCTTTTGCTTGGAGAACTGCAGCTTTTAAATCAGACCTGTACTTCAATAGATAATCCTTGTCATCCAATATATAAGCTAGCTCATCTGCATGTTGATTTAGAACAAGGAGTGGTTATATTCCCAAATGAATAAAAGATATTAAACAAGACAGTTGATTTGACCTACCAACAAATTTGCCTTCACGACAGCTTTCTTTTAACCAATCAGATGAGACCACCCAAGCCCTGTGTAGTTAGCAACATCCACATGTTATGAGTTATATATAATCAACCTAAGGAACATAAAGAAACTCTTAGCTGTAAACATGATGCACCACTAACTTAAAATGAATATATGGTAGTATCATATGCACAATATTAATCAAATCAAGAGTAAAACAAAATAACAGAAACTAGTGCTTTTGAAATCAATGAAATAAGAAAGAAGACTACCCTACGATAACAAAACTACAACCATTATAAGCCTGTAAGTGAGAACAATTGAAAATGGAATGTAGTTTCAAATTAACTCCATATTTCTTTTTATTAGGTTTGTTTTTTTCACAGTACATTGTACGGTAAATGGTTTAGTTTTACCGCTTACTGTTTATCCAAGCAGATAGATATTCTAAGATAAGTGTGCATTTAAGTGCATTGGGCCCTGCTCCTCTTTCAATGAAGTAATCGTGCAAAAAGTGCTCTCTGTATTTTCTGGTGTTGGGTAACAAGGTCTAGTGGAAACCTTTCCTTTCCTTCATGAACAGAAATAAGCTGAAAATAAGTAAATTAAAAAAGAAAAAGGTTTCTCAAGATAATAAAAATTTAATGATGGAAACTACAAATATCATATAATATTACTCTGCATGAATAAATTCAAACATACTAAAATTTGCATTGTGCTTCTTGAAACATATTTTTATTGTTCCAACAAGTGAACTGCCAAAAACTTTAAGATCTTGACAAATTGGGAACACTACTTTGAAATTTTCAGGAATACGAACAGTTAAATTAAAATAAGACGAACAATAACTATGGAAAAGTTAGGTAACATTGTCCAGGTGGTATAACAGCAAACTTGTGTCCCAAAAAACTGCAAGATTCAAAATATTTATACTCAAAGGTAATCAAAGATGCTGAAACGAATTAATTCGCTTCATTCAAGAAACAAGAAATATGCTTATCCAACACCATATCAAAATTAAGCGATATCAAGAAAAGAAGGAAAACAAAGGCTCTGATAATCTCAAGCTCTAGCCACAAATGAAAACTATTTAAATAATATAATCATCCACAAATATTTTCTCTAGGAAGTTAAGCAAGATGAATGTTTAGAACTAACCCTGAGCAAAGGGCAGTACAGAAATTCAAAGTTTTCCTCACTTTGCCTGTGACAACATGCGTGGCCATGCTTCCTTCAGAGGTAACAGTGCCACCAAGGGCTTCAATTGCCTATTTATAAGAAGAAAATTGGTGTCAAGACTTCATATATGACATAACCTTCCAGGAATTCATTCCATTATTAGAGAAAATAGTTGCCAAGAGATTCAATTTGACACTATTTGATTTTTAAATACTTTGTTCCTCCCAACTATGGTGAATCAGTCCTTACAAGAAAGATTAATTCATTCAGAAGGAGCAAAGCATATCCCCACATATAGGACAATTAAAGCAGCATGCTAATACCCAATACTACCAATCCTATTCAATAAGTACAGCATGTCTGAATTATTCTGGTAATGCAACTATCAAACGAACCTTTGTAAGATGCGTTTTCTTAGCATCATCAGTTATATTCATCAGCATGATTCTAAAGCATTGTTTAGTTGATAGCTGTTCATTGTTGACTTGAGCTTCTAACTGTAAATAATCCCCTTTAGGTTTCTCAGAATTCTTTCCTTGGACACTCAAAGAATCACCACATGGACGCTCCACTGAACTCTTTCCACTTGAAACGCCCCATGAGCATCCCACAAAGCAAGAACTAGTCCTAGCAACCTCTGAGACAAAACCCCAGCTAGACTCAGATCCACTGTCAACTAAATGGCTTCCTTTCACTCTTTTTGACTTTAACGATGACAAAGAGGCTTCCCATGTCCTCTTTGCACCTTTTGTGGAATTAGAACAATCCTTCATTTCTGCACCAACTCCATTGTTTGCAAGTCGAACAACAGTCAGCAGTGAGTCCCCGACTGCACCCACAAAGAATTGCAGCTGTCAAGTCTTTTTGTTAGAACAAAAGATTGCATAAAATACACTGTAAATCAATTAATAGACCTTAGAGAAGAGACTACCATTTCCCCCTTTCAATTTTTCAAAACCATTAGATCCTAGAATATACCCACAAATGGGAGAGAAGGGGGGAGCCCAGAGCCACAGATAGACAGATTAAAAGATATATCAGGAGAAAACCTACCACCCAATTTATCATATTCTCCGAAAAATCCTTCATTCACCAAAGCCTTAGGATGACTAGTCTCCATATTATCTGGTCTATCAATAGATTTATGTGAAAAGTTCAAATCAATGTGCAACTGTCCTGTAGATTTAAGCTGATCGTTCTCAGCATTTCCAAATGTCAAGCAATTCTGATGTTTTGAGGGAAGACACTTCATAGAGTTAGCAGCATCAGCTAACAATTCCATCCTTAGATGGCAAACCATGAGAGTAGAACCACCAGGAAAGCATAATGCTTTACGAATAGCAGCTTTTATAGGTAACCTGCGAGCTCTACCTTTGGTGTCCACCTCTGCTATAGATATAAAACCCTGCAATTGCAAAGAGTTTTTAAATACAGTAACATCAGAACTCAAAAAACAACTTTCACATGAATGAAGAAAATTTATGGCTCTATATTTTAGCAAATTGCATGGGACACTGTTGAGAATTCATCTAACCATAAAATTTGCCCTCTTTAGATAAATGTTAAACTAAATCCGTTTTTTTAGTGCATTTGAATCTATCAATCACTGAGCATTTATAGAAAGACTCAAAATTAAAACACCATAAGTAAAAGACCAGATATGACTATAAGATGCTCAATACTCCTATCCTGAGATGTTCCATTTATAACTTGCCTCTTTAACTCTTCACAGAGAGGCTCAAAAATGAAACGACATTCCACAGAAGTAAACAAGCAGATATGACCATAAGAATTAAGATGTTCCACACTTCTGAGATGTTTTATCTGTGATTTACCTGTTTAAGCCAAAACCCTTCAGATTCTTTGTCACCCCAGCAGAAAATTGAACGAATACCAACATGTTGAAGTCTCTTCCGTAGCTCTACAAACAACATATGACCCAGACCCTGGGAAAAAAACATAACTTAGAAAGCTTACTTGAGCAAATAAGTCAGTGAAATTTACTGTGCCAGCATAAAAATGAGCTTAAACATAAAGCAGAGATCATATGTTAGAGAATTAATAAAGTGCTTAAAATAGTATACAAGTTACACCATCTTTGTACTTGAACAGTTTGAAATTCAGATAAGCTTTCAAATACCAGATCCTTCAGAAACAAGATTAGCACAAAATTTGAACTTCACGTGTCATATACCCCTCTTCTCCCAGATTTCATTATGTGCCAGAATTGATTGTTAAAATGATTCTCTTAAAGGCATCACCACTTCATCATAAGATACAGAACCAAGAAAATTACAATTGGAAGCTTTCAAGGAAATTGAAACCAAACTAAAAACTAAAAAAATACTCCTACACATTAGCCATTACAACTTCATTTCTTGAAAGGACCCTCGTTTCCATGACATCATGATATTTTGAAAACAGAAAAGTAAAATAAAGAAAATGTAAAGAAGAAGAAGAAGAAGAACAGACCTTGCCTTGACAGATTGCACTAACCGCTGCAAGTGGGATCTCTGCATACTCTGTATCTGCAGGGACTATTTGATACGTGATGGCAGCTATGACCTATAAAGGGAGAAAAAGGATTGATGAAGGAACATATAGAATCATATTTCTTTAATTCCACCGATTCATTTAGCTACATAATTATAACATGGTAAGAAACAAAAGTTTTCTATCAATTCTAAATTAGTAAATTCAGGTGGTCTTTGAGATGAAAAGGAAAGAAGCAGCATGAGATCAACAAGGTCAATGCTCGATGCAACCTAGCTGTTAGGACCAATCTCTTCATCTGTGTTGATTAAGTTCATCTGAGAATGACACATACAAGCACACTCCAAAGCATCCTTCAGGTATGAACAGCAGTTTTTCTCATTAAGAAACCAACATAAGGCTATATCAAAATTCATGAAGTGGTTAAGATCAAATAAATTATCTTTCACTATTCATGCGAAGATCCCTCACAGATTAGAAATGGCAGTTAATAAAATGACAAACATGTCAAATTCTCTCTCAATCAGTACTAGTTCATAGCGTTGCACTAACTATAATGAATTGTAACACATTTTATAAAATCTAACAAATTATTTAACATCAGTTAGAATGACAAAATTATACGTTTAAAGCTAGCTTTGTGCGTGCGGACGGGTGTGAAACTAGGCTTACATCCAGCAAATCACTTGTGCAAAAGTAATAGTTATATGGTGTCTAACTCATTCAGCCATGAAATGCTATCAACGGCTTAAAGCATGCATATAAATTTATGAGTTTAATCTGCATATTCAATTACCCAGTAATTAAAAATATGCTAAAATTTTCACCCAAAAAAAAAGTATGCTACAAATAATAACAAGGGCAATATCTAGGCCGCTATTGCTATTCTCTAGAGAGACAGAAGGTACCAATATATATGTTTGGATGAAGTTGAAGACCGCACAAATATGTCTTCTACTCTTCCCTTGGCCCATAGCAATTTCAAATACCATTCTTATATTGCAATATAATGCAGAATTGCATGGATCATGCTACACAGACGTTTTAATATTGCATGCAGTTCTCGCTACACCTCAGTTAAATGAAAGTTGCTACATTATAGGAGTAGAGCAAGACCTAATGGGACATTGCTACGTATCACAGAATGGAATGCTATTAAGAATCATGAATTCTCTATTTGGTAAACAAGCACCCTAGTTCACCTAGCAAACATACATACCTTTCCAAAATCTCCAATAGAACCAGATTTCAAGAGCAGTGTACGATATTTCCTGCAGGCATAAACAATTCATAAATGAAAGTCTCTTACACCTTTCAACTTACTTGCGATACATATACAATCCTACTGCACAAGTGTAAAAAATTACGATCAGCATGATTGATGAGCCAGAATTACAGCCATGGTCAAACGACTATAACCATGCAAGGGAAGAAAGTGAAATGAGAAGAACGTAATACCCATTAGTTACACATCTTTCAAGAAATTTTGATTGCTTTCCAGTATTCGCAGCATAATTCATTCCGGGTAGTTCTGTCATATACATCTGTAATACTTCCTGCCAACCCATTTACAGAAATACTCAGACTACAGCTTAACATACGAGAGAGAAGAGAAAATATCTAGCAAACAAGGAGACTCACACCATACAAACAGATTCTCACACAGAGGGAGAAAATGTTTCACCTGTAGGTAGGATTTGCTGGTGCCGTCAGCATCTTTAGGATTAACAAGGACGAATTCATGATCTACATAAATCCAAAAATTTTAAAAAATAAATAAATAAAAACATCATCGGATTATAATAAAGACTAAACTCTCAAACGCTAATCGGATCTTAATAAAGACCAAACTCTCAAACGCTCGATACAATAAACATGGAAATATAACATCTCACCTCTAACTCCAAGTTTAAAATTCTCAGAATCATTTCCATTATTCGTAATTTTGCCTTTCGCAACTGCAAAATTGGAGGGTAAAAGGCCACAAACAGTGTTAATCAAAATCCTAATCAGTCCGGGCTTTATGTTTCTTTCCGGGAAAAATCACTATTACATACCAGCTACTTTAATCTTCCCGCTTGTAGGAAGAGAAATTTGGAGGCCATTTGAATCCGACTTACAGGTGAAACGTTTGGCCTCAACGATAATCTCGCAGTTACCTGTAAGAGAGAAAAAGTGTCGAAGTACCGGTCAGAAATGGAGCAAAACAATGAAAAATGTTGCATTCTAGGGTTTTACCGATAGGGATTGGAGAAGAAGGTTTTGTTTTTTGGCGCCATAGTTTCTGTGATGTGTAGTTGTGTACTGTCGTTGGAGTTCAGGGTTAAACAAAACTCTCATAAAAGGGCGGGAGCAAATGGCGGTGCCAATATGAAGTTACGGTGACATTTTCCGATTTTCGTCCATCTATAATATGGGCTGGATCAATCTGATCCTTTTTATTGGGCCAGGAGATCAATCTCACTTCATCAAGATAAAAACCAAAGGCGCTAAAGTTAAAAGGCCATCAGGAAGGACATGAATCCTCATAATTTGAAATACGGCATGGGCCTGGGACTGGGCCTGGGCCTGGACTTGGAAGCATCAGCATGCAGGTGTCTAGATGTCTGAAAATCTGCTTGTAAGAGTTCTTAGGTAGGACAGATGTAACACATCATTTATAATTTGTCTAATAAAAATATAATATTTAAATTATATTAACTATAAATTAATTTTGATATTAATGATACTAAAGAGTGAAAGAGCAAAAAATTTAATTTTCATTATGTTATAAGAATAAAACCAATTAAAAAAATGTCACACTAAATTCTATTTAGATTACTTAGAACATTTTAATTTTAATTGGGTAGACTACAAATTATATATTATGCCCAATATATCCAAGTAATTCTCTTATTTGAATGGAAAAAAATCTCAAGGAAAGCTATTTTAATTGGATCCAACAATGCTCAATTTTTTTTTGGGTAAAAATGAGGCCAAAAGCCTGAAAAACTAAATAGCTCCTAACCCAAAATCCAAACCCGACACATCTCTAACCTTATCCTTTACAAACACATCAAGAACCTTAGGATGCATCAAACCCCATCGCCGACACTCTCTCTTCATCCTTAAACCAACCTTTGCCATTCCATCCGCATACCCATTAGCTGATCTACGAATGGTTCTGATTCGAATCTCCCATCGTTGCTCTACCAGTTGCCATACTCAACTCAACATGCAGCTTTCTGCCACTCCAGCGTGATGCTTCCCCTTCAAAAATCTCACCAACTCTTACGAATCTACTTCCAGCTCTATCTTCTTCCACCCTAACTCCCACGCAATCTCCAGAACCCTTAGCGCTCCCCATCCTTCAGCTTCCAAAACACTGTAGACCCCCAAGTTCTCAGCAAAGCCACAAATCCACTCCCCCTGATCATCACGAATCACTCCCCCACACACTGCAATCCCTTGCTTACCCCAATAAATCCCATCAATATTAACTTTAATCCATCCAGACTCAGGCGGTCTCCAGCATTCTACCGCTTCAACTGAAGATAGGCACTTTAGTACGCACTTATTATGAGCAATTTCCCCAGCAAACTACTAGATCCTGAAGCAACTATCAGCATCATGGTTTCTAGAACCAAATACTCTCAAGTTCCTCTTTTTCCAAAAAGCCCAATAATCAACAGCAAACACAATCGACCAAGGTACATTCCTAACCCTCTCACTGCTCTTAAGGTTATGTTTAATCCATCTCTGTAATGGCTCAGAGAAGAAATTAATATTAACTGAATTATTAAACTTCCTCCATAACTCCTTAGCTACCTGACAATCACAGACCACATGGATAGAATTCTTTACACCCCCACACACATCACAAACTGCACTTGCCCCCCATCGCCTATTCCTCAAAGCTTTAATATAGAGCTTGTCATTACCCAACAACCACAGGAAACATCTAATCCTCTCTGGCCCCTTCTACTTCCAAATCAAATCCTAAAATCCATCCTTTTCGCCTTTTAGATCACCCCTAATATAATTATAACCTTTCTTAATCGAGAACAAAACCATCCCCTTCCTTCCATGATAGCCTATCCCTTCCCTCACCACAAGGTACGGGAAATCCCTCTAGCAGTGTCATCCCTTCCCTATCCATGAGTCCGTCTAATTTCTCCCAATTCCAACCCTGTGCATCTATTAAGTCTGTAACTTTCCATCTTCTCAAACCCTCATCTAAATCTACCATACAATGATCCACCAATTTAGTGCTTTTATTCACCCAACAATCTTCCCAAAAATTTGTTGACCTTCCATTTACCACAACCCTCCATACAAATCTACTGGTATAATCCCACACCTTCATAATATCCTTCCAAAAGCAAGATGCATTACCTAGCACCTTAAGGATTGAAGAGAGCTCTCTCCTATTATTATACTTATGACGTATTACCTCTACCCACAACTCATTTGAGCCCTCTCGCAGTTTCCAAGCTAACTTTAGAAGACAAGCTTCATTCATACTTCTCAAATTAAGAATCCTAAGCCCACCACACTGCTCCAGCCTTTGTAACTTATCCTATCCTATCAAATGAACCTTTCACCTTTCTACCTCATGCCCCCATATAAAATTCCACTAAACCCTTTCAATCTCCTCAATAGTAGTCTTAGGAAGCAATGACACCATCATAGGATAAACAGGTATTGCACCTATCACAGCCTTTGCCAAAGTAACCCTTCCAGCCATACTCAGACAATTTACCTTCCATCCAGCTAACCTCTTCTTCACTCTATCTAGAACATACTGCCAACATCTCCTCCTACCTTTTGCAAAGGATAAAGGCACCCTAAGGTACCTTCCTAGGTCCCCTGTTATCTTGAATCCAAATATATCAGCTAACCTCTTCTTTGACGCATTATTTACGTTTCTTTAAAAGAAGATAGTTGACTTATTATTATTCACCTTTTGCTCTGACCATGTACAAAATGTCCTCAAACAATTCATTACCACAACAATTTGCCTTTCTGTAGCTTCCCCAGATAAAATTAGATTATCAGCAAACATAAGACAAGTAACCTCAAGTCCACTTCTACCCATTCTGATCGATCTCCACTCTTTGTCTTCCTATGCTTATTGTATCATATGTGATAATTTTTCCATTGCAAGTACAAAAATGTAAGGGACAGAGGATCCCCTTGCCTTGTGCCCCTAGTAGACTTAAAAGCCTTAATCCTTTCCCCGTTCTAAAGAACCTGAGTATAAATAGTACAAATACAATTTATAATCAATTCCCCAATCTCCTCTTCAATCCCAATCTCAGCCAAAACTTCTCCAATAAAACTCCACCTCAAACTATCATATGCTTTCTCTAAATCAATCTTGATAGCAAAAAAAAACCCCTCTTGCCTCTCATCGATCTCATACTTTGCACCAACTCTTGTGCAATAACAATATTGTCCTGAATATGTCTCCTTAGGATAAAACTGGCTTGATTAGGAGTAACTAACTTCCTCATTACACCACGTAGTCTCCTAACCAAAATCTTAGGAATACACTTATAAAGCATATTGCACAAAGATATAGGCCGCATCTGTTTAAAGCATTCAGGTCTTCAACTTTCGACACCAACACAATGAGTGTTTCATTAATATCCTCCATATTCTCCTTACCCTTCCAAACATCCCTCACATATCTACAGACCTCCTTCCCTACCATTGACCATTCCTTTTGGAAAAATAAAGCAGGGAAACCGTCCGGCCCTGGTGCTTTAAAAGCCCCAATAGAAAAAATAGCCTCTTTAATTTCCTTATTAGAAATTCCTTATTCAATCTATCACATTCATTAAGGGTTAATTTTGGAAATAAAAACAAAGGTTGCTCCATCTCCCCTTCTTCTTCCTCCTTGAATAAGTTCTGAAAAAAATCCCTTGCCATCCTTCTAAGAGTAGACTGATCTTCAACCCATTATCCATCTTCTCCCTTTAGCATAGCCACCTTATTCCTCCTTCTCCTTACTAAGGTTCACACATGATAAAACTTAGTGTTCCTATCACTATCATTTATCCATTCTCCCCTAAACTTTTAGAACCAAAGAATCTCCTCTTGTTTAAGCACTTCCTCTAATTCGTCTTGGAGAGATCTTTCAAGCTTGATGAGATAATGGAAAGGCTTCACCATTCTATTCAACTTCCTCTGAACACTATCCAAATGAGCCAACAACTTCCTTTTTCTCTTATGTATGTCAAGAAAACTTCACAGTTATACTTACTCAACGTACTCCTGATTGCCTTTAACTTCACCTTTGCATTCCCTTCCCCTCTCCAACCCTCCTGAACTACTTCCTTGAAATCATTATGATACATCCAAGCTACTTCAAACCTGAACGGTCGAGCCCCAAAGCCACATGAAGCCTCCTTAATGCATAACAACAACGGGTTATGATCTGAACAGTTCAATCAAACTAAACATTTAATAATAGCCTCTTAAAATTGACATCTCCATAAATCATTGCAAAGTCCCCTGTCAAGCCTTTCAAACACTTTCTCATAGCCAAAAATTAAAGGACCTTTCCATGTAAACCGGTTACCCCAAGCACCAATTTCCATCAACCCATAACTATTAATCCGATCATCAAATATCATACACTTCCTCATATTCACCTGTGCCCCACCACACTTTTCACTTTCCATCCTTATATCATTAAAATCACTAATCATAGCCCACGACTCTCTCATCCTTATAGCAAATTCCTGTATCTCTTCCCAAAAAATCCCTTTCTCTCTTTCCCTCGAGCTAACATACACAATTGTCAATTTCCATTCTTCTTTTTGGCTATACTTGACTGAAAGATAAATGTACTGTGCATGCTGTCTCACATAATGAATAGAAACCCGTTCACTTCTCCATGCTACCCAAATACCACCAGAAAACCCAATGCCAGGTACAATCAACCAATCCTTAAATCCCAACCTTTTAAAAATCTCAGCAGCTCCATCCCCATTAACTCTTGTTTCTAGTAACCCAATGATATTTGGATCTCTATCATTCACAATCATCCTTAAACTCCTCAAAAAACTCTCGCTACCCACACCACTGCAGTTCTAGATAAGTATTTTCAGGTCCATAACACAAAGGAAATATACACAATCAATCCACACTCATTCGCACTGGCGTATCACACTAGTTGCTCTCCCCCTCTTCCTCTATAGCCTCCATTATATCCCCTTTTTCCCATCACACAACTTCATCAAGCAGTCTATTTCTATCCACACCACAGACACTGCTTATGCCACCCTACATTGAGGGAGTTAAGTACTATATTGGCATCCATCTCTGTTGGGGAAACTCTTATCTGACCAGCTCAACTTCTTATGTCATTCCTGAACCCCTTTTTAAAAAGACTCATCTTCTCCTTTTGAATCTCCCTGACCAGTTCCACAAACTGTTCATCAACAAGCACTAAATCTCTACATGTATTCTTAGCCTCTGCATTGCTCTTCTTACCTTTGAACTACACCTTTTCTTTGACCCTGCTCACCAAATGCATGCCATCCCCATTACCAATCTGCTCTCCCTCAACAACCTTAACCTCTAAGTTCACAATATTAGCAAATCTGGATCTGTCCTTATTTAATTTTGAAACCGTTTGCATGCTTAGCTTGCCCTCTTTATTCCATAACCCCTGTCTACCTCTCCTTCCCCTGTTAACCACTGACCATCCCCCAAATCTCCTTGCTTCCCCATTCATACCATCCATCACTTCTTCCTCCCTATCCTGAACATCACGCCCCTTCTCCTTACATTCCCTATCCATATGCCCATACTTCCCACAATAGTAAAACAGCAAATGCAAACCCTCATATTCAATTCTTCTCTCCTTCTTATCAATGATATATCATGAAAGTAGAGCCTTTTTGAGATCCACCTGTATTCCTACCTTTGCATAACCACCTCGAGACCTCAAAGAAGTAGACATATCCACTTTAATTGTCCTCCCAATCTCATTCCCCATTGCCTCCAATAGCTCTTCATCATAATATTCCAGTGGTAGATCAGGAAACCGAACCTACACCAACACATCTTCAATAGTACCTGTCTTAGGATTAATTAGGCTCCCACTTTCGAACAGTTAGATAATAGTCAGAAATCATCCATGGACCCCTTAATAACGCTACCTCAAAATCCTCAGCAGCAGAAAAATTAATTGCATAAAAATCATTCGGAAGGTCCATAATAGTAACCGTACCCTTCTTGGCCCACATCTTTTGCACTCTATCCTCAATCATCCTCTTACCTAATCTTTTCCCCAATAATTTCACAGTCAAACTAAGCTCATATGGCTTCTTAATATGAACAAGAGCTTTCTCAGACAACACAAGTCAGGAATCACAAACATACCTCTCATGTGCCTCACCACTTTAATTTCAGATCTAATCGAATCCAAGCATTCATTCTCCTCCATCTCACCAGTCTGACCCCTCTCATTCCCGCTCCTTGACCTAACTCCCTTGAGCGTATCCTTTGAAGGATCTAGGTGAAACACCAGAACCTTCTTCCGTACCTCCATCTACAGCACCTTAATCTTTTTCTTACTTCTCTGCAGCAAATCCACCTCCTCCGCTGATCGATGACTCTTGTTAGAAAGCTTGGGAAATTCCGCCAGAGAGCACAGCGGTAGACTCATCGTGCTCTGTTATACACTCGTAACAAAACTCAAATTTTGATCAGTCAAATAAATATGTCAAAAAATGAGTTTGAAATTAAATTATTTTAATGGAACTATAACTATATATTACTCAAACCAAAGTTACGCACGACTACGATAAACAAGAAACAAAGAAAAATAGGCGTTTTCATTCCACGCTCATCATGAGCACCAGGTACTTGTTAGCAGCTTGGGCTCGTCCAAGCCCTTGATTTCATCTTTAACTAATCTCTGCTATTCATTTTAAAATTATTTTCAGTGTTTTTAACATTATATTATTAAAATAAAAATTTATAAAAATTTTAATATTAAATATGTATGTTCAGAAGATATATAAATAGTTAATTTATAAAAACTATAAAAAATTAATATTAAATTAGATAATTCAAATTAAATACGGTCAGAATGCTTGTAAACTTATTTATTTTATAATTTTTTATTTTAATGAATATAAAATAAAAAGAGAAACTTTTAAATTTTAACAGTCATTTCATCAATAGTGATGAGTAACATAGTATTTATCCTCTACTAAGTAGGGAAGACAATCCAAATTTAATATTAAAATTTTTCATATTTTTTATTTTAATAATATAATATTAAAAACACTGGAAAATAAATTTAAAATTAACAACAGATATCAATTAAAGATGAAATTAAATGCTCATCACTGTAACGAGTGAGAAATGTAGATGTGAAAAAACAGACCTACAAAGAAACTAAAAAAAGAAAAAGGCAAAGAGCTAACTAGTATCACCTCCTGAGAGAATGGAAGTTGGCTTCTCTTCATTAATTTTTTTTTAAATTATAATCTTAAATATTGAATTTTATTTTAAAAAATAATTATATTTTTAATTTCTTCATTTATTTTCATAAATTTAATGTTTTAATAATAATTAAAAATTAAAAAAATTAATTTTATGAAATATTAAATATCAATCATTTAAAAATATATCTAATAATTGAGATGAGAAATAAAGAACAAGTGAAGAGAGGAAAGAATGGTGAGAAGTCAACTCCAAAAAAAATGGCAGGGGTCTGATCATAGGATATTGCTGAACTGTTGCATCTAACACGCACAGACACACGAAGTTAATTTTTAAGATGAGCATTGAGGATGACGTGCTTTGCTGGAGCATTCATGCATCTGATGACTTTTGCCGAAAGAATGAAACACTTAAGCCCCTAAGGTCCCATTTTGTTCAAAAAGATGGATAACTTTCCCTTTTTAGTTTTTACCCATTTAATCATTTCCTGTTTCTTATTTTTATTATTTGTCCTCTATTTAGGAAATGGAGAGAGAAAGGAATAAGAAATTTTAATGAGTTTAATTTTTTGAAAAATAAAATTGAAAATTTTTGGTTAAGTTTCTCTACTTTTTTTCCTAACATTCTCTTTTCATTAATTTTTTTTTTCAATTATACTAGATTAAGCATATTAATGAATACTGATAGTATAAGTTAGCCAATTCAAACGAATCCCTACACATTTATACACTAGACAAGATTTAAAATAGTAGTTTTTAGTCATATTTCCATGAAATTTTCAACCAAAAATATTAGTGTTACATATATATATATATATATATATTGAATTAATATTTACAGTTTTGCATGCTTGCAGATGGTGCAAGAAATATTTGGCAAAAAATTAAAGTAGATAATGGGAGAAATATGAAAATAAGCCAAATTATTTATAACTAACAATGAAAATCACCAGAATTTTCATAATTGTTGTCTCAAAGCATATAAATGCGAGTCAATTCCATCAGGCCACAAGCCTTCCCAATAGAGAAACCAGAAATAAGTGACACAATGGACTCCAATTTGTCATTTTTTTTCTTTTTTTTTTCTTTTGTTTACATTTCTATAGCACTTGTTGCAGCCCTTACATTGCAATACACATTTGTTTGACAACCTTTTGAACTTCATTGTTCACCAAAGGATACAGTGGAAACAATGCAGGGTAGCAGGTAGGGACAGATGAAAAGTCCGATCGTTGCCTATACAGAAGTTACAGAAAGGTAAAGCTACAGAAAATATGGTGAGTACTAAGTAGCTTAATTGACCGCCAGCCCAAGTCTGGCAAGCTCATGGATCACGGCGAGTTCGGTCCGGTTATTGAATTCACAGGTACCTACATCTTAGGTTTGCTTATGCGGTTGGGAGCTTTGCTCCATGCTCCGTTTTCACCAAAGTTTTGGGACGAGTTTCCGCTGAAAATTAGAAGTTCTTCATTATTTGTAAACCAATATGAACAAGACAAATCACAATTCTAAAGAAACATTCAAGCATAAAACTGCTTCATTGAAATAATTGATGAGTTAAAATTTCCAATCTGAGTCTCCTGTTCTAGTACCCCCAAATCCAGAAATTTCCATTAGTTGTTAGGCACTAAATTGACAACTTCTCTTTCTTACCTTCAGCCTCGGAAAATTGAATGAATTCCTCAAGCTGAGCTTCCATCACAGAAAGATCCTCATCAGCGTCAAGATCAAATGTATCAGGCAGCAAATCAAGCACATCACTGCTATCAAATTCATCCTCAGCATTGTTATAATAACCTTCCTCATCCTGTTGCTGGCTGAGCCAATAGTCATGGTACCATGTCAATGTTGTTACCAGCTGCCACCATTCTGGAGAAAAGTCCTCCACTTGGCGGAAGGCAGCAGGGATGTAAATCGGAGCATTAGGATTTAATGTTGATCTTCCTCCAGAGAGTAATTCCATCTTTCGAGTTTGACTTTGATCCTTGTTCTTTATCTGTGTCACAGGGCCCAATGACAGATCATCAACAGTACTAGGCACTAGGCAGGAAGAAGAGTTAAATCGAATATGACATGTTACTAATATACACATACAGGACTGCCCATATAACAAAAAACAAAAGCATGTGCAAACAATCCCATTGGCAAAGCAACGGATGCTTGGTACTCTGAAATTACTTCGAGGGGGGGGGGGCATCCAAGAACACAAGGCTACTTAACTTTCTGTTTTCAGATCAAAACACAGAAGTTACTCGTATTTTCAGGTCAAAACAATTCTTGACTCCTTTGCAGTTTCGACCTCAATAACGTCAGTAGACTTCGAAACCTTAAGTCCACAGTCACAGTATGAATTTGCTGACGCGTTTTATTTTTTCAACATGGGATAAGTGTTTCTCCGCGTGATTCAGACCCAGAGGAACCAAAACAGTCAAGGAACAAAGATAAGCAGTGAATTTGACGGAGCGGTTGACAATTCCATGACTCACACGAGTAACAACCATAGTAATTAACATATAATTCACCATTTTGTCCAGGGCCAAGTCATCAAAACTAGCACATGAGATAATAATATTGGGAATCTTTCGAATAGTCAGTCATAAAGAAACTGGAAGATTGAAGATATTTCATAATCAGATCGAGAGGTTCTTTTGCTAACAAAATATTAAACTGATCTTCCTGAGTCTCGCAAAATGCAGCGGCAAAGAACCAAAACCACCAAATCGTTTAAAACCGCCCATCCTTTTCCAGTTACAAAACACAATTGGCTCATATATTTTCATCATCCTTCGCAATAAAAGCAAATTCTTGAAAACCACTCAACCTACAACACCTCAATTTTTCCCTCGGTTTCATCTCCTTCCGCGCAGGCCAAGCAGAAATTCAAACACAGGTATTCACGTAAAATAAAAATAAAAATAAACGAAAACCCACGAGATCGCGAACAGATCGGAGAGGAGAGAGAACAAATTACCTGCAACGAAAGAAAGGCGATGACTAGTTCTGACCAATCAACGAAGCAAGAACGCGTAGACGATGCGAAGTGTTGAGAGTCAGATCGACAAGAAAATGAATAAATAGACGGGGCGGGGTTCCGAGCCTTCGAGGCAAAGGTTCGGAACGAGATGGGGCCCGCGGGTTCGATGGAAATAATGCACCGTCCACTGTGCACCTTCGGACGCGCCCGGGAGCAGCTAGTGGGGTCGATAAAATGGTCCGTGTGAGGCGACCTTTGTTGACTCGCTTTTCTGGCTTTATAGTCTCCATGTCTATTTGCGTCTTTTTAAATTTGGGTTAATAACAAATAAAAAATAAGTAAAACTCGTCCACATGATAATTTATGGTGGGATTGAGTCATTTACTATATCAGTCAATTAGGTTTCGCAAGCATATTGCTAAGTAATCCTCGTTTTGTCACAGCAATTTTGTGGGTATATCATTCTAGGTGCTACCGCGGTTTTAGTGTTTTTCTAAAAAAGATGGGACTTTCATTGTGCAGTGACCTGACCCTATTTAGCGCGGGCCGGGGCTGGTGTTAATTTTTACTCTTTGAGCGGGAAAAAAAAAAAAAGAATGCTAGGAGGAAAAAGAAGTCCCTTTGACGATTCATGTGTTTGGTTTGTGTAAGGAACTTCTTTATTTGAAGCATTATGTTAATTAGACACACTCTTTAACCACACAACACTATTGTTCTTTTTTTTTTTTTTGGGGGGGGGACGCTTCAGGACTTGCTTCATAGGTCTTTGTTCAAATTTTTTCACGTGTATAATATCAGTAAAACACCAAAAGCTGAAGTTGTGTGGCTGTAAGTATGTTTCTATATGGTGCACCTTATTGACAGTACTGCTGCAGGTTGATGCAACAAGAATCTCTTAACAGCGCTAGCAAGTAATGAATCACACCATTGGTCAATACCGGCGCGTCTAATTCTTATCTAGAGAACTCAGTTGAGCGTAGATAGCTACCATTCTTTTTACACCAAAACAAAACACAATGATCCAGTCTTGTGATTACAAAGTATTGTGTCCAGTCGATTATAAAATCATGGAAATCATTATCCAGTTACACTAATGAATTTTCATATACAAGAGCATGAGGGAAAATTTTAAATAAATGCCTTAAAATAAGACAGGTTGTTTCTTTAAAAAAAAAAGATAATTAAGACTTAAACCCATGACATTGTTGATCACGAATGTAATCCTTGCTAAATAAATCAATTTTTACTAACAAGCCAATTTGTTAATTTCTTATAAACAAGAACAGAAGTCGAGTTTCAAAACATTCTTATTGAAAAAATAGATAAAGTATTTGGAATTCAATAATTTTGAAAATACTCCTTTTGGTTATATTTATAGAGCAAATAGAAAAAAAATTATCATATTTATAAATCCCCTCATTAGATTTTTATTATAAATTTTCTCATTTTACAATATTAAAATGAGAAAATATATTAATAAATATATATATATATATATTTAATAGGGATAAAGTTAATAAATTATTAAATTCTTAGATAGAGTTAATGAATTTTAATATTTTTTAATTTTAATAAAACATATTAAGAGTGTTTTATAAATAGAATTATAAGACTGATAATTAAAAGGGTAACGCTGATTTGCTTAGACAACACTGCTCCTGGATCGCCAGGTCCCATCAATCGCACATATAAGATGGACTCAAGGCTTAATTAGCCATAGATTGCATGTCTAAGACACGGGGATCATAGGTCCAAAAAATCTTCCCATAATGAGCTTCATGCATATGGGCTTGTTGGTAGCTCAGCCATACCCGAACGCACATTCATGATTCATGTCATTAATTTATATCTTAAAACTTAAAAGTAAAAGTGCCCATTAATAATAACCATTATTTTGAAGTGTGTCCATATGTAATCATATAACATTTAAAATTTTGGATTCAAAAATGATAATCGTGAAAGTGTGAAAGCGTGTGTTTGGATAATATCTTAACTTAAGTTGTGATGATTCAAACCTTGGTTGAAATGTTAAAAGCCCATTTACTCATGTTTGGATTAAAAAAAAAAATAGCAACTAAAGTTGGGAGTTGAACAAGCATTTTTCACAAAGCTGCTACCCTTAGCTTTTCAATGTTGCATTAGGTGGGTGATGAAGGTTGGGAAGCATTCAATGATTTTTAAATATTTTATAAGCTTCTCTCTCTTCACTGTCTCCCTTACTCAAATCCTTGCTATGCTTTGTTGTATTATCTTCACCTCCTTCTCCTTTGCTCTGTTGAATTTGACTTAAGATTGTCACTACTACCTAATCTCGATCGTGTGTGTTGCTTGCGTTGATTATTGCTTGTCATTATCCCTTCTTCTTGTGTCGGGAATGTGATTGAGATAAACTTTCTTTAGTTGTCCACTATATTATCTTCATCTTCTTATTCTTTGCTTTGTTGGAATTTGACATGAGATCGTTGCCATTGTCGCCGTCGTATTAAGATCTCAACTATATTTGTTACTTGCGTTAATTCTTGCTAGCTGTTGTCCCTTCTTCTTGAGTCGATAGTGTCCTGGTTTTAAGAGTGTGGTCGCTGTCATCCATTCTTTTCCTCGCTGAATAAGCTTCTTCTTTGCCTTCTTCCCTGCCTTTAGTATTGCTCACATCAAAATCACGTACATGTGCCGATGGGAAGAGAGGCCATTGCCTTGGAAAAAAAATATGTTCTTAAAACACATATGTTTTATGGTGAATTTTATTATTTAATTCTAACTTTTGAATTTTAAGATTTTTTCTTATTAATTATAATTTTAAGTTTAATAATTTTTTACTTATTAATTAATAACAAAAACATAGACAAAAAATTTATGTTGATTTTTATTATTAAATATCTCAACTGACTTTTAAATCAAATTATTTAAATAAATTTTAATTTATCTAGCTGATTTTTTAAAAAATATTCAAATATAAATTATGTTATTTTTTAAATTTTAATTTACTACTTAATTGAATTTTAACTTCAGTTCTAACTTTTTAATCTAAACATACTCAAAGTTGTTCTGTGCAAACCAGGTTAAAATTGGAGCTTTGTGTATAAACAAACACTGATTTCCACGCAAGGGAATGCCTACATTGGAATTGAAGTCTTTCAGGGACGTTTTGTCGTTTTTGTATTTGCATAGTTCCGTCGTCAAACGGCGTATAATTAATTTTACGCACAAGTCATCTAGTAACGTCATTGTCAACTCGCAGTAGTCAAACGCTGATAACAGCTTGCTTGCAATTTTCGCTCTCTCTCTCTCTCTCCTCTCTCTCTCTCTCTGTGTGTGTGTGTGTGTGTGCTAGTTCGCATTATCAATAAAATAAAGCAGCTGAAATTGCCATCAAACGCTGCGTAATGTATACTAACAACAATGGAGAGAGCTTGAAACGACAGTAACGCGTGCTTATTGTAACACAAATAACAATATCCAATTTGGATTCAATAAATAGTATAAATTTACTGACTCCCTCCATCCTCATACACATAAGAGATTTTCTAAAAAAAAATTTATCTTTAACTATAAGAAGTTATTAACATTTTTTTAATAAATAAATCATTATACCTTTATTAAATTAGAAAGAAAAAGTTAAATACTCTCATTAATTTACTGTAGAAAAAGATATTCATTTTTTATTTACAATAATTATGGATAAAATTGAAATGTTGCTATGCTTTTAATTTGATAACCAACTTTTATTGAATTATATAATTTGATCAAAAATATTTTAAACTCCCTCTATCTCAAATTATAAGACACTTTTAAAAAAGATTCAGCGTCTCAAAATATAAAATACTTTGATAAAATAAGGTTTTATTAATAATATTTTTTTAATATCACCCTTCTCATATATTTTCTTTTTTTAATATTTTTTCATCAATAGAGTATTAAATGAAGGATATTTTTAAAAGTTTATATTTTTATTTTAAAAAAATAAGGTTGTAAATTGTATTTAATAAGCTTTTATTGGTGTGTAAAATTTTATTTAAAAGTATTTTATAATTTAAGATGAGAGAAGTATATAAAGACAGGAGGAGTATTTAATAAGCATCTCACGTGATATGCTACACCAATTATCACATGACACTGTAAGGCATTTAATTTCAATTTTTGGAAGTAATAACACACACACACACATAAATACTCTAATTATGAGGGTTGTTTTGATTTTTTAAGAAACAATTTATATTGATAATTTTTAACGTTGATGAAATTCCATAACTACAATTAAAGTTTTTATTAAAAGAATAAATTTACTGTATTTAAATCCAAAATCCCATTATTTTTTACAAGGAAACTAGTAAATTCAATTTGTTTTGGGGGGAGAGAAAAGAAAGATTCTAATATCAAGTCCCAAACACAAACAAGAATAAAAATAATGGGGTTCACGGGGATGATGCTATTCACCAAGTAGGGGGATTCCAATGCTGATTCATACGTAGAATTTGCATGAAAAGACAGAAAGAAGATGGTTGAGAAATTATGGAGTTTGTTTGTTCTGGTATCGCTCTCATGAATTAGTGTCTGTGAAGGCCACGTGTCAGTTCCCACGTGAAAGTGGCCACCTGTCCCATTCTGATGATGCTTTTCATTCACATGAATGAATACTAGCCCATTCTGCAGAACCAGCACCTGATTGACCAGCCTATCCCTTCCAATGTTCACATACTTCAATAAGCCACTCCATGGTTCAAGTTCCGATTTCAGAGAAAGGCAATGAATTGTTTGTGAAGGGGAATGAAGGGTCAGAGTGGGAATTAATTTCGGAAGAAAAGAAGGAATGTGATAGCATGGAAGGCTTTTACAGGCTTTAGAATCTGTATCTTGTGTTTAGAAAAGACGAAGGTTTTGGCGCGTTTCTCTTTAAAAGAAAGCTTAAAGTTCCTCAAGACCCCGTAGTTGAGAGAAACAACTTCTGATTCTGTGCGCAATGGCCACAAAACTAAGATCCGTTATGCTCTCTCTGGTTTCATCAATGCTGCTCCTTCTCGTGCAGAACCATGCATGCAACTAAGACACTCTCTCATATCTAGTGAAAGCTTTAGGCTCTGCATATATACATTTATTTATATTCCCAAGCGAGATTGTTTGGCTATTTTTCTTAGCTGTTCCGTTACATCATGCACGCAGGTTTGGTCGAATTTCGGTCAATGGATCTCATGTTTGCTGCATTTGAATGTCTAGTCCAGGACCCAAAAGAAAAAAATTTCTAGTCGTTGCCTAGATTTCTCTCTGCCATGTTAGCCAATGACAACTAGCGAACAATACCACTTCATAATACGTATAGTCGTTATGGGTTTACAGTATAATGTCATGCATGTGAAGTCTTGGAAATTGGAATGATAGTGAATATAGTGATGAAGCATGATGACGACGGTGATTTCAGGCAGAGATTCTGATGGACACCACGGAGGCTCCGGCTGCTCAGCTAGGCAACAACACTAATCACCTTCCCACTGTGAGACTTTCCTCTCCCATGCATAATCTCACTGCTCTGTCCATTACTTTCTTATTTAAGCCGAAGATTTGATTGTCGTTGTGTTTCTTCAGCGTGGCATCACTGAAGGCAGTCTTCAACCACAAGGTAAATATTGAATAACCCCATTATGAAAGCAGAGCTTGCTTATTAGTTTTAAACTGGAATGAGAAATTAACAGATCTCAGAATGTGGGCCAAGGTGCACACAGAGGTGCTCGAGAATGCAATACAAGAAGCCATGCATGTTCTTCTGCAAAAAGTGCTGTGCAAAATGCTTGTGTGTGCCTCCTGGAACTTATGGCAACAAGCAGGTGTGTCCTTGTTACGATAACTGGAAGACCAAAAGGGGAGGACCCAAGTGCCCTTGATCCTCTGCAATCTCATGCGCACAATCTAAACCAGCATCTTATATTACCATACATACAGAATTTTCAATTTAATCTTCTCACCTGTTTTTCATTTTTCTCTTTCTACTTTCACTTTATTTCTGTGCCTCGCATAGAGAATAAGCATTTAAAATTTCATGCAAAAAACAAAAAAAAAATAGTATGCGCCCATCCTGAAATTGCTTCTGCAATACATTCGTTCAGTGGATCCAAATTTACTTCTGTACAATAAATTTCAAATTTGATGAAAAAAAACATAATAATTCAAAATTAATCAATACAAAAACACATAGTCAAGCAAAACTATGCTGAACCACTTGCTGCCTTCCTACCTCCTTTGCATGTCCACTTCATGTTTCAATACCTTTAGGAGAAAAAAGAAAAAAAAAAAAAAGTTCCGAACTTCGTCTTTTGAGCTCTCATTATATCGTCTTGCTCGTCGTTCTTCAAGATGATGTCGCCATGCTATGAACATGCTGGCTTTACTTTATCGAGAGTTCCTTTCCAGAGCAACAGTCTTTGTTTCCCTAGTCTTGTTTCCAGCTGGGCCTCTTCTATGTATTTTTGTTGTTGTGGTTGTAAAACCCATCTTATAATAGGCCAGTTCGCCTTTCTTGTGTTATATTTACTGTTACAGTTTGTTGATGTTTTTAGCTATGACCCATGAAATTTAAATTTTTTGGGTCTTTATGTTTGTAATTGTTTGCTTCTAATTTAATGAAATTTGATCGTTCTTCCAAAAAAAAAAAAAACCACGTTCGGTTAGCAAACCTCTAGTGTTAAAAATATAAGGCTATGACTGCTTAAACTAGATCTTAAGTTTGATACCACATGGATAGAGGAAGTGTCTTTGAAATTGACATAATCGAATAGTCGTGTGAAAGAAAAAAAAAACAATTCACTCAGCTAGGAAATGGTAGTTTGGTAGAGGGAAAGGAATTTGATTTTTCTTTAGCGATGTTTCAAATTTAGATTTTATAAATAGAACTATCCTTATTTAGATCATAATCCGAGGAAGATTCTACCAGGTCAAGGATTAATTTTATCCTTAAATTTTTTGCGCAAGATCTGCGAATATCCTAAACTAAATTTTTTGGGCAAATTTTTTTCCTGAAACTTTAAAAAATTCAATAAAAATGCATCTACTTGAATGTCGCGTGCCTTAAAAAAAGTCAACAAAACAAGTTCACTTAAGTAAGTAATAGGTCAACAAGGATAATAAAAAAATAAGACATTGAATTTTAATAATTTAAGAATAAAAATGACTCAAAAGCAAGTCCAAAAGACTCACAAACCTTACATAAAAGGTTCAAGAGCAAAAATAAATAAATCTCCAATTATATTAGTCATGGTACAAGACATAACATGACATAATTTTTTGCTTTAGAAGCAAGACTCACGCATGTTGCGAACTTGCGGTGCATTTTCTTTCTTGAGGAGAAAAATACTAGAGAACAATTTTAAAAAAATCTAAAACATTTTAAGAGTTGTATCGATTACATTTAAGATCAAGCTAATTTGGTTTGTTAATTCTGGATGTAATAAAATATTAAAAACTATACAATAGGCTGCGCGCATTCGACTATAAAATTTGAGCTGGACTATAAATAATACAACCACCAGCCACTTACTGCTACATAAATACTCTTTCTGGCTCTTGATATAAAACGAAGTTTGTAAGCTTTTTTTTGCCGCGAACACTATGTTGAAATTTCACAAAAAATAATTAATTATTATAAGATTTATTGAACTATGCATAGTTTAATTGCTAATAAAATTTATGATAATTAATTTTTTTATGTAAGATCTTTTTCTTTTTAATTATTGATATAAGAGGAAGTTAGAGCAATTAATATGCTTTCAATTTTACCCCTTACTTATTGTTATTTTAATTCCTATAGTGCAATTTATTATAGTTACTAATTAAAAAAACAGTAGAATTGAAAAAAAATATAAATTTTCAAATAATTTTAAAGACACATCGACCATTTGCCAATAAACATGAGATTGATTAAATTTACCTTATATTAATGAGTAATGACTGTAATAAAAAAACATTAATCGATGATAACTACCCAACACGAGGTGTTAGCTGAAAGCACATTCGAAGCAAAGAGAAGCAGAGGGCGCATAATTTTGGTGGAGAAGTAGGTTGGCTTATCACTCACAAAATCCTGGGGCCCTTGTCCTTGGGTAGTTGGTGGCACGCTGAAGCTAACCCATCCATCACATGTTCACTCCGATATTTTAATGCAACGCATGGTCCTCCTTCCTCCACACAACAATCCAACACAGTGGTCAATCCACTACCAAGGTCAACTACTCCTCTCCTAAGAAGCAGGGAACGCAACTGTAATTATTATTATCAATGTTCATGCACTCTGCTTCTGTGACCAAATGCCGTATAAAATTATTTTCTGAGCTTTTATTCAATCCCTATGCGTTACTGACTTTTACACTGCTTTATTTTATTCCTCTCTCAAGCGCCCGCCATTGAATGACCTTCTTTGATTTTTTTTTTTTTGTTATCTCAATTTTTGGCTATGCTACTGCTATACGCATTAATCATAGTAATATTTACGAACCAGTCATGCATGTAATGCGCAGAAATTCATAAATTCTCATCAAAATAGTACTCCCTCCGTTTTTTTATATAAAAAAAAAATTACATCACACGGTTTAAGAAAATTAGTTAATCATAATAATTATATTTAAAAATAAAAAACTAGACTAAAATATCCCATATTAATTAATATAAGCATACATTAATTATTTCTTGTTAATATAAATTATGAGGGGTGATTTAAAAAATATGTAATAAATACTTATTAAAATTTGTGATTTTGCTTATATAAAAAAACAAATAAAAAGTGACAATTTTTTTATAAATAAAAATGGATTAGTACTTAATTACTTATTGAAAATGAAATTCATTCACTGATAGTGGAATGAAGGGAAGACAAGGCTTGAAAAAGGAAACAAGCTTCTACCTAGAACCACCAGCAGTGCTCATCATAAACATAAACCGTGTATGAACAAGCACTAAGACCGCTCTTTGTGTCCGATATAACCTCAACGTACGACTGGCATGAGGCAAATCTCGGTGTATCAAAGAATATAATTATTGCTAAATTTGAGGCATGCAGTAATGCTCAGGCTCAAAAGGGGCCCGAACTTAACGTGTTAACTACCTCAACCAAGCACAACGATTAAGCAAGGGAGCACATTCATGGGATATTCGGGTTTATATAAAAAGTTCTCTCGTCAGTCACACGCCGTGGCATATTCTCCAACGCGAAAGCTCTTCATATATCAACCTTTGGGGATCTGTTTTCACTCATTGATTTTCACACGGGGGTTACTATGCACCGTTGACAGTTAACTTCGTCCACGTTTCGTTAATTTTCCGTTGGTTTCCAATTCCACCGTTCGCATACAGAGTCGTGTCTCTGTTCTGCTTCCATGATCGAGGAAACCATATCCACCATAAAATCACTAGATAGACTTGTTCAACGAAGCCACGAAGAAAGAATCGCATTAAAGTAGACGAAGGATAAAAAACAGAGAAGACAGTACGTCGAAGACATCGTAAAACATAATAATTCCAGAGCTTCAGGAATCACGACCTTTCACGTTATGAAAGCTCTGGTTCTATTCGACGACGATTCAAGAAGTCGCATATACAGGCGCAACTTATTTTCTCGGCAGGGTGAAAGAAAAACTGAGAGAAAATTAAGCATTGAAGAAGATAAACATAAGATTCATGGGTTTTACAGAATCCTCTCAAATAAGCAAAAATACATAAAAACTAATTAAAACGAAAAAATTGAGATTCTAATTCTAGCAAATAAAAGAAAAGAAGAGAGGGCTGTATAGGCATAACAATTAAGATCTTTGATTGGGTTTATGGCGAAAGCAAGATTCAAATATTGTCAAGGTCGTCACCGTCTTCGATCAAGGCCACCAAAGAGAGGGGATTTATGGAGTATCTGGACGGCCTCTTCTCGACCTTACTCATGTTCACAGATCGCTTCTTGCGATTATAAAGCAGAGCATATTTAGAAGGGTGCTGCGGCTTCTTCTGCTGCTGCTCCTGAGGACGAGGATCTTGGAAGGGGAGAGCCGAGGGTTTAGCAGAAGCAGATTCCAGAGACGAAGGAGAAGGCTGAGGACGAGGGTAAAGGAGATCAGTGGGGAAGAAGTTGTATTGTTGAAGACCAGCCATGGGAGAATATTGAGAGGAAAACAGAGAAGGTTTTAGGAGAGTGTGCATATGGGTTGGTGGGAGAGACTTGGTTGGGTACTTGGGTTGATGTAGGCACTAAAGGTAGGGAGGGCTGCATTTATAGGCCGATCAGAGAACAGGAGGAGCTGTTTAAGTTTGTGGAGGATTGGGAATTGCCTGTCTTGGAGATCTATCCTAATTAGTCCGTGATTATTAAGCATTTAGATTTTAGTTATCCCCGCTTAACATCACGTTTCTCTCTTAATTATTTTTTTGTCCATCATAAATTATATCATATGTAATTAAATACTCATCAAATTCTATTTATAAATCAATTACAACATATTTTATTAGTATAAAAAATATCAAATTTTATTAACTTTATATAAAAATTTAATAAATTATCAACCTCATTATTATTAAATATACATACTTAAACAATATATTTTGAAAGAGTGATAAGTAAGGCCCTATAACATTAATATCAAATTAAAAATTTTAATACTGAAACATGATATATTGAATACTGAAATTTGAGAATGTTAATGTTAAAAAATTTTAATTTAATATTAATGTTTCTAGAAGATCTTTATTTATTATTCTCCATATATTTGTGTTGAAAATTTAATTGTATAAAAATAAGTTTAAAAAAATTCTTCCATCTTCAACTTATAAATAAAATTACCTATTCCATTCCTATGTTTGTTCATATTCTCGTGCTTGCGATTCTTTTATCGTTGCTAACATTTCCATTATGTGAAATTGTGAGCTACATTGCGTTTGTTTGGATGCGTGGGATTTAAATTTAAATCAAATCTTTCAATAAGATTCATAAAAAATTATGAATTTGAATCATACATTTTATTATAGTTCATTCGCAACATAGTTAATTGAAATGTGAGCCACGTTATTCTTTCGTTGCCATTCTATTTTCATTTTTTATCTTGTCTTTTTTATGGTCTTTAAATTTGAATTTGAAAAAATTGCAAATCATCTAAACAGGAAATTTTAAATATGTAGATTTTAAATGTAAAATTTTAAATACAGAATTTTAAATTTTAAATTAAAAATTAAACCCAATCTCGCTAATCCAAAACTTACCTAAATCCACAGAATATTACCCCCCCATACACACAATTCTTATATCTTTTTTCTCTTAAACAATAATTATATTATATTTCAGCCGTATATTTTCAATTATATTTCATGTATCTCTCTGAATGCTAATAGCTAAGTTTGCCTCACTCGTGTTTTTGTCCCGTAATCTCTCTCTTTCTAATAGCAGAAGTTATATTGATGGGGAATGACACTCAAGTCTCTTTACTGGAAAAAAAAAAAAATAAGTTACAAATACAACATTACAAAATTGTAGATTTGATAAGTAAAGTTGCAAATTCCTAAAAATTCAATAAAAAAATTAATCATTAAATTTTTTGCATTTTATAAAAATAAAAAATGAGTTGAAAATTCAAGACAATAAAATTATAGATTTACCTCATAATTTTGATATTTTGTAATTTTATTTTTTAAATTTTTTATTTCATCTTCTTGAATTTGTAATTTGTTTTAATTTTAATAGAAAATATAAATCTTAATAATTAAATTTAAAAATTTCAAATTATTATTTAAATACTTTCAAGGATTTCCAACTTTATCCCTTAAATTTGTAATAATTTATAACTCGCTTACCCCATTTAATAAAAAATGTAGATTTTAATGATTAGATTTGAAAAACAACATATTATTATTTGATCATTTGTGGAAATTGACAACTTTATTTTTTAAATTTGTAATTTTTTAGTTGAATTTGCAATTTAATTTCTTTAGAATATGTTGCATTATACAAAAATATCATCTAAGAATATAAGGGACCTACTTTTCATTTAAAATTTAAGAAGAATGACACTTAAGACCCTCTCAAAAGAATTTATTGTAATGAGAGCTTATTAATTTTTATTGGACATTATCTTATAAAAATACTTACATGTTATTGTTAAAAACTAAACCTTAATTTATTAAATTTTAAAAAAATTAACAAAAAATATAAGTTAAAATTTAGCTTTTAATAATATCATGCATGTGTTTTTATAAGACAATGTTCGATATAAAACTAATGAATCCTTATTCATTGTGATAAATTCACTTAAAAAAGCTTTAAATGTCATTCTCCCTAAAATTTACAATGAATTTACTTGAATAAAATAATTCCTTTATACTCAAGTGTCATTCTGGTTTGTTATCCCTTGATTATAGGTTATGAATACGAGCACGAGGTGTTATTAATTCACTTTCAACCGCAGGTTTTTCCCTTATGTTATCTTTTTTAAATCAGACTGATATATCTTTTATTTATTTGTTTATTATATGTGTGATAGGTTATAAGCTGAATTTTACATTCATTCAAGACATGGTTTTGACGAAAATCACCCCCCTTGGTTCAAAAATATAAAATATTTTTAATATAAGATGTTTACAAATATAAGACATCTTAGATCTTTCAAGATACAATTAATGATGTTTTTTCAAAAATAATTTTAACTGAGGATGTAATTAATAAAATTTTTAATCAAAATACCTTGTTAAATAGAAATAATAATATAAAAAGCATGTACTTTTACAAACAATTAGTTAATTTATTAAAGGTGTAATTAAGTTAAAAGAAGCTTATAATATTGACCGGACAAAGTATGAAATATTTTAACATTAAATTTATATGAAAAATCTATATTGATATTGATGATTTTATTTTATTAAGTTAAATTTACACTACTTCTACTCTGATTTGTAATATACTTTTGGAAGAGATATCATCTTTTAAAATATAAAACACTTAGCTACAAATAAAATTTTATTAATTATATTTTTCAATATTATACTTTCCATTACAAAAATTCTCAGGTAGACCAAATATACCGCGTCATTTATATCTGTCCAATTAAAATATTCAAAGTCATCTAAATAAAATCTCATGTGATATAATTTTAATTGATTTCATTCTTATAATAAACTAATGGCCTCATGGTAAAATTAATGATTTGGTTACTTCTACATTCATATAATGTTATAGGTATTTATACTCTTTTTCTCACTTTATAATATTAGGTGTTCTTGGTCGACTACTTTATAACTTTTTTTTTTTAGGACTAGCCTTGAAGATGCAATTGACTTCGCACATTAATAAGAAAATATTACCTTAAATTATAAATTGAGTCAGAATTTTAACAAGTTAATTTTAAACTTTTATAATTTTATACTTGCATGTCCAAACCTATCAACAGGCAACCTTCAAACCAAAAAAAAAGGGCAACCTTTGTACTAATTAACAAGTACTAGTACAATTTATGGAAATGACATATTCAATTAAAAATTCAACTAATCAATTTTTTTTGGGTAAGAAAGGAGGCCAAAGCCCAAAAAAAAAAAACTAAAAACTAATAACAATCTACTGCTCACCCTATATCAACAAAAATAAAATCCTTCACTAACAAAGGAGCCACATGCCAAATCATTAAATCATCACGGAAATGCCAAACTTAGCCAATGTGTTAGCACATTGGTTACTTTGCTGACAAATCACTCTTACCTTCACTTCCCAATTTCTTTTTAACTACCTATGTATCTTCCCCACCAATCTATTACCATCCTTCTTCTCTTTCTGCATAATTTGTTTAAACAAATTTTCTATATCAGTTTCCAGTTCTAGTTTCTTTATTTCCATGCTCCAGGCCAAATCAAGACCATAAACCATCCCCCAAGCCTCAGACACCTCAACATTGCACCAGCCAACCTTCCTCGCAAATCCAACCACCCATTTCCTTTCGTGGTCCCTAATAACACCCCCACACCCAGCAAGACTACGATTGCCCCTTGAAGCTCTATCAGTATTTAATTTCAGCCATCCTACTAAAGGTCTTACCTACCGTCGATTCTCACCCCTACTCCACTTCCTCAATTCTAACTGCAGCCCACTTTTAACAGCTTCAATATTTGCTGCCATATCCAATATACACCATCTAGCATTTAGCACACTCTTCTTTCTACTGCTGTTAAACAAAATATTGTTCCTTTCCTTCCATAGCATCCAACAACCAATCCTAAAAATAACATGTCATTCAAACCCCTGTACCCTCCTACCCTTGTCACTCAAATTCAATTCAAGCCATTCAATCAACTGCAACCAAAAAAAACACCATCACTCTTTACATTAGTTAAAGATTGCCACACCTCCTTAACACTCTTACAATCCCGAAGAGTATGCAAGGCAGATTCACCAAGACCAAACTTAGCACAATTAATAGGAGCTCCAAACCTCTTATGCCTTAGCTCCCTTATGTGTAGCTTGTCAAGTGCCAACTGCCACAAAAACATTCTAACACGCTCAAGACTTGGCCATTCCCAGATTAAAGATTAAAAAATGGAAGGCACACCCACATCATTACTCATAACCTTCTTATAACCACTGCGAACAGAATAATCCCCACTGCTCTCTCTCCTCCATCTCAATTTATCAGCCCCAACCCCTTCTTCAAGAGGAATTATAGCCATAATATGATCAATACAAGAATCAGAAATCTAAACTTTAAACTTCCTCCAATCCTACTCCCCACTTCCATCAACAACATCTACAACCTTCCACTATTCTACCTTTGTTGGTAATTGTTTCATAACCACATCCATTAGCCTCATATTATCATCCATCCACTTATCATATTAAAAAGAAGTTGATCTACTATCATAAATAGACACTCGAATATCACCCTCAAACATTTCCCAAACATCACTCAAGTCTTTCCATATCGAGGAAGCATTCCTTAGGACACGAGGTTCCACTGTTGCCTGTCCTTTATTGTATTTGTATTTCAAACATTATACCCATAGATCACTATGATTCATTTGTACCCTTCATGCCAACTTACTCAAGTAAGCTTCATTCATGCATTCTAAATTCAAAATCCCTAAACTACTACTCTGTTTATCCTTCTGCATCTGCTTCGAACTTACCAAATGCATCTTTCGTGTACCACTATCATGCCCCCAAATGAAATCCCTTTCCAGCCTTTCAATCTCAGCATAAATTGATTTAGGTAATTTACAAATCATCATCAAGTAAATAAGAATATAGCTAATTACAGATTTAGCAAGAGTTACTCTCCTTGCAAAACTTAGAGTGTTGGCTTTCCATCTTGCTAATCTTCATTTAATCTTTTCCAAGATAAAGCCAAAATCCTAGTTTCTCAACCTGTGATTTGATAATGGAATTCCTAAATAGTTCCTAAGACATTCTGTTAAAGAGAACCTTGCTTTGCTTACAATTCTCCTCTTTACATCTAAACCATATTTTTTTAGAACATAATGGCTGATTTCAACTTGTTTACTTTTTGGCCTGAAAACTTACAAAACTCATCCAAGCATTTCAAAGTGCAATTAATTTGAGCATCTGTAGCCACCCCAAACACCAACAAATCATTAGCAAACATTAAATGTGACACTCCAGGACTTCTCCTCCCTAAACTAATGGGCTCCCATCTACCTTCCTGCACAGCATCATTGATAACATGAGATAATTTTTCCATCACCAGCACAAAGAGATAAGGAGAGAGAGGGTCTCCCTGTCTAATTCCCCTTGTCGGCCAAAACTTCTCAATACAAACCTCTATTCCATATCACTTGCGTTGAAACAGATCGCACACACTTCATTATAAAATTTCGCACCTTTATAGGAAAACCAACTTCAATAATCACTTGCTCCATAAAATTCCACCACACCCGATCATAAACCTTCTTAAGGTCTATCTTAATCACAAAAAACCCTTTATCTCCCCTTATTCTTCCAATAATGTGAATTAATTCTTGGGCTACCACAATATTGTCCTGGATATGTCTACTAGGAACAAAACTAACCTAGTTAAGAGAAATTTAAATCAGACATACAATACTTTAACCGATTCACCAAAATTTTAGGAATGTATTTGTACAAAACATTGCATAAAGCAATAGGGCGCAATTGCTTCACTGACTCCAGTCTTTCCACCTTTGGAATAAGTGTCAATAGAGTATTATTAACAGACTCCATCTCAACAGTCCCTTCCATAAGCTTACGAACCATATCACAAACCTCATCACCGATTAAATCCCAATCATGTTGATAGAAAGCTGTTGGAAAACCATCACTACTAGGAGCTTTCAATGCTCCAATGGAAAACATTGCCTGCCTAATCTCGTCCTTGGTCACCTCCTACTCCATTGCACTTTTAACATCATCATTCAAGGTTTAAAAAGTTGTAAACATTTTCAGACAACATAAATCCTCCTTATCTTCCAAGAATAACTTCCTATAAAAATCCACAGCCATCTTTTTTAACTCATCTACATCCTCCACCTACCTACCCTCTTCGTTCATGAGCATCTTAATATGATTAGCTCTATATCTCGTCATAGTTTTTAGATGGTAATAGAGGGTGGTGATCTGAAACAGCAAGCCTCGATAAAATAGTGACAGAAGCATTTTCAAACTGGCATCTCTACTTATTATTACAAAGGGCCCTATCCAGCCTTTCAAAAATACGATCATATCCAGGATTAAAGGCCCTCTCCAAGTAAACCTATTCCTATATGATTGAACCTCCAACAAATTGTAATTGTTGATTCTATTTGAAAACAAAGAACATCTCTAATATAATGGAGCAGCACCTCCCTTCTTCTCTTTTTCACTTCGAATGTCATTGAAGTCCCCAACTACCATCCAAGGTTGCTCTATATACTCAGCAATCCTCTTCATATCCTCCTAAAACTCTCTTTTTCTACTCTCATTAGAATTGACATAAGTAAAAGTGATGCACCAAGAGACCTCATCGCCAAAAGAAATTTGGAAATGACCAAATTGTTTAGTATGTTCCAACAATATAAGTTTTACAACCTGAAATCTCCAGGCAACCCAAATCCCCCCTGCAAAACCTTCTCCTCTAATAACAAAGTGCTCATCAAATCCTAAACTTTAAAATAAAGACTTTGCCTTACCTATATCCACTCTAGTCTCCACTAGTTCTATCACACTGCACTTATACTTATCCATCAACATCTTAGTACTTCTCTTAAAGTCTCTACTTCCAGCCCCACGGTAGTTCTAAACTAATATATTTTTATTCATCATAACAAATTAATCGAGACTCATATTAATAGCCCTTTTGTCACTTGAAAGCTTCACATCATCCAAATGAATAACATCATCCATTTCTTCATCAAATTCCCCCTCTACATCAAACATTAGACCCTCTCCTTCCTTATTAGGAGGTTTTTTTTTAATTGGATCCCACGAAATCAAACCTGCTTTATTCAGCAACATTTGATGCTCAGGCATATTAGGATCCAAAGCACTAAGTACTCCTCTATCCCTCACAATTTCATATCCATGCAGATTAACCATCTTCACATCCTCACTACAAGCTCTATTATTTCTTCTAAAGGTATCTCGAGAATCATCCTTAGGCTCAATAACAGATACAGGAGCCCTCTGACCACCTTCTAAAGTCATGAAATCCACCTTCATCCTATCAAGCTCTAAATCTTTCTTCTCCCTAGCTTTCTTAAGAGTTTCCCTGTAAGATTCCTTCCTTACGCTAGCCAAAGGCACTACTGCTAAAGGTATCTCTTCCTTCTCCTTTTCCTCCAACACAATACCATCCTTACCACTATTAGACACAACCAAAGCTAAATTCTCTCCTTCTTGTGCCTTATCTTGTATCCTCTACTCAAGAATCGTAAAATGTGATCCTAAAGGCTTCTGAATATTTCCTTTAGCCAAACTAAAATGACCCCGTCCTTCTTCCTGTCCTCCATCCCCTCCAAACCTTTTAGGCTGTCTCAATTTTTGCATCAGATTCCAAGGCCCTAAAATATTACAACCAGTTTCAGTCCTTGGCTCTTGCTCATTCCTTCAAACATCCTCATTCTCATTGACCACCCTCGCCAAGCATTCTCTATCAACATGCCTAAATTTCCCACAACAATAACAAAGCATATGCAACCCCTCATATTCAACCTCATATTCAATACCATAAAAAAAAACAATCAGAGGAAGAAGCGCTTCTAACAAGTTAACCTGTACCCCTATTCTGCAAAACATCCCCTCATAAGTAATGACGTCGACATATCAACTTTAATAGTTTTACTAGTCCGATCCCCAACATAATGCAACACTTCCTTATCACAATATTCCAACGAAAAATCCATCAATCTCACCCAAACTAACACTTGGTCAATTAAAGCCTTCATAGGATTAAAATTTGGTTCCATTTACGAATAGTAAGATAGTGGTCAAAAATCAACCAAGGACCACCCTCCAGAGCCCATTTATAATCATCCTCATTCGTAAAGTTAACCATAAAAAAATCATTACGAAGATCAGTAATAGAAATCAAACCATGTTTCACCCACATCTTTCGTAGATTTAACTCAAGCTGGCGATAACCAATCCTCCTTCCCAACAATTTCACGAATAAACTCAAATGAAATGGCTGCTTCAATCTCTCCTTCTCCTCTTTTGACATAATGAAACTAAGAATTGACATCTTTCCTTTCAACTGCTCTTCAATATAAATCCCTAACTCCTTGCGTTTCCCAGACTCCTGCTTGCGTCAACTTGAAAACTGTTCAATTAAATCCTAAACACTCGCGAATCATTATAAAAAAGGGGTAAAAAGGACAGAACGAAAAGAAACTCTCATATTTGATTACTCATGCCTATTTATTGTTTACGACAACATTCACAATTTAATTATTTTAAGGATGATATTACTGTGATAAAGAATTCATGACACTGGATGTTTTTATAAAAATAGTCCAGGAATAAAAATAAACATTAATCCACAAACTTATAACTTTCTAATTATGTCCTTCTTTGCAATTAATAATCATAATAAATTGGTATTTAAAAGTTCAAAATATAATAAATAAAAATAGTAAAATTAAAAAATAATTATTTCATCTCTATCTTTTATTATCAACTAACAAAATTAAATTTTAAAAAATTTTCTTATATATTAAAGGAATGGAGGGACTATATGTGAAAGATTGAAAGGCAAGTAACTAGGAAAATTCCAACCAACCCCTTTGACTCAATATAGTTTCAGTCAACTCTTTTTTTTTTGCCAAAAATTTTAGTCAACTCTCAGACTCTAAAATCTCACTACACATTAGGGAAATTAAAATGAAATTAAAAGATGAATCAAACAATCTTATTACCCTGATGAAATTAGGCACATGAACAACTCATGTAAAAAAAATGAGCAACTATTCAAGTAATATAGGTGAAATTTATAAATTTCATTAACAGGGTGACATTACTATGAATTTGCAATTCTCATTCCCTCCACGTTAGTTAAATAGTTGTTCATTTTTTCTAAGTGAGTTGTTTATACATGTAGCTTTATCAGGGAAAATAAGGTCATTTGAGTAAATTCTTTAATTTTAATAGGAACTGACTAAAATTATGTTAGGTCAAAAGGGGTTGACTCAACTTTTTCCTAAAGTTTCATTGCCTATATTTTTATACACTAGTATTATCCAGTAGTAGGATTCAAGTTCAGGGTAAAATAAAAACGAGGTTCAACGTGGTGCTCACGTGGCTGCGGCTTTGTGGATAAGATCAGGAAACATCAAGGAAAGAGACTAGTTCCCATTGTGTTGGGCAACTTTGATTCCTCAAGATAGTGTGCGCAAGTAAGATATAAATCCTGACTCAATAAATGATTTGTGTTTTATTAAGTTCCTAATCTCTGAAGCATTGTCTGGCCTCCCAAATTATGCATTAAAGCTTGAGGTTTGAGCTCCTATTATGTCTGAAAAATGTTGATAAATTGTTTGGTCTTTGTGTTAGAATGTGTCTAATTGTTACTTGGACCAAAAATAAAACATTTTTTATAAGTACAAACATTTTAATATCAAATGTTGGGATGTATATTTACATTTTAAGAATTGACATGTTAGTCTATGACTTTTAACTATAATTTTTTAGAGAGGATAATTTTTTGTCTTACAATCCCTTGCTATAATCATAAACAACAGTTAGGGTTAGAGCCTGCATGACATGAAATTATACTTTTTAGTATTTGTTTTTATATATAATTAATTATATCTTGTTATATTTTGAGTACAGGGTAGATAAAGATTGAAGATATAATTAATTTTTGATATTGATTGTAAACCTGCAAATGTTACTTGGAATGTAAGGTATAAGGAAAATTTTAATAATTTAACCAATGTTTGGCAGGCATTTATCTCTTAAAATGCCATGCTCTATTTTATTTTTATTTTTTTGTTTATATTTCTTTCCTCCCCCTTTTTTTGGCCAACGTCTATATTTCTTCTTTATTCATATCCTTTATATTATTTATCTATCACATTATCACCATATACCTTTCTCTTACATATAGTTTATTGATTATGTAGTTACTTTTTTATTGTTTCATTGATAGGACTATTCAATGTATATACCAACTGTTTTTATCTAAGATAGATTTACAAAAATAACCCGTGCCTTTGTGTGATAGACTAGTTCCTCCGAACGGATGAAACGTTCGCTTTCTCTATCGTCTCCTATCTCCACTTCATCCCCCTTTCGTATCAATCATGTAATATCCATCCAAATCACAGCGCGCTTTTCTGACTCGAGGCCTCGCCGCCGCATGAGTAATCTTTATCTCTTTCCTCATTCTCTGGATATAGCAGTTCTTCCTTGAATATTTTGTTGACCTTTATTTCTTCTTCTTGATTCACATATTCGCTTCATACCTCTATCGCTAGGTCCGTCTTCATTCTTTCAGCGGGGATTTTCTGATTAGGATCAGTCAACTTGTTTATCGAGATCCTCCAGAATCTTATATCTGCTTGTGGTTTGCTTGCTTGCTTCTCGATTTCTCTTGGGTGCACGGGAAGTTGGGATCTGGGATTAAAGATTTTATTCCTTATTCTTGGAGTTTTCTTGTACTCTAATTCGTTTGATATAGAGAACTGGGGAAATTTCATGTACGAGTTTTGGAGTTGATCAAGTGAATTATTTTGTGATTCCTCTGTAAATAAGTCTCTTTTTTGTTGTCATGATTTGTCATAGATGCCAAGGATACCTAAATCGCCAAATTTGCTGTCTTGCACATTTTACTCTTTGGATAGCCAGAATGTCCGTGCATTTCATAAACTTCAGCACAACTTATTTCACATTATAATCCAGAACCTAGGATTCTTGTAATTATCTGTTTTCATCGGTTTCACTTAGAATTCATTGTTCACTTGTGAGAACATACTGTTTGCTTCTTACTTTAGTTAAGGAATGGATATAAGTAACGAGGCCAACGTCAGCCCCTTTTCAATTGGACCTTCAAGTTTTGTTGGAAAAACAATTGCTTTTAGGATTCTTTTCTGCAAGTCTACCTCACATTTGAGGCAGCAGATCTTTCGGCTAGTGCTGGGTCTCTTCTATAGATTCAGAGCGTGTATAAAACCCATTATATCATGGTTGCATCCAAGAAACCCTCAGGGGATATTGGCAATGATGACAATAGTTGCTTTCTCATTGAATCGGTACACAAATGTGAAAGCAAGGGCTGAGATGGCATATAGGAGGAAGTTTTGGAGAAACATGATGAGATCTGCATTGACATATGAGGAGTGGGCTCATGCAGCTAAGATGCTTGATAGAGAAACGCCAAAAATGAATGAATCAGACCTTTATGATGTAGAATTGGTGAGAAACAAACTTCAAGAGCTCCGTCACCGTCGTCGAGAGGGATCTCTTAGAGACATTATATTTTGTATGCGTGCTGATCTTGTTAGAAATCTAGGCAATATGTGTAACTCTGAGCTTCATAAAGGGAGGCTTCAGGTGCCCAAATTAATCAACGAGTATATTGATGAAGTATCTACGCAGTTGAGGATGGTATGTGATTCTGATTCAGAGGAGCTGTCATTGGAAGAGAAGCTAGCTCTCATGCATGAAACCAGACATGCGTTTGGGAGGACTGCTTTGCTGTTAAGTGGGGGTGCTTCTTTAGGAGCTTTTCATGTTGGTGTAGTGAAAACACTGGTGGAACATAAACTCTTGCCTAGAATCATTGCAGGTTCAAGTGTAGGTTCCATTATGTGTTCTATTGTTGCTACTCGGTCTTGGCCAGAGCTTCAAAGCTTTTTTAAGGATTCATGGCATTCATTGCAGTTTTTTGACGAAATGGGTGGAATTTTTGCTGTTGTTAAGAGGGTTATGACATATCGTGCTGTCCATGAGATCAGACAGTTGCAAATAATGTTGAGGCATTTGACAAGCAACCTTACATTTCAAGAAGCTTATGACATGACAGGTCGAATTCTTGGGATAACTGTTTGCTCTCCAAGAAAGCATGAACCTCCTAGGTGTCTCAACTATTTAACTTCACCTCATGTTGTTATATGGAGTGCAGTCACTGCTTCTTGTGCCTTTCCTGGCCTTTTCGAGGCTCAGGAATTGATGGCTAAGGATAGAAGCGGAGAGATTGTTCCTTACCACCCCCCATTTAATTTGGGCCCTGAGGAGGGATCCTCACCAGCACGTCGATGGAGAGACGGTAGTTTGGAGATTGATTTACCTATGATGCAGTTGAAAGAGCTGTTCAATGTCAATCATTTTATTGTCAGTCAGGCCAACCCTCATATTGCTCCATTGTTGAGATTGAAAGAATTTGTAAGAGCTTATGGAGGCAATTTTGCTGCCAAGGTAATGCAATTATAGACATGCTCCTTTATAACAAAAACACACAGTATACTCATATTCTTGTGTCTGTCTTTTGCCAGTGTATGCCATTATTTATTGCTTCTTATATGAGCTTGTTGCATTTCCATTGCCTATATAATGTGATATCTGTTATTAAAAGGTTGGATTTCCCATGTGCTGTTGTTTTTCAACCCTTGCTTCATTCTGATCCATTTTAGGTATGGAGGTTCCTCAATTTGTGGCTAAGCTATGTGAATTGTTTATCTCCTTCCATTACCTTATATATGGTTTTGGTCTTATTGTTTTGTGGTTCTGGTTGTGTGTTTTGTGCATCTGTCCTTTTGTAATGTATATTTCTGAAATATAAGCACTATATAATTGTTACTTGTGGTACAAACGCTGTGTTGTTTCATGACCTCTCCTTCTACACTCCCCCTTCTTTTCTCTACGGCAAAATTATGCCTGCAGATTATGGATGAGAGATTTTTCTCGTTAAAAAGGGAGGGAGGGTGGGTGAGGCTGTTACCATCTTCTTTAAACTAGCATACAATTCTAGCAGTGCATAAAAACTAATTACTCTGAGGAACTTGAATTATGATTCCTACATTGTGACATAATGAATGGCGGACGCACCTTGCAATCTTAATAAAAGCTACGAGTGGAGAATTCGTATGTTTAAGATGCTTTTTTTAAGCGCTTGATTGGGAATAATATTGTGTCTTTTTGTTGTCAGAGTTTATATCTAAGGTGGCCTGGTTTACAATTCTACATGTTTTCCAATCGATTCGAAATCTTTTCTAATACTGACATTTTTTTTTTTGTGAACAATACTAACATGGGTTTTGATTCTGTAGCTTGCTCATCTTACGGAGATGGAGGTGAAGCATAGATGTAATCAAGTACTGGAATTTGGTTTTCCATTAGGTGGACTTGCCAAGTTGTTTGCTCAAGACTGGGAGGGTGATGTAACTGTTGTTATTCCTGCTACTCTTGCTCAGGTAAGTGCCCAGAGAAGATTTAATACTAGCAAGCCATTTATGCTAGGCGAAAGAAATTGTTTCAGCTATATATCATTGTTTCAGAAAAAATAAATAATGCCTGATGGTTAAGTTTCGACTAGGTCTCCACAATTGCTCTCTTGTCCTGAGCTCATGTTTCTCTTTACATATTTCTTCTTCTTCTTCCTCTTTTTTTTTACCTTCTTTCTTGACAATGTCTCGTTTATTAGGAAAAAGGTGATGCCTTAACAATACAAGTGTTACAGATTAAAGCAATTATCCATAGGCCTTCACTTAATATCTTGAACTTTTGAATTGATATGACCTTTTAGCGTTGACATTAGATCATCTGTGATCAAATGGTCTTAAGTTTGATACTTATCACCCTTCATTCCTCGTAATCAAAATGAAATTTCGGAAGTTAGATGAGCTCAAGCTTTATCAAATTTTAAGCCCAAATGCCTTTTATGTACTGGGTGTATTGGGAATTATTATAAAAATTATTCATGTACCTTCGGCAATAGTTTAAACCTTTGAGTTGAAACTACAGTCGACAGTATTTGAGGAATCTTATGATGAATTGTTTCTTTCTTTGTCTTGCACCAGTACTTGAAAATTATCCAGAACCCATCCCACGTTGAGCTTCAAAAGGCAGCCAACCAGGGGAGAAGGAGCACTTGGGAGAAGCTTTCAGCCATAAAGGCAAACTGTGCAATTGAGATTGCTCTTGATGAATGTGTTGCCATGCTCAACCACATGAGAAGACTCAAGAGAACATCCGAGAGAGCATCTGCTACTTCTTCTCATGGTCTGGCCAATACTGTCAAATTCAGTGCTTCAAGAAGAATCCCTTCATGGAATTGCATGGCACGAGAGAATTCTGCAAGTTCCCTTGAAGATTTTTCTACAGATCCCTCATTGCATCAAGGCTCTACTAAGAACTGGATGACCCACCGTAGCATCCATGATCATGGAAGTGACAGTGAATCTGAAAATGTTGATCAGAACTCTTGGACACGTTCTGGTGGGCCTTTGATGAGAACTGCTTCGGCAAATAAGTTTGTAGACTTCGTTCAGAGCCTAGATTTCGATGCTGAGCTAAATAGAGGTGTTGTGGCTCACTCCAATCGGCAAGTGGTTCAGTCCAATCAGAGCTCGAGGGTCTCAACACCTGACAGCATAATGGTGAATGAAGGTGATCTTTTGCAGCCTGAGAGGATCCATAATGGGATTGTGTTTAATGTTGTCAAGAAAGAAGACTTTACGCAACCTAGGACCCATGACCTTGAGCATCACAGCCACGAGGTTGCTGAATGTGTTGTTCAAAGTGACAGTCCAGGGAAGGAGATGGATGCTAGCTCTGCTTCTGATTGTGGAGATAATGATTCTACAACAGCCGATTCCTTAATAACTGATCATTGTTCCGCTGATGTGGGTAAGGATCAGAGCTGTTGATTATGAAATTTCTTCTTTTCCAGATGACTTTTAAAAATTTTTAAGTTTTTTTTTTACAATGTAAATACCACCACGTCTATCCTATTCTGCCTGTACATACTCTTGTGCATATCTGTATCTGTGTATCTGGATGCATGCGTCTATTTGTGTTTGTACTTTGTCCGGTGTTTTCAAGATGTAAATACGCACACAATAATTACTGTGGTTAGCCTCTCCTTTAAAAAATTATTTTGAAGGGCGAGGGCTTGGGAAGGTTAATTGAAAGAATTGAATTTCCTTTTACTTGGAAAATTAACTTCGCGATGGAAGAAAGTATTCCATCTTTATCTTTCCTTTTCCTACAGTTTTTCTCTTCCAAACAAACATGGCTGGTGACAAAGGTTGGGGGGGGGGGGAACCCTTGGAATAGACGGTTTTGGGAATATTTGGATGTACGATCAATAGTAATTTGCCTAGGTATATGTTGGGCGTTTCAAATCCATTTTTGACAAAATGATCATCTCATGATCTATAGTGTGATTGAAGGAATCTTTTTGTTGGCATGTTTGGTCTCTAACCTTTTCTTATTTCCCGTTTGGTATGTTGGGAATGATTTTGATTTGAAAAAATAAAAAATGATATAAAAGTGGAGATGGATATGTAAATAGATGTGTATATAAGATTTAAAAATATGTTTGGCATATTTATAGAATTGAAATATGATTTGTTTTTTAATTTGAATGTTTAAAACATGAAAACACTAAAATGCCTTCATTTCCAAAAAAAAAAAATCGCTCAAACCCAAATCATTAAAAAAAAAATCTTCCAACATCTCAATATTCTCCTTTTTTCAACACCTCCAATCTTCACACCATATTTGTTCTGTGACATTGCATATTTTTCCAAATCTCAAAGCGCTACGCTTCAGCAACTTTGTGGTCTTTTGAATAGCAAATGAACAAATGGCTCGAAAGTGCCTGTTCGACAATCAAGAAGAACACATGGGATTCCATGAATACCTCAGAAACAATTTACCTAGAGCAAAATCAATTGTAAAACTTTATAGCTAACAGCTCGACAAGTGGGTTTCATGAATTTTAACTAGAAGCTCAAGAAGGGAGAAGAGATAAGTTGCTGTCAAGGTGAAGCCGAGAAATCATGGAGGTTGCTAAATGTTGTTGGTTGCAGATTTTGAAGAATGGTACTGGACTTTACCTCCTTCCATAGCATCTTTGGACCCTTGCCGTCACCATCATGGGGGAAGTGCTTGCTGCCATCACTATTGTTGGGGGTGGGGTTCATTGCCATTGTTGCCATCAAGGGTGGTGCTCGCTACCATTGACGTGGTACTTGTCCTCAGGGATAGGGGAAGGGTACGATGTGGGTCGAAGACGAAGGAAGGGGCACAGTGGAAGGATGAAATGATGGTTAGAAAACTGAGATTTTATCATAGAAAATTGGTGAAATTGGAATTGAAAATTTTTTAAATTTCATCTTACCAAACATATACTTTTCTCAATTCCATTCCATTTCTATGTCCATATTCACCCTTTTCGCTTCCATCATACCCAACAGGATCTTAGATGTAAGCTTTCAAACACTTTTTGAGGAAATTTCCCCCATCTTTTTTTTTAATCAACAATTTCCCCTTCCTTTTGTTCCTCTATTCAAGCTGCAATCTCATGAGTACACAAGGCATATTATATTCCCTCCATCTCATTTTATAATACATATTTTTAGAAGATTTGATGTCTCTGGATACAAGACATTTTGCAAAAGAATAAGGTTTTGTAATGATAATTATTTTAATATTATTTATTATTTTATTTTTTAAATAAATTTTCTTCTCCCTCTTTCATTAATGAATGATATTTTTCTTGCCAAAAAATGAATAATATTTTTTGAAAGTTTATATGAAAAATTAACATTGTAAACGGCAATTAATGAATTTGGCATGTATAATTTTGCTCAAAAAATACTACATAAATTGGGATGTAGGAAGTATTATGAAATAAATCATCCAAAATATATAATCTCTAATAAACATACTCCTTCCGTTAAAAAATATAAGGTATTTTTTGAAGAGTTGGGTGTTCAAAAATATAAAGCATTTTTAATTTTTTGAAGTTTAATTATTTTTTTTAAAAGTGCCCCTATCAATAAATGACTTTATATTTATTGTAAAGTGTTTAATAAGAATGAATATGAAAAGATAGAGTTAGTTTAAAAATAGGCAACTACTTTACTGAAAAGTAAGATTTAATTAAAAATATCTTATCTTTTTAATGGAGGGAATATATTGTACTAATATTTTCTCCCTCATCAACATTAATGAAGGATGAAAAGAAAAAACTGTAATAAAAAATCAATGACATACCTTATTAATTAGGGAAAAAAAACATTTTCTCCTTCTATTCTAAATATGAATGGATCGAGTATATGAATAAAAAAAAAAGCCATCTTCAAACCTTTTTTGATTAAATGCAAAAAATATGTTAAAATATAAAAAATATTATAATTTTTAAAGAATATGTTTTAAAGTGAAAAATATCTAAGCATGTGTTTGGTTTTTCATTGATTAAAAGTAAATTAAGTTATTGAGCAAATAGAACCCTAAACTAATGCTAGAAAATCACGTTAGACCATGAACTCTTAAAACATGTAAAATAAACTTTGACCGTTAACTTTTTTAATATCATTATTGTCCATGCAGGTACTGTAATAATCAAGGTTAAATTTGTAAGAAAATAAACCTTGGACAATACCTGCATAGATGGTAATAGTGTTAAAAAGTAAAGGTCAGAATTTATTTTGATATGAATTTAAAAGTTTAGAATTTATTTTGCGTATTTTAAAAGTTTGATATTTAGGACAATTTTCGAGTAAAATTTAGGGTTCTATTTACTTATTAACCCAAATAAATTTGTCAAAAGTTTATTTTATAAAAATTTATTTAATGAAAATTATTTTATTAAATTAAAAGTCGTTTGAATTGTACATGGTAAAATATACTTTTAAATATATAATTTTAAAAAGGATATTAATTTATAATAATTTATAAGTTTTACTATACAAATGTAATGTGTTTAAAATGTTTAAAAAATATGATAAAAATTTCAAGTAACATAAAATTTGATATGTTAAATAATAAAAATAAAAATATAAAGCTTAATGTATTGAAAAAAATTATATAATAAATAATTTAACATATATACATATTAAAAATTATGATTAATCATTTGATCTATAATATATAAATTAATTTTTAATTAAATTCGGAACTCTATTAAAATACGATAGAAATTACTAAACAAATAAACATGACTCGATAAAAGGCATGGAAATTTGAAGCATGGAATAGGAAATACCTAAATGAAAGAATTTTTATATCCACTATTAAAATAAAACAAACCATGCAATAAATAAGGTGGGAGGGTAATCACACACAGAAAGTCAAAAGCCGAAACTCAACCTAAGACATCCAAGAAAATGTAAGGGTAATATGGTAAATTTAAAAACCTAACAATAGAAAATCAATTTGAAAAGCTCCAATGACGTTAGCGTGTGTTTCCAAATCCACTTCCCATAATTACCTTAATTGTGCATTCAAAAAATTATTTTGTCTGATTATAAAATTTTCAAATAACATCTTACATCTTAAAAATGCAAAAGTACATCCGAGAACCGTAGTCGATGTGGAAAAAGAAAAACTTGCCAAGTCTCCTGAACTAAGAACATGGATTTCTGAAAATTCCCTTGAAATGCAGAATTTCCTGAGAAATAAATTCATGACCAGTGGATAGCATAAGCTTACTAATTTATTAGAATTATTGTATTCCTTCCATCTCAATTGATAAGACAATATTTTTATAAAAATTACACACACCAATAAAATTATTAAATATAATTTACTATAATTTTAATTTTTATAAATATTTAAAAATACCATTCATTAATAACAAGAGAAAAAGAAATTTATTTAAGGAATAGAACAATGAAGCATGATATTACAATAATAATTATTAATAAAATCATATTTTTATCAAATATTTTATATTTTAAAATATCAAATCATTTTAAAAAATATTTTATAAATTAGGGAAGCATTATTATCATATACAAATGCATGAAGGATCCACATTATTTGATGTACTCTATAATTTATAATCTAGGGTTTAGGATAAGTTAAGAGTAGCTACATTTTTATGTGGTAGACTATAGCGGTTCACGGGCCAAGAAGCATGAAAATATTGACACTTGGGGAGAAAAGGGGAGAGAAGGACCACTCGTATTGATGTGGACTGAAAAGAATGGTGGTAGCCAGCTAGATATAAGGCCACTCTAGGCTTCTGCGAAATTAATTTGCAATTTTCCGATGTGATATTTGAAGTCCCACATTCATGATGAATGAGAAATAACTTTAAATAAAAATTAAATTAATAAATATAATAGGTAAAATTGGGGGGAAACGACTTTTGCATATACTAAATTATTTATATTTTACATTAAAATTACTGAAAAAAATACTTAGTTTTAAATTTGAGAGAGTAAATTAATAGAGGTTAGGTATAGTATAAAGAGGTAGTTCCATGCAACATAAAAAACTAACATTTACTTTCTTTATTTAAAAATATAAAATATTTTTAATTGAATTTTATTCTCAATAAATTAGATATCTATTTTTAAACTAGCTTTTTTTTTTATATTTATTTTTATTAAATACTTTATAATAAATATAAATTTATTATTAAAATAAATATTTTTAAAAAAGTAATAATTATATTTTAAGAGATTAAAAATATTTTAAATTTTTAAATTTTTAAAAAATATTTTATATTTTTTAATAAAAAGAATAAATTTTTATTAAAAAAATGTTTATATTTAGTGATGATGGTATCTCAACCATGATGCATTGTCTATGATGAAAGGATATTTATAAATAATAAAAAAGAAAACAATATTGAGATTGAGAAGAATAATTATGATGATCGTGGCTGAAACTGTGCAACGTGCTGCATGGGTCGAACTCGGATCTCAAGACACGAATTTATGCGAATATTAACAACATCCTCAGCTAAATAGAATCTTTAAAGCTGAAATTGCATTGAGAGTTGTGATTTCGGTTGTTTCAGGACATCTCTTCCACGGTCAAACTTTTACCACGTAACAACGTATTCCCCGTTTTGCACAACGGCACGTGTAATTTGGTGCTACAAGTTGACGCGCCTATATATTCAGTCCAGATTTTTTTTTATATCACTAGACTGAAAATTTTATATTTTAATTTTAATTTCAATTATTTGATTTTTTTAGATTATTTATTTTAGTCTGCACATCCTTTAATTTCTTTTTTCTTGATACAATTTTAATGTCCATACAAGACATCAAGTTAATTGTTGCTCTGAAAAAGCAATGGACGATCCGAAGTCAAAGGCGTGTTTCCTGTGAATTATGATGACTTTATGGAAGTGGTGTGGTGGCCCAACTCCATTATAGTCCACAAGTGCTGCCACCCCACAGAGATTTTTATTTTCGGCCCTTTGCTATTGCAACTAGATTTTTATTATTATTATTATTTAAGTCTTGTTCTGCTTATTCGTTGGGAGAATAGTTATAAATGCACGTTGTTTTATTATTCCCAGAATATTCTTAAAAAATCAAATACTCTATGATTTATCAAAGTGGAAAACACACTATACAATCTTGTGGTATCATTTGAGGATTAATCATTAATGATGAATTCTTGATTGCTCAACTGTATTTTTCTTTTAACAATAGTTTTTTTTTGGGCCAAATTTTTAACACTATTGTTCAACCCTTATAAAATCATAAAAGTTGGCAGAATTAATTTATATTTACAACCATATGACTTTCTAAGATGATTGGTTTGGTTTGGTTAGGTTCAAGCTAAATAAAAACAAATAAAACCAAATTGTTTTTGACACGTGATAAAAACCAAACAAAAACTTTGTCGTAAATGGGTTTGGATGACTCTGATCTTCTTCGTTCTTTCTCTCTTTCTCCGTCTTCTTTTTGGTTAGGTTAAATTGCATCTGTTTTGGTCGGTTCTGGATACGGCCACTAACATGATACATTTTTACATGACTGGTTCTGTGGATTGATAAACAATAACGTTTAGCATTAGTGTTTGAATTTGACATTGATGCACTGAGTTCTTCTCAACACAATTTTCTCCCTCGAGGAATGCGACTTGTGAGGCAAATTTTTTAAGCTTGAGCCTATAAAAAAAAATGAATGCTTGTAAAAGGACTTTGGCCCCACCAAAAAAAAAGAAAAAAGAAAAAAGAATGCTTGTAAAAGGAGGAAAGCTAACGCATGGCCAAGAAGAAATCCACTCCTTTGGTTTGAAATGAACTAAAAGGCAACGAATGGTTAAATTAAATAGTCTTAGTTAGCATTACCCAAGCATGGTTTCTAGAGTGTCAGGTTAGAATCTGGCCCCATGTATAAACAGAACCTCTAAACACGAAAATAAGTCTGCCAAAGCTGCAGACAGGGACGTGAATGGGCGCAGCGATTGGGATATGGGATTAGAAAAATTCTAAGGTTATAAATATTACAAAAGCAGCTCAATTCATTCAAACATTCATCTAATTTTATATAATATTTTATTTTTATTTTGATTTTATAAAATACCTTTTCAATCTCTAACCTAAATATTGTAAGCTTTAAATGATTATTTTTATATCAATATTATTATTTTTTATAAATTAAATTTAACATGTTAACTTTTAATGATGTTCTATCAATATTTAAAAGTTTGGTGTAAAATTTTTTGATGGTAAAACAAACAGTATTATGATTAAATAACTTTAAAATACTTTATAAGGATAATATAATTAATAACAAACTTAATACTCCCTCCAACCTTTAATATAAGACAAAATTTAAAAGTTTGTTTTAATGCTTGATATAAGATAAAGTCAGAGTAATTTATATTTTTTTAACTTGACTCTCTTATTTATCTATTGTCATTTGAATTCCTAGAATACAATTTGTTTTGTAAATGGCAAAGAATGGTAAAGTTGAAAACATCTTTTTTTAATAATTTTACAGATATAATTATCATTGTTTAATAAACATGCAATTGGTTAACTTCATCCTATATCAAGGATTGGAGTGGTATAATTTATGCTGAGGTCTGGTTATTTAATAATCCGGATATCATACACTATAGTACTGAGTTTTTATTTTTTCCAGTTATTAATGGCCGTAAAAATCCTGGAAGAAATTTTTAGTATATTAAAAACGAACTCGTATGGGAGTAAAATATTTAATAAACGAAATCAACTGGAACCTTGTAAATTATAAAAAGTTACAAAGACTCTCCCTTAATATTCTCTCTGTTTTTAAATATAAGAGAAAATTAAGTCATACAATTTAAGAAAATTGCTTGAGTGGATAATTATATTTGAAAATAAAAAGAATAATTGAAATATCTTTGTACTCAATCAAATAAATTTACATAAAAGTCTTGTCTCGTGGACGAAAGCCATGTGAGAAGTAATTTTAAATTTTTTGTAATAAAAACTTACTAAAATATGTAATTTTTTAGGGAGTTATGCGAAGAAAACTCAAGCAACTTTGCTTCTTGAGGGATTGATAAAGAGGTTTTAACAAGATTAATTAATTTTAATTAGGTGTCAAATACTAAACTTTAGAAATTTATAATTTAATCTTTTAATTTTATAATTTCATTACGATAAATTTATAACTTATTTGTCAAATTTTAATGTGATTAAAGAATAAAAAAAATCATCACAATGAAATTCCAAATTTTAACTTGTTCTCTATTAAAATTTAAAATATAATTATAAATTTATCACAATAAAATTGTAAAATTAAAAGATTGAGTTGTAGATTATTGAAATTTAATACTTGAGATCTAATTTAAATTAGTTAATCTTTTTAGTACCTCTCTTTCATCCTCCCTTGTTTTTATTAAAAAATAATTTATATCTTTAAGATTATTAAAAAAACAAGTAACTTTTCAAATTTACCTTTTTACGTAGTCAAGATTATAATAGATTGTTACTTAGGAATGCAAATAATAATAAATAAATAAATAAAATTACAAAACGTATTTCTCTAGCTTTATTTTATATAAAAAATTAAAAAAATAATAAAATTTATTATCTCTGTTTAAAAATATGAGATATTTTTGACTAAATTTAATTCCCAATGAAATAATTATTTATCTTCAAACTAATCATATATTCTAATATTTAATTTTATTTAATAAAATATTTTATTTTAAAATAAATATAAAGTTATTTATTTAATAGAGATATTTTTTTAAAAAAAAGTAATAATTATGCTTTAAAGAATAAAAATATTTTAACTCCGTAAAAAATCTCGTGTTTATAAAGTGAGAAGTACCTTGTATTGACAATGTGGATTAGGGGAAGCATTGGCATCACCGAAGACATTTTGTCATTTTGCGATGCAAAGGTCAAAAATTTAGTTAAGGAAAAAGCTGCCTTTGGGCCGAATAACCACTTAACTTTATTATTCCATATTCACGCTCATCGCCTCAGGCGATAACAATTCCCTTTGATAACTCGACCCGGTCGAACCTCCGGGTCAAAACCGTGTTTCTTGTCCCGTAAATCCCGTGTAACTTACCCCTTAAGCTTTTTTTTTGTGCTGATTGAGTAATCCTACGAAACACTCTTCTGACGTGGCATCCTAGCTGTTACGTTTTTCAATTAAGAAAATTATAATATTCTTAGGTTTTCAGGGAAACTGTGGCGTGTCCCTATACACGACATGTCCCAAACATTAGTTTGACGCGTGGGAAAGTTAAGAGGATAAAGTTTGCAAATAATATTTGCTGATGAAAAAAGGTATGCTGGTAATTAAATTAAAAATAAATAAAGAATGGTGCGTGGTTTCGGTGTGACTAAAGCGTTCTTTAGAAAATATGGATGCAACTTCCATGGAATTGAAGAGGCACGTGGTCGCGATATCGCTTCCTAGCGTGAGAATCGATGTATCTCTCTTCTTGGTAATTCCAGGCTTCAAGAGACAATATATTGTTGCCAGAAATTAACCCTTTGAACCTAAGATTATATTTTTTGGCGTGCAATTTTTTTTTTGTAGAGTTTTAATTTGAATCTTGCAATTATTCGTAATACCAAAGTCATTTCACTTGGCATTAAATTGTCTTTTTGAGATAAATTATTATAATTTAAAGGTCACTGCTACCGATTTATAACAAACAGTTCTTTAAATAATTTATCATTATCATTGCTTTCAAAAAGTTTTACTCACCTATTAAAAAAATAAAATATTTTTAATCTTTTAAGGTATAATAATTACCTTTTTTTTATTATCTCTATTAATAAATGACTTTTTATTTACTATAAAGTGTTCGATAAGGATAAATGTAGAAAGATAGGATTAATTTAAAAGTAAATAATTATTTTATTAGGAGTTAATTAGTTTAAAAATATCTTATATTTTTAAATGAGGAGAGTATATGATATACGTGCATTTAATACATGAGTACATTTCAGCAAGAAGTTTTAGAGCTGGTTTGTTTTTTGTTTTTAAAAACTATTTTTTATTTTTTAAAATAGAAAAATTTTAAAATTTATTTGGATAAATGTTTTTCATTTAATTGTTTTTAAAAATATTTAAAAAAAACAGAGAAATAGATATAATTTTAAGTTGTTTTCATTTTTTGTTGTTTTTAAAACATAGTAAATTTGATTGCTAAAAATTATAGCTACTTTGACCAATTTTTATTATTAGTTATTACCATTAATTGTCGATAAAAATCACTGTCAACTTATTTTTTATTCTAAAATTATTTTTAATTGACACGACCACATAAATTTTCATTTTATTTTGTTGTTTTTAAAACATTGATTGCTAAAAATTATAACTACTTTAATCAATTTTTATTATTAGTTACTATCATTAATTGTCGATAACAATCACTATTAACTTATTTTTTATTCTAAATTTATTTTTAATTGACACGACCACATAAATTTTCATTTTTTTAAAAAAAATTGTATTATAGAATAGTTTTAAAAAAATTTAAAAAATGAGAACAAAAACAAAACAACATGTCCTTATTTTTTAATTTTCATCATCCCTTCCCTTGGGCGTAATAGTGCGGCCATTGTTCAAGGGACTTCTTTCCCTGCAAATTAAAGTCGAACATATAGATGGGAAAAAAGGACGACTTGATGCTTTAGTGTTTCGTGGTATAGCTTGTTCGCGTCATTTCATATTCAACTACCACAACAAAAATATTGATAAAATGCAGATCTCGATGCAGGGATCATGTGCTTCTCTTCAACTGAATTCATGTAGCTTACATGTTCGTGAGTTTCCAATTTTTTGTTTCATTTTACTTTGATATATTTGATTTATATTTCATCAAGTTTTATTTATAAATTATTTTTATCAATCTTATTAATATCAATATAAAAAAATATAAAAAATAAAATTTAATAAAATTTTAAATATAACTCTCAAAAAATAAATAAATTATGTAATTTAAATATTTTATTAAAATAAAATATCATTATTAATTAAATAATTTATAAAGTAAATTATTTTATTCTTAACCAATAAAGACTGGAGGGAGTGTCCTCTACCTGCCAATGATTGAATATGATAGAGAAGCCACGCCAACCTTCTGAGCTTCATTATTAATGCTCTCTATCATGTGCGTGTCAGATCTTCCCCGTCCCCTTGAGAATATATGTTATGAATACACGGTAAGTTCCTCATGACAAAAATTACATATATGATCAGATAGACTGATTTCATATACAATGATCTTAGATTAAATATGAAAGTAGTCTATTATTCATTAATAATTCTCTTGTTTATTTCAAATTGAATATTCTGTTTAATTATTGTCCAAGTACTATGGATTTAATTTTCACTCTGCGATATTTTTCTTTCAAAACTGCCATGGGGTACATTTTTTTCAATGATAATTAAGGATTCAATAAAAACATTAATATTTGACAGTTGTAAATATTGAATTATTGGCATTTCAATAACATACAATGATCCTAGTTTATAAAAAATTATCTTTTACTAATTAATTTGAGATCTATAATAGACTTTCGTAAGTTTTCAACTAATGCTGCAAATATTCTCAAATAGTTTTTATTGATTTTTCAAGAGATAATAAAAGTTCACAAGTGATTGTCATGCGGTCAAGGTTGTTAAATTCACAAGTTTAAATAAACTTATGATAAGAATATAAATTCATATCGCAAACTCGAATCATAAGTCCATAAAAATTTATCTCTATTAACAATAGCCATTAAAATATATTATAATTTAATTTAAATATATTTAAAATATAAATTATTGAGATTAAACCCATATACATTGCTAAATACTATCACATACAAGACATGAAAATTTAAAAATAGGGAAACTTATTTTTGTATATCTGTTTCTTTTTTATTAATATTAATTTTTTATTTTAATTTTTTCTTTGAACCAGGTTTTATAACTTTTATGAACTAAATTCTTCATAATATATAATTAATTCACTCAACTCAAAAAAAAATTGATGAGATTAACAAGTTTAACCAAGCTTGTATATAGTCTGAATTTATGAATTAGTTGATATGATTTTATAGGTTAGAAATGTAAAAATGATAAACTCAGAGGTAAACTCACAAATTTAATCGAGTTTGTATTTAGTCCGAGTTTATGAGTGAGTTGACAAAATTTTGTAAGTTAAAAATGTAAAAGCATTAAACTTATATAGTCAACTCGAGAGTTTAATAATTATGCCTGCAATTCATTACTAACTCCCTTAAATTCTTAATTGACATCATGAATAATTCCAACTTTATTTTATAAATGCCTAAGCAATTTATTTATATATTGACAACAAAAAAATCTCAAGTGATTGGCTTGTGATTCATAATTGTTTTTCGTAAATTCCTAAATAATATTATAAAAAATTTCAAATGTATTTTCTAAATTGTTCAAACAATTTTTATGTAAATTGATAGTAAAAAATTGAGATTTAACTCTCGTGATAAATTTTTAACTGATATTATGAATAATTTTAAGTGTATTTATTGATTTTTAAATTAATTATTTATATTTTTTAAATTTCAAATAAAAACTATGATTTGTTATTAGAATTTCAGTAATTCAGAATTTATAATTGTGAGTTGTTTTTTTATGGCGTCAATGATTGTCGTAAATTGATATAATGACTTGTATCTCTCAGATGTTGAAGTCGGCAAAAACGAACAAAGTGACAATAACCTGTTTTTTTTTTTTTGGGAAAGCAGGGACCGGGCTGAATGAGACGCTGCACTATGCGCACTAATACGCATTGAATAGTAAGATTTTCTGATTTTGAAATACCCCCGTGATTTTTTTTTTCCAGCCCGATTTTAAACATCACCATTAATATTAATAATTAATTATAGTGATAATACTTAGATGGAAAAGTCAAGCGCAGGTGAACTCTGAACCTGAAACGTGCGACAAAGTTTTGGGATTCAAAAAGAAAAAATACAATTATTAATTTTATAATTTTATCAATTTTTTTGAGTCCCTATAATTTTTTTCAGCGTTTTAAGTTTTATACAGATTAAAAATTCTAAAACAATAAGGATCTCAATAACAAACATAACTCAATTTTACTGAAACTATAAAGATTGAAAATGCTAAAAAAATTATAAGGATTAAAAATAAAATTTAATAAAATTATAGGGACCTATGATTAATTTTTTTTTCATTCTAAAATCATTTTCATTAAAATAATTATTAAACAGAAAATACAGCCGACTATTTCTCTTAAAAAATAGCTTTCGCCATTAATTATAAATTTGGAATAATTTTTCTCACCGTCCAAAAGAGGAAGAAGAAAATCACGGGAAAACAAACCGACGGCCCAGATGGTCCCAAGTCACCCCACCCTCTAGCACCTGAGGGCATAATTAGAAGCGTCTTTTTCGCAAGTCACATTTAAACCAATAATGAAGTCACTCTCCATCACAATTTATAAAATATTTTGACTGAAATATACTTTTAATCATATAATTTTATATAAAATTTTAATTTATTTTTTTAATTTTATAAATTATTTTTTTAATTCTTCCTCGTTAGTTTTAAATAATTATTTTTTGTGTAAATCATTATTATTTTAAAAAATTAAACTTAATATATTAACATTTAATAATATTTTATTAATATTTAAAAGTCTAATGTAAAAATTGATTAGGATGAAATTGATTGTGCTAGAGTTAAAGAATTAAAAAAATATTTTATAAAATTAAAGGATCAAAATAAAATTTTATATAAAATGAAAAGACTATTAAAAGTATACTTTAAACAAATATTTTTAAATAAAACTATACATATATATATATGAATAAAAATTATTAAATATATTTTTTAATTTTATTTTTAAAATAAAAATATAAACCTTTACATTTATTTAATATTTTATTTATAAAAATATTAAAAAATAATATTAAAATACTATTGATGAAATTTTACTTTCTAAGATTATTTTATAATTTGGAATAAGAAAGTCCTTAAAAAAATGTGTTACAATTTGAGAGAGATGGTATTATTTATCACACTATACAAAAACTATCATTTCTATTACCATAAATATAAGTTTTTTATTTATTGACTTAAATCATTTTAAAAAATTGAAATGCGTGTTAAATTACTTCAACTTTCATTTAATTTATTAAAAATGTTTTTATTTCTATATTTAACACCATGGACCCACAAGATTAAAAAAATAAAACCTGCGCTCCACCTGTCTTGAATGGCTCAAAACATTATCAATGTTGTTATCTAAAATCTAAAATATAATATAAATAAGATATAAATAGTAGGAGTATAGGAATATGATATTTAAATCACGCAGGACCAAGGGAAGCTTCGTGGAAGCTCCCTGGTGCCAGACTGATGGACTCGATGGTACTTGTTCGCTCCCACCATTTAACCCCTCCACCTTCCTCCCTCCTTCCCCTCAGCCCTTCACCTCTTTACTCTCTTCCCTTCTCCTCCATCTCCTTTCTCCCTGCTGCTCTTTTCCTTCTTCTTCCATTCTACACAATGAAACTTATCAGTATCAACCCCAAAACCTTCCGACTCAACGCCAAACAACTCTTCCGCTCCAAGAGAGAACGCTCCGCCGTCTCCAGATCCGATCCCCCGTCCTTCAGCAGCTCCGGAACATCGTCTTCTTCCGACGAATCCACCCACAAGCCGGCTCCAGGCGCTCCCGGCTCCAGGACCCCCACCAGCGTCTTGCCGGACATTTCTCCTGACTGGTCTGATCACTCCACTGAAATTCAGTCCGATTTGGCCCAAGCTTTGAGGCTCGTAGACCGAGATGACGACGGAATCATCTCGCGAGAAGAGTTGGAGGCCTTTCTGACCCGGCTCGGTGAGAGTCAGGAGGACGTGGCAATGATGCTTAGTGACGTGGATCCCGAGGGAAGCGGGTGCATCAGCGTCGATGCGCTACTAAGCCGGGTCGGGCCGGGCTGTGGTTCGACGCCGGACTCGGATAGTTTAAGGGAGGCGTTCGAGGTATTCGACACGGATCGTGACGGGAAAATCTCGGCGGAGGAGCTGTTAGAGTTTTTCAAAGCTATCGGGGACGAGCGGTGCACGTTGGAGGAATGCCGGCGAATGATTAAAAGGGTTGATAGGAACGGGGATGGATTCGTGTGCTTCGAGGAGTTTTCCCGTATGATGGAGCCACAGAGGTGACTGTGACGTGACATGATGAATGGTCATGATCATATGATGATGCACCTCTAGAATCCTCACGAAGAAGTGGCGATGATCGTGTCAAGTGAAGGGGTGCGAGCATTATTTTTTGTCTCTGTATTTGTTCGGGCGTTTCTTCTCTGGCTGATTTGGGTGTATAATGTTTGAACCCAAGGACGACCTTGGAAGGAAAAAAAAAAGTGATATAAATTAAAATTTAATTATCCATGTTTCAGTTTTTGGGTCCTTGAGCAGTGAAATTTACTATAAATCTAATATATTTGAGAATGTACATGTACAAATGGCCTATATTAGACAAAAACTGTTGTCAATAAACATTTATATTTGTTGGCAAAAAATTGATTAAATTTATAAATAATTCTTCTATATGATCAACCTTTGGTATAATATAACTGAAAAGTGAAAACATCTGTTTTAATTTTCTCTGCAGTTATTTGATGTTCGTAATTGTTGACTTTGTTTCAGATCATAAAATAATTTTAGAGCATTATTTCAAAATATAAAATAATTTAATAAAAAAATTTATATTTGTGTGGATATCATACTTCATTCAAAGTGAATTAAAATGATATTGTAACATAATAATTAAATGAATAAATGTTTTTTTTAAAATTAGTAGTTTTGTTTTCAAAGAGTATATAAAGTGTGAAGTGTTATCACTATGTGTAATTTGAATAATTTGAAAAAAAAAGTATTAATTTAAATTTGACTTAATTTCAATTTTTTTTTCTCTCTTGGTTGCTTGGTTACTTGCGTCTTTTACCCACCTGGGAAGAACTTTGTGGTTCTCGCATTTGATTTTGTTAGGGGAAATGGAGATTTTACTGTTCCAGTGATCTCTCCTTTGAAGTGAAAAGGGATGGAAGAGATGCTAAATTTATCAAATTTAGTATTTTTATTTTTATAAAAAGTCATTCAATAATTATTTTTTCTCGTGCATAGATATTCCTTTCAAGGCAAAATTGTTCAAGGCGGGGTAGAATATCAAAGGTGATATCTCTGGATGACAATTTGAATATTGAAGGGTCATGTTTCTCAATGTCAAAAGTTTCACTTGAGCTGTGATACAAATATAATATATCGTAAGTTTGACATTAATCTGTTTTACATTGAATAAGTTAATTGATCAAGTGATTTCATTTAGTTGTCATTGTCGTATCAATACCTATAATTTGAGGCCGTTGTATAACCAGGACAAGCAGCAGAACCAGTATGCACTAGGAACAGAACTTAACGTGGGTGTTTGAAGAAACCAAGTTACTTGCCAGATACGCTGTTAAATTTGGTTGCTGAACTGTGAAGACACAAATATCATGGCAAACAGTAGAAAGGTCCCGAATCATTGTATTAGTTTCTTAGTTTCAGGGATGGAAAACTTCTGAATTATCTTCTCATTAGCTTCATCAATAAGATTATAAATCATAAGATTTGCTGATTGTTTTTTATGCTGGCATCATCAATCATCAATAACCCGTCTATAGGGTGTTGGGGTTTTTCTACTACATGACCTGACATAATTTTGTTCTTCTTCCTACAGTTTTGTCCGTGTCCACGTTATTATCTTTTTGCCAACCGCGTCCATGTTATCTCCGAACCAAAAAACAAAAAAAAACAATTCGTAAGTCATGTGATGTGAGGACGAGAACATGGAGTAAATGGCCACGTCTCTATGGGATGTAGCTGGTATTGTTTGGACTGACTTGGACTAAAACTAAACCCATTGGCCATGAAAAGATTCACCGCCGTGCAATCAATTATCAAGAAACCCAAGTTCCAGTGAAATATTGTTGTTATTGTGAGCTTTTTTTTTTTTTTCCCCTTTTTTCTTTTTGAAAGAACTACAGTCAGATTCTGCATAAAAAAACCAATTATTGTAAAGTTTATTTAGTTTAATTATCAATGAACTTTGTAATAATTAATTTTTTTATATGAAGTTTCAATATAATTTTTCTTTTTTTTTTTGTGACCTAGTTATGAGTTTTACTCACAGGCTTTTAGTGAATAATTTGTTATCAATAGTGTCACCATAAAATTATGTCAAAGATTAAGATAAGTATTTCTTTTTTTTTGGGCAAAATAAAATAAGTATTCCTAGTTGTAATATTATAATCTCATAAATCACAATTATTTTTCGAGTGCCATGTATTTTTATTATTTCAGCTTATTTTCGTTTCAAATTTAAAGAGGAATCGTCTTTGAAAAATGATTCTGTCTATATTATCTATGCATAAAACATAAATTGCGAAGAGTTAGCTACTTTTTATCTGTAATTGAACGTTATTAACTAATGTTTTTAATGGTGGGTGCTAAATTTGTCTGCTAACAAAAAACATGTCTAATTCAAATAGTGACGACTATATCAATTCACTGGATTATTATTAACATGATTTAAGTATTTGATATATATTTTATATAAGGCTATACTTAATTCAAAGTTTGTGAGATCATTTATTCCACGAGATACTTAAAATGTGAACGGCAGGAAAATAATCGTTGGAAAATGGTTGGCGGGTTTGTTTGTCATGGCATCGTGGGGTAAAGGGGTAAGAAAGTAGCGAAAGTATCCATGAATGGAATATTCCCGTTTTTGTTGTTATTATTTGGTGAACGGTGCTGTAGAACATGCGAAGAGATGTCAACTAAAAATTATACTCCTGTCATTTTAAATTATAAAAAAATTTTAAATAAAATTTTATATATCAACAAATTTTATTAAATATACTTAATAATTTTATCTTTTTAAAATAAAAATATAAATTTTTTAAAATACTCACCATTTAATACACATTGAAAAGAAAATGGATGAAAATTAATTTTAAAGAAAGAAAAAATAATATTGAAATTGATACATTTAATGAAATCATAATCTACTCAAAGTGTTTTATATTTTAGAATGAAAAAACTTTTTAAAAAGTACCCTATAAATTAGGACGGAGGGAGAATTAAATTAAGTCTATATAAATGCAGAAAATGCCTCTGTTTTTATAAGAGTGACTTTCCATTGAATCCTACAATATTTAAATGCGTCTATGTTAAATAGTCGTATAAAAAATTATATAAAAAAAAATTACCAGTTGTCCTTGTAGGTGGAGGATACTTAAATATATAAATATATCAGAATACAAAAAATATTATTTTTTTTGTAAAAGAATTAAAAAATTATCGACAATGTGGGTAAGGTATAAAAATAGCAAAATAGAAACTGAACAAATAATTTCAATGTTTTCCTTAAAACTTAAATATATATATATATATATTTAAAAATTAAAATATGTAGATATTGAATGCTGCTTTTTTTTTGGGGGGGGGGGGATATTAAATGTATCAAGACGTGCACATATCCTTGTGTTCATATATACTTGAGTCTCCGTGGCGTGCCAAAGATAAGACGGCGTCGCTTTCATTTTCAGGTCACACGTTTTCCGCCTCCCAACCCTTCCAACTTGAGCGCGCAGCTCCTTCCTGGAAGCTTCTTCCTTTTCCAACTGTAAGTTTTTTTATAAAATTCAATTTCTTCGTGATTGCCGTACACCGTCTGTCCATTGAGCCCCCCAGCCGATAGCTATTTCTTGTATTTTATTGATTATTTAAATTCATTGGCAACTCAACTTGTATCTTTTGGTCAATCCCTGTTCGGGTGGTGTAAAGTTATAAATTTTATATGTCTTGTAATTTTTTTTTTAAAGTATTAACTCATTGTGGCTCCGCTGTTGTCTGATGGTTATTCTTGTAAATTTTATGGTGAATAAAAAGACATATTTACTTTTATCTCGATAAAATATTTTTGTATACATAATACAATATCTAAAAATTTCAATACAATATTCATAAATATATAACACATATGGTGAACATTAACTTAAAGTAGGTTGTTTCAATAAAAATATATTATTTATCATGGACTTTATCCTTATAATATTGTAGGTCTACATATGTTCACTATATCAAGAATTAATAAACACTATGTTGTGTATTCATGAGCATTATGTTGTTCATAATTTACTTGCTTGTACATTTCACTTTAAATTAAACCATGTGCGCCAGATGTATCATACATTCTTGAATATTGTGTTAAAAGTTTATGGATATCATATTGTGCACATATGAATATGTCCTAGAGATGTTAGCAATTGTGTATGTGAGCATTTTCATATTTTATTAGGCTTTTAGTGCAAATTTTCACTCCCTTTGTTAAAAAAATATAAAGTATTTTTAATTAAATTTCTTCTCCAATAAAATAATTACTTGTTTTTAAATTAATCTTATATTTTCATATTTATTCTTATTAAATATCCTATAATAAATATAAAGTCATTAATTAATATGGATGCTTTTTTTTAAAAAAGCAATGATTATACCTCGATGGATTAAAAATACCTTATATTTTTAAACATTCAACTCCTTAAAAAATATTTTATATTTTTTAACAAAAAGAATATGTTTTAGAAGCTCTAAGCGAGATCCTCTTTTTTTTTTTTTTAATTATCAACTCAAGATCCTAAATTTTAACGCAAGATAATTTAATTTTTATAATTTTTAATTTAAAATAACTCAATCCTTATTATCTATGGACTTGGCGCAATTCATTTCTATAATAATTTAATTCAAAAAATTATAATGACTAAATTGTATTAAGTCAGAAACTAAATTAATAGAAAATTTGAAGATCACCGGTTACGTTGGCCTTTTTTCTGTTCAACTCATTTTTCTCCCAATTTCTTTAAATTCATTTTTTTATTTTAAAATTAATTTTTTATCATTTTAAGAATAGATTTTTTATAATACTTAAAAAATATAAAGGACTCAACTCTTCTTTTAAATTTTTTTTTGTGGATGTTAAAATTTAAAAATCAATGTTAAATATATTTTAAACACTATCATATAACAATATTACCATTTTGATTTTTTAAAGCAAATATCTATACTCAAATATATGGTCTCTCAATATAAAATAAGGTAAAAATGAAAAAAATTAATATAATATTTGACATATATTTTAAAAATTAAACTTTTTTTCAGGTATTTGAACTAAGTCTGAGTTCCATCGGGCTTTATTTGTGCCTGCTCAAACATAAAAATAAACAATTTCTTAAGGCCAATTCTAAATTTTTCTAGCTCATTGAAGTTAGTATAAATTACCGCACCAGCTTCATGCGTGGACTACATGAATTGAGGGTATTGAAATAGAAAAATATTGAGATCTCAATTCTTCTAACTAAATTACAAGGTACATGTCAAATAAAATCAGATCACCAATTTATTGTTTTCATAACCAGTGATCTTTTTAAGTGCAAGGCCACAGCAAAAATCATGTAGGGAAGACAAGACTGAGTCAAACCCAAAAAAAAAAAGAAAAAAGAAAAAAAAAAGAAAAAGGTTGTGGCAGGTTGTGGGAAATTTTAATATCATCATCGTCCCGGAACACATTACTACAATAACTTGCTTTTCTAAGAGCTTAATCGATGATGACAGTGTAGGCTCCCGTGATCAATTTCTTAATCTTTTTGATATAATCGCTGAGACGATGGTTCTGAAAATCTGTGTGAGGCGAGGGCAAGAGCCTTAATCGGATTAAAATAAACAAGGACTTTGTTAAATTCTTCATCCCAATCTTGAAAAGTTCGGTAGTTATACTAAGGATGGAATCCAAAAAACTTGTGAATCCTTTTAACAAGTTGTCGTGCTCATCGTGGACGAGACCGCAACAGTCAGTCTACCTCACCGGCATCCATATTTGTCACGGAGTTCCATCAAAAGACTGTGTGGTCTGATAACAGGGCCCCAATAAAATTTCACGACAAAAGTAACATTTTGGTTTTTAAACTTCCCTGAAGCCGAGGCCACCGTTGTTTTTATCTTTAGTAGAGCATAATCCCATGAAACAGGACGAGGGATTTTAAATCCGTCACACGAGTTCCAAAGGGCCACGTATTTCCAGCAAGATGAATTCTTCACTCAATTGCAATGCTCTATCATGGTTCACATTGCTGGAGCGAATCAATGATCCCTTCGTGACCGTGGACCATGGTATTAGTCCGGGTAAGCCCCATGTATCTTCAACACCAACAATCCTGACCCACAAGTTCTGGATCCGAATGCGACCCGACCAAGGTAGCTCCGGCGTCTTGATCCGAATCACAGGCCATTGTTTATTTATTTGACTGTCTTAAGCCCAAAAGGCCGAAACCTTCAAAGAAGGCAAGCCCATTATGCTTCAGAGAAAGAAATCATCGGTGGGTTGTCGACTTTGCTAGCATTTCGCAATTGCGCATGAAGCTTTCATCCCCAAGCTCCCTCTTCTTCCCCTTCCATGCTCAAACTGCGGAGCATCAGACGAATACAGAAAATCAGGTCGTCTTTCTCTGCTCTGAGATTTCACTCTACTCACGCACTCGAACTTCCGCTCCATCAAGAAGCCGACAAGCATATACCTGAACAACCCCTAACCCAATCCCAGATCAAGACCCTAGTTCTCAACAACTACGCTCACGGTAAGTTCCTCAACCTCGTAACCAATGTCGTCGCTTTGCCCACCGTCCTCCTCACCGCCTGCCACAACCTCACTACCCCGCCTGCCGACCGTGCTCCCGACGCGCCTTCTTCAGCTTCCCTTGTTGAATCAATCTCCAGGCGATTCTCCATCGAAGAGATGGCTCGAGAGCTTTGCGATAATAGGTTCGATGTCGGAGCTTGCTGTGTCACATTACTGCCTCTGAGGAAGAACGGGGAGCCTTTGGTTTTGCCAAATTTGAAATTGAAGGTGTTGATTGAGGCTATTAGGATGGTGTTGGAAGTGGTGTATGATGAACGGTTCGTGACCTTCGCCTACGGCGGCCGTGTCGGAATGGGACGGCACACGGCTATAAGGTACCTGAAAAACTCGGTGCATAATCCCACCTGGTGGTTTACTGTTGGCTTTAATCGCCAGAAGTTTGATCAAAGTCATGTAGATAAGTTATGCTTGTTTATTGAACATAAGGTAGAGGACAGTATTCTGGTTGAATTGATGAAGAGGTTGTTTGAATATCAAGCTCTGGAAATTGAACTGGGCGGGGCTTACCTAGGAAGGGGGTTTCCTCAGGAATGTGGGCTGTGTACTATTTTGGTAAATATTTACTTTGATGGCTTTGATAAAGAAATTCAACGCATACGACTTACGGAAAGTCAAGAGAATCCTAAATTGGATCCCAAGCTAATTGTTTCTACATCTGATGTATTCTACAAGCCAGTGAAGATATATGCAGTGAGGTACTTGGATGAGATAATTATTATAACATCTGGCTCTAAGATGTTTACAATGGACTTAATGAAACAAGTTACGAAGCATTTGGAACTCCATTTGGAGTTACAGGTTAATAAATTGAATACGGCTATTCATAGTGCAGTGTCAGAGAAGATTAATTTTCTTGGAATGGAATTACAGGCAGTTCCACCTTCTGTTTTGCACCCTCCAATGTCGGAGAAAGCAATCCGTGCACGGAAGAAGTACCTTAGACAGAAGGAAGTTAGAGCTCTTGAATTGAAAAATGCTAGAGAAAGAAACAGAAAGAAATTGGGGCTGAAGATATTTTGTCATGTTTATAAGAAGCTGAAGCGAAGTAATGACTTTAAATTTGAATTTAATATTGAAAATGAAGTCAGAGAAATTTTTAAATCTTGGGCTGATGAAATAGTGCAAGAGTTCTTGGGGAACATAGAGGAGTGTCGAGAATGGCATCGAAAGCTGTCAGCTGGTGATTTTCTTTCTTTAAACCACATCAGGAATCAACTACCGCCAAAGCTTGTTGATTCATATGATCAGTTTCAAGCCCAGGTAGACAAAATTTTGAATCCTAGAAAAGCTATCAGGGCAATAGAGGAAGAAGAAAGGAGGGCAAAGGAGGAAGAAGAACAAAAGTATGCTAGGAGAACAGTTGAAGATTTGACCAGGCTCTGTATGAAAGTTGATGCACCAATAGTGGCCATTAGGAAGGCTGTAAAAATGGTTGGGTTCACAAACCATATGGGTCGTCCAAGACCAATAGAATTCCTCGTGGCTCTCGAGGATGCTGATATTATCAAGTGGTATGCTGGCATAGCAAGAAGGTGGCTTGATTTCTTCTGCTGCTGCCATAACTTCATGACGGTCAAAACTATTGTAACTTATCATTTGAGGTTTTCTTGTATCTTGACGCTAGCGGAGAAGCATGAATCCACTAAACGCGAAGCCATTAAGCATTACAGCAAAGATTTGAAAGTCTATGAAATAAATGGGAACGAAGAAGTGAATTTTCCCACTGAAAGGGAGGTGAAGATGATGGGAGATAGAAATCTCTCAGACCCAAAACCTGTTGATGGAGCTTTATCTTTGGCCTTAATTAGACTGGCATCTGATGAGCCCCCTTCCTGTTGTATTGCTCACTTCTGTGACAGAACGACTCGTGTCCTTTATCGAGTACGTTTGCTGCAAAACAGCTTAAACGTGAACCCGTTGGACGAAGAGACATGGGTCCCAGGTATGGGTGCAATTCATGAAAACCTGAACAGACGATGCCTCCCTCTCTGTGTTGATCACATGAATGATTTATACTTGGGAAAAATCACTCTCCAAGACGTTGACTGTTCTTCTTCTGTATACGTAGACTGAGACTATTGCTTGCATAGTCGGCGAAATTTGAAATAAAATAGGCGAGCCCCTTGTCACGTTCCAGGGTTGAAGTTTTGACTTTCAGGAAGACACTCCAGTGTGCTAGTTTTGCTGATTTGGAGGGTCTACATGTTTGCAAAGCATTAGTTTGTTTGATGATGATGACGACCTTAATGCGGTTGATGAATTTGATTCAAACGACGATTCATTACACTCGAATGCAATTATATGTTAATGGCCTTATTCCTAGTGGAACATTCTAGGGAGTTCTAAACATCTCTACATTCTCCTTATGATCAAGAATTGTGGCTAAATATCTAACATGCATAAGATATTAAAATTCGGTTTGACTGTTCTAAAAAGTTTAGATAACTTCTGAAGAATTTAAGGCCATCGTTTACTTTTAACAAATTTTCTTAGTATACGTGAATTAATTAAAAGTGTTTCCTGAATACAATTAAAGGAGTAGTAGGATGGATATACAATTTTTAGCCTTTTAAATTTGTCTAAAAAGCAAAATATGATGCTGCGGCCTAGTTTAGATGAGAAGTTAAATATCAAAGGTTCACATCATTTTAATGTAAAAATCTGTTTATAACTTATTTAAAAAACAAGATTTAAAAATTTAAGTTGAGTAAGAATAAGAAGTAAAAATGTAATTTTAAAAGTAAATGTATATTTTACAAATTTTAAAATAAAATAAAATATTATAAGATGCTAGGTATTTATAGCACATACAATTCTTTTTTTTTAACCAATGTTATAAAAGTAAAATGTATTGACTACCTTTTTATTTTAGTTTAATGATACATACTCCTTCGTTAAAAAATGTAAGATATTTTTTAAGAGGTTAGATATTTAAAAATATGAAACATTTTTAATCTTTCGAGGTGTAATCATTATTTTTTTTAAAGTGCCCTTATTGATAATTAAAGATAGGGTTAATTTAAAAATATGTAACTACTTTATTGGGGGTGAGATTTAGTTAAAAATATCTTATATTTTTAAATGAAGAAAGACCATTTTTCTATTTTGAAAAAACTTGCATAAAAAAATGTTATATAAACCAATCTCATTTTTATTTATCTAACTATTAGTTGATTGATAAGTTTAACTTTTAAACTCGTAATTTAATCAAAATACTCCTCTTTAATATGAGAATTATCTAAGCATCTATATTTGCCAAAAAAATTTTTTTTTTTGTGTACAACTAAAAACAATATAATAAATACATTTTCAAAGTTTTATCGTGTTATAAAATTTATTAATTTTTTATCATATTATAAAAACTAAAATTTTAATGTTTATCAAATTTATTAAAACTTATTTATTTATATTTTTTAAATTACAAAAAACATATTTCAAACACATTTTGTCCATAAAATGATATAATTTCCATAAAAATATCACTAGATTGGGCACCAATGATTTCTTATTGGGTCAAAATCTTGGCTGATTGATTATCATCATCCATTAATTGATTTCATATGGAGGGGTTGAATATATTTTTCTTGAGAGATTAAACAGTAAGAGGTAAATGAGCGTCCCTGGGATCCTTCAAGGGCAGATCGGCTCAGCAGTGGGGGATGCAGTCCAAAATTCTGAGTTCAGGTTCCATGTCGTGGGCTGTTCTACCGAGCAGGTATGCACATCTGAGTGCTTTACGGTGACAGCGATGGATTTCTATTTCTACCTCAGCAGCAAAGGTGACTCCGAATGCAAGGCGTCGACTGATAGAAATCCCCAATATGAAAATACTCTGCAAACAACCTTTTAAGGAAATTAGGCCGTTAAAATTATGATTCAAATTTTTATAATTTTTTATAATTATATATATATATGTGTGTGTGTATTATCTTGGTATAAATTTATTATATCTCTATTTGATATTTTATAAAGTATTTATTATCATTTAAAATAATATTTTTAATTGATGAGAAGCTCTCTCTCTCTCTCTATATATATATATATCTATCTTGTCTCTCCATCCTTAAAAAAGAAGAGACAATTATTATAATTTTTATTTTTTATAGTGAAATTATTTGCTCATTGCTTGTAGGTTTTTCATCTCTCAAAATTGGGAGTTTTCTTATGTTAAATTTATTGTGTTATCTTTTATTAATTTCTCTAACTTTTTTATAATTTTTAATTATTTTAACCTATTTGCTTTCGCTAATTATTTGCGTACTTCCTATCATCGAGCTTCGATATCTCTCACTAGTAGCTAAGGTGAGTGTTATGTAGTTTATTTGATGCAAAATTTACTTGTTTCTTACTTTTGTTTTGCTGTGGAATATGATTCTTAAGGAGAGATCGGGGTGACATGGAAGTGATCCGGTCGTTAGGATGTTTCTGTTTTGTGATGTAGAATGGTCATCTGTTAAAACAATCCAGCAAGGTAATCAAATATACGAAATTTTCGTGGTACTTGTAGGTGCTTCTGCGTCTAGTTAATGTGGGCAGCATCTTACAGGACTGCGTGGCATTTAGGATAACAATAGATGAACATAAATTATAAGATTTCTACAATTTAAAAAAGGGAGGTTCTAATTCATATTTTCGTTCAGGGTTTATGTTTGTGCATGCTCCTCTAGTTGCTTACACTTCAGATTTATTTGATGCGTATATTACGCTATACAACGTGCTGCCAATATAGTGATGCATTGCTGGTTCTGTTCAAGTAACTTTTACTCGAAAGTTTGGCTAATGCATGGTTCATTTGGGAAGAGATTGAGCTTCAAGAAATAGTGAATATTCTTATGCAAAAATGTATAATATACCTTAAGGATTTTCTATGGCTCTTTTTTGTGAAGTCCAGAGATGAATATTGAATATTCTTCCCCGGACTGTAGTTTTTATTAACAATTTATTATAGTTAACAACTTTTGAAGACGTTTAATATTTATTGCACATTGTCTGTAGGCTTCGAGGATTCAGTTTAGGAGCTTTTCATGCTTGCTGTGTTAAATGAACAACTAGTAAAGTAGAAGATGAGGTTGGTATCATTGAGTCTCCTCAAATATCAGGCGAAGGATCTCTTTCATTCAAGACATTTCACAGTGTAGGACACGCTTCCCTCAACATTATTGTGCGCAAACTTCCTTCAGAAGCTGATGCAAGAAGCAAGAAAAGAGGAGGATGATACGGAGTATGAACTGGAAACACCTGTGGGTGAAGTACATGGCAATGGTAGGAAGGATGTTGAATTAATATCCGAACAAGACTCATCCTATGAAAAAGAGGGTGTGGAGGATTTAAACAGTGAGTCGGAGTTATCAGATACTTCCTCCACTTTTTATTGTTACTTTTCACCTGTATTTTTTATAAGCAACATTGTCTATTTCAATAAGTATTTATTATAAATTTTTTAAATCATCCCTCATATTTACATTAATGAGAAATAATTAATGCATGCTTATGATGATTAATATAGGGTATTTTAATTTAATTTTTTTATTTTTAGATATAATTATTACAATTAACTGACTTTCTTAAATTGTATGATACAGAGTATTTTGAGATTGACTCAACTGAAAAAAGAATCACAGAAGAAAGGGATTCAATCCCAACTATTCAGGGCAATCACTAGAACCCCGGGTTTGTCTATTAATTCTGTTCTTGAGAAGCGGGTTGAGGAAGGGAAAGAATTAATTTGAGAGGCTGTGTGAAATCAACGCCTGCAACATATGGAATGTGCAGAGACAGGTAAGCAGAAGATGGCTGAGGATCTAGATCCAGTGTACCGTTGAAATACATGCCAAACAATTTTGTTTGAGGCAGAATCATTTACTAAATATGAGCATATTTTTTTATAAAAAAATTCAAACATTAATCCATACTGATTCATTTTGTGAAACTTAACCCTATTGATTTGTATGTTACTTTTACTTTCCAATCATTTCCCGGGGTATACCATGTCTTACTGAATCTTCCTTATTAACAAGACCAGGTACATTTTTGGCAATTTGACGGAAGATAGGAGCCCGTGAAAGTTACAAGAATGTCCCTACCCTAACCCCCCCCCCCCAAAAAAAAAAAACGTAAAAATATATAAATAAAGGAAAGGTTAAAAGGCAAAACATATGTGAATAGAAAGGCTTGAGTATTACTTTCATTCTTAATAAAAGATACACTGTGAAAGGCTTCTAACATCCTAAATCTAAAATACTTTGCAAGAAGTTAATAACATTAAATTATCTTTTTTCACAAATATCTATACTAATTATGCAGAAAACAATGATATAATAAATTAAAGGTAATTAATATAAATTATTTTAACTTTAAGATAATATTGAAAATTAATAATACTGTTTTTCAATTTTAATGACATAAACTATTTTTATTGCTTTTACATATATTTCTATTAAAAGTAATTATATTTAAAATACAGTTAGATATTAAATACAATACAAACTATATAAATTATTTTAACTACATTTCAAAATTCTCTATGTATAAAGTAGTTAAAAGTGTATTCCCTCTAATTTCATTTATAAAGTACATTTTAAAAAGTTTATTTGATCATGTTTATAAATTATAGTGTAACTTTTAAATAATATTTAAAAAATATTTTTAGAATTATCTTTCATAAAAAAAAAGATAATACGAAAATATTTTTTAAATTTGTTATATAAAAATATATTTAAAATTTTACTCTTTTTATTTTAATATTAATGTAGTTTAGAAAAGAGCACATTCTATCTTCGCTTTTGTTTAGGTTAAAGCTGCATGAATACTGACTCATATGAGGACCAAGTGCGAATGGGGAAACACTGTGCAGAAAGTGGGGAAGATTCAATTTCAGGATTAGTCTCGAAGGGGGAAGATTCATTGGCGCGCGTCCAGCATTAACCTCGTAAATTATATATACTGAGCAGAACTGCAGAAGTAGATAGGTGATGAAAGAAAAGATAAAATTCAATTTTCAGTCAGCTTAGTCCGTTCCGCACCAATTACTCTGTCCTGTTCCAGAGTCAAGTCCAAGGCGTGTCAGGACCGTTTCACACAAAATATGGCGTGCAAGGGAGTTTCCCAACCTTCCCCATCCAATAGTTTCGAACAATGAAACTCTAGAATTCTTCGAAAGTAACAGACGGCTTCATTTCTCAAGAATTCTCCATTCATTTTATCTCACATGATTTTTTTTTTCTCTGGTACAATTCATTCATGGCGATCCTTAAGATAACCCAAAAGCACCATAACCGCTTCAACAACCCCTTCCCTCCTGCCCCATCAAGTATTCCTTTCGTTCAAGGGTCTCTTTTCCTCAATTCCAAAACACTGCATTCACATGAAATCTTTGCAATCGGTAATGATTTTCAGCTTTCCTGGTTCTCCGACAATGGCGGATACCTCTCAATTTCGCATCTTTCTCAGCCAAGTCGACCCATTTGGTCTACTGTCCCAGGACAGGCCTTCGTCTCCGCTGCATTGGCTGACACCGAGGTGGAAGAAAGCAGGGGATCCTTCCTTGTCAAGGACAGAGGTGTTCATTTGGTCTGTCCTCACCAAACCATTGACTCTATTAGGGTGGTTAATCCATGCGACCGTCGTCGGGAAACCGAGGTGGCAAATTCTCCTTCTGGGTACCTGGGATTAAGTCAGAAAAGGGATATCAGAGGTATGCATCTTCCTACTTTGCTGATCACGGGAAGGCTTTTCAATACGACGACGAAGAATAGAAAGTTTCAGAAGCAAGTCACGCATTCAAATATGCAGTTCAAGGCAACAGGACCCTCTGCCTCCGCAAGGTACTGGGTTTTGTTCAGTCAGAAAAACAATAATCAGGTTGGATTTCATGTTAAGACTGAAACACCAAAAATCATTTCACGCAAGCAGAGCTCTACAACAGTTTCAGGAATGTACCGAGGATTTAAGAAGAGGCTGATTAACCGAAAAAGAAGATTTGGTTGGTTTTGGAATCTTTCGAGGCCAAGAGGTTTTGTCTTATTTTCATCAACAGAGGAAGAAATGGCAAAATTTAAAAAACCAGAATCAGCAGAGTTCAACAGGATTTGGGTGACGTATGCAACTGATGAGGATGAGAGATTTTACGGTTTCGGGGAGCAGTTCTCTCACATGAATTTGAAAGGGAAAAAGATACCCATTTTTGTTCAAGAACAGGGAATTGGAAGAGGAGATCAACCTATCACCTTTGCTGCTAACTTGGTCAGTTACAGGTAAAACAGAGCACAAGCTTCATATGCTCAACCTGTAAAGCATATGTTGTTGACAGCATTTCACTGATTGGCAGGGCAGGGGGTGATTGGAGTACCACTTATGCTCCTTCTCCATTCTACATGACATCTAAAATGAGGTCCATTTACCTTGAAGGATATGATTATACCATCTTCGATCTGACAATACCGGATAGAGTACAGATCCAGGTATTCTTTCTTTCATATAATCTACCTTCGAACATGTAGACGTAGTTTCTAATTCCAGCCCTTCTCCTTTCCTTTCATTTTGTTTTTCCTTTTACTAGAAACACGCAGTTTCTAATTTTCTGTGAAATGGAGCTTGCAGATACATGGAAATTCAGTTGACGGGCGGATATTGCATGGGAACTCACCTTGTGAACTCATTGAACGTTTCACAGAAACGATTGGAAGGCAACCTGAGCTTCCAGAGTGGATAATATCTGGTGCTGTAGTCGGAATGCAGGGTGGCACAGAAGCAGTACGTCATATCTGGGATGAACTAAGGGCCCATGACCTTCCCATTTCAGCATTTTGGTTGCAGGTAATTCCTTGAGGAAAGGGAGCAACACAATAATATGCAGTTTTAGCAGACTTTTTGATAACCTATAGTGCAACTGCCTTCTATAACGTCTTTCAATCCTAATGTGAACTTCTAGCATATAGTGATGTCACATTTTGATATTTTGTATATTTACTTTGAATTTGTAATTGTTGAATAGGATTGGGTAGGGCAAAGAGAAACTTGTATTGGTTCACAATTGTGGTGGAATTGGGAAGTGGATGCACAAAGGTATAGCGGATGGAAGGACCTTAACAAAGATCTTAGTGCTCAGCAAATCAAAGTGATGACATATTGTAATCCATGTCTAGCTCGGGTAATACATTCTTTGAGCACTAGGTATAAAATATTTCGTTAGACAGGAGCTGGAGACTGGAGACAAAAATCCACTTATATAAATTTGTTGTCTGACCCTGTAGGTTGATGAGAAGACAAACAAAAGAAGAAACCACTTTGAGGAGGCAAAGCAGTTGGACATCTTAGTGAAAAACAAGAACGGGAATCCATACATGGTTCCTAATACAGCTTTTAATGTGGGCATGTTGGATCTAACACACCCAAAGACTGCAACATGGTTCAAGCAAATTCTACGAGAAATGGTGAATGATGGTGTTAGAGGATGGATGGCTGATTTTGGGGAAGGCCTTCCTGTGGATGCCGTTCTCTATTCAGGTTTTCTTCTTATCTTCTTTCACCCAGAGCTTCGACACATCGGAACAACTCAGGACTTTTCTGAATGATCCATGTGATCATCAAACAGAAAGAAATGGAAGTGGGCCAAAGCAAGAAAGGAGTATTTGGACGAGGCTCTTTTCTTCTTTTGAATTTCATATCCATTTCCAGTGACTAACAAATATCCACAACTTTAACGAGCAACCAGAAGATCCAGGGGCTATTGGTTGGGAAGCATACCTTTGCTTCTATCTACTGGATCCTAGTCCAGTTTCCTTTTTAAACACACGCTCACACATTCATAAAGGGGGAACAAATTCAATCTAATTTAATAGGTTTCAATGATGACTGTACACCCACGACCACTTCTGTTAACTACTTGATCTGCGAAGCTGATAATTCTCCCCTCCCCACAACTCCCAAAAAAGAAAAAGAAAAAAAAAGAAAAAAGAAAAGAAAAGAAAAAAAAAAAGAAAAGAATGTTCGAAGAGCATATAGCAAGAAGAACTTGTTAGGGCTTGTGAGTACTAAGATTTGGTACCCTACGTTTCAGGTGAAGATCCTATTTCAGCTCATAACAAATACCCAGAACTATGGGCCCAAGTCAACAGAGAGTTTGTTGAAGAATGGAAAAATGACAATTTGGATAAGGCAAAAGAAGAGAGCTTGGTTTTCTTCATGAGGGCTGGTTTCAGAGATAGCCCCAGATGGGGGATGCTATTCTGGGAAGGAGACCAAATGGTTAGTTGGCAGATGAATGATGGAATCAAGAGTTCTGTTGTTGGCCTACTAAGCAGCGGAATTTCAGGGTTTGCTTTTAATCACAGTGACATAGGAGGCTATTGTACAGTAAACTTACCTATAATCAAGTACACAAGAAGTGAGGAGCTGCTTTTGCGATGGATGGAACTCAATTCATTTACCACCATCTTCCGCACCCATGAAGTAAGTAGTATACACATGCATCATGACAATTTCTCTCGTGATTTCCTTTTTCCATCTTCACAGCCAATTCACATCAAGTTTGTTAAAGCATGTATCATAGTGAAGAACCCTGCTTAACAATGAAAATATTCGTTTCTGACATGATACTCCTGAAAAGAGAAGATTCACCTCCTAAGTTCTATAATTGTTACTTCTTTTCCATAGCTATTTCGAAAGTTACAGAAATGGTTTGACTGGTATTGCGATCCTCGTAAATCATTCACATTCATTTCAGAAAATACCGGTTTTCTGTATAAATGCTTACTCTTTAAAAAGGAAAACGGCATTATACATAGAGATATCTATTTTGAAAAATTCCTTATTCTGAATAATATGGGCCATCTTAAGGGCCACGAGAAAGGGAACTTTCAATTTCAATAAATCGTTGCTAAAGTTTGACGGCAACGCATTAAATCTCTGAGACTACTTTTCCTGGAATACCCAACTTGTACATCAATCGGTTTCTGAAAATTTTGTATCTTCGGCAAACAGGGAAATAAACCATCTCGCAACAGCCAGTTCTACTCAAACCAACGAACACTGTCACATTTTGCACGCTTTGCAAAAGTGTACGCAGCCTGGAAATTTTACCGTATTCAACTGGTGAAGGTGATTCCAAAAATCCTTGCACCAATTTAATGCCAGATTTTGTAGATTCAGTTCAGCAAACACCTAACATGTCCTTTTCAAGTTCTTTCTGCACAGGAAGCTGCACAAAAAGGGCTGCCTGTATGCCGCCACCTATTTCTCCATTACCCAGGTGATGAACATGTGCTTCAGTTGAGTTATCAGCAGTTCATGGTTGGTTCTGAGATTCTAGTGGTGCCTGTTCTTGACAAAGGAAAGAAAAAAGTTAAAGCCTATTTTCCATTGGGAGAGACTAGTAGTTGGCTACATATCTGGACGGGGAAAGTGTTCTCTGAAAAAGGAAGTGAAGCATGGGTAGAAGCTCCATTAGGAAATCCTGCTGTATTTATTAAGGTTGGCTCCATAATTGGGGAAACCTTCTTGCAAAACCTAAGAAGTTTTGGCATTCTTTAAAACAATAGATGTAAAGCTCTTACGGTCTAAGTAGCTTATCTAGCCATATCTTTTGAGCAATGAGCTCAGACTCAAGTCATTGCAATTGAATTTATTTACAGAAATAACTGAAGGCCCTCAATTATACACGTCATGTTCATTCGGCTAAACATCCAATCAATTAAAAACTTGCTCTATTCCTACTATTAGTTAGAACAATTCTAATACTGAGCCCCCCTATTTACTTATGTTTGGGCTTTTGTGGTATTTAATTTTAATCACTTTCATCATTATTTCTTCCATCCGAATGCTGTTTTCTTCATTGCTGTTGGACTAAATCTCCACCAACAGGTCCGTAAAAAAACTCGACACTGCAGTTATTTCCTGGCAAACTGGAAGACTAGACATTCTCAGAATTCACTACCATACCTTATGGAAAACATCCTATTTGGGCCCCCTGTAAACATCTAAAATCATCGAAATAATTTGAGCAGTGATACATCAGCTAAATCTCCATCAAAATCAAGGCCACCCATTTGATCATTGACTACCAGTACAGTGTTTGAAAACAGGAAACCAACGGATATGATGCCAAATGCAACTTAGCAGGACTTCGTTGCTTAACTGGAGTCTGACGTCTCGCACCTTGGTTATGTTTCTTGGATGCTTACAGGTTTATCAACCCAGAAAATTCTACCTTCTATATAACAAGCCTTGTGAAATTTCATCCTTCAAAGCTAACCTTGCGCCCTTCTTTGATTCATGACATTATTAGAAATGCATTCTGCTTTTAGCTTAATATCACAAAACTAACCAGAGTTTTGCAAAATCCTTAATACTATTTCCCCCAGACAAAAACATATCTAGAAAAAAGATACCTCACTACTTTCCAACACTACTTTCAACTGCTCTCAAAAATTAAGAAAGAAACATATAGAATGAATTTCCTTTCCAATTCTCCAATAAATCAGAGCCATATAATATTCATCAAAAGAAGCACTTGATAAAAAACACATAAGCCATCAACTTGACTACTAATGACATTTACACTTTATGTTTAGTGCACTGTATATCTTCAAAGTTCAAATATAAATCGATGTTCATCGCTTATCAACTACGCTTGGTGTCTATGTTGTTTGGACTTTCTTGCGAAGAAAAAGACATCTCCCAACTTTCAAACAATAAGCCCGAAATAACGATCGCTCATTCTTAAAATTCACAGATAATTATTCTGGTATTCCATAGATAGAACGTGTTAAGCCTATACCTTCACAAGTAAATCGGAGAGTTGAAGCGCATCCTCCAAAAGCATGGCGAGAAAATATGCGAACCCGTTTGTCGAATTGTCATTGTGGACGCTTGAAACTCGTGCTTGCATTACTTCAAGACAAATCGAGAGAGGAATGCGACTTGAATCGAGTCAGCAAGGCAGAACTTGCATAAGAAGTGTGTACATTCGTGACAGGGTAGGAATGGGGTTGATGTTTATGATTTCCATGTGGAAGAACAATTTGATGATTTTCAACTTTCAAGTGTTTCCAGCAAAAAAAAAATAAAAAGGTCGATGTTCCATGCTTTTTGGATGCAGCGGTCGCGCTCCCCCCTGCGGAATTCGAATATTTTAGACGCATATTCTCTCTTCGGTGCCGTGGAAACGCTACTTTTATTTATTTATTTATTTGTTTATTTGGAAAATTTTCTTCAAAGAAAAATAATAATAAAATTATTTTAAAATATATAAATGACAATTTAGTTTTTTTAAAATATCATAATTTTTTAAAGACCCTATGACTTTTTTGTTATTAATAAACTTATATAAATTATTAAATTATCTTTATTAAAAATAAATGATTTATAAGTTTTATTTAAATATTCATAATTTTTATTCTTATATTCACAACAATGTAACAAAAAATAAGAAATAAACATGCAAAATTGTGATTTGCTATTACATCATTACGAATATGAGAAAAAAATTGTGAATATTTAAATAAAACTTATAAATTATTTATTTTTAATGAAAGTAATTTGATAATTCATTAATGATAGAAAAGTCCTTAAAAATTTTAGGAAATTATCACAGTTTGAGAGATTAAATTATCATTTATATATTTTAAAAATATTTTATTATTATTTTTCTTTCTTTAAAGCTTTACCCAATGACGATGCTGATATAATATTACATCAACAGTTCAGAATTGTAAAATTTTTTGTAGACTATGATTAAAATATTTTTTTCTACTTCTAAATAATCTATAATTGTTTATTGATTGATCAAGTTTTAACATTTTAAATTTATTTATTTATTTTTATATAATTTTATAAGAATTACTCCTTCTGATTCTATTTATAAGACACCTTTTATAAGTAATTTTTGATTTAAAATATAAAACATCTTGTAATAATAAACAATATTTTTTCCAATTTTACCTTATCTCGATCAGCATAAAAATATTTAATGTCATTGCATTATTATTTAAAATTAAAAGTAAAAATAAAAGTGCATCTTACTTTTTTATGATATCAAGAAAAAGCATAACTTTTTTTAATATGTATGAAATGATTAAAAGTATTTTATAAAAAAAAAATCAAAGAGAGTAAATCTCAACTATCCAATTTTCAATCCATTAGTAGAGGATGAGATATAGGAAAAAAAGAGAAATAGAATGAGAGGATCCAAATCCATATTTTCTTGCGGAGTTTATTTTAGGTTTAAGATTAAAGTATCATTGTGGGTGTATGCTAATACTAATTTTTTATTTTCAGGAGAATTTTAGTTAAGAACTCCAATAGAGATTTAATTTTAGGTTGGTAATTTTTTTTTTAAATTTTAGTTCAGTTCAAGGGAAAAAATCAAAAAAATTTTAATGATGAACAGATCAAAATATCTTTGATTTATTATACAGAATTATTAATTGTTAATTTTTTTGTTGCACTTGTTAATTTGCTAATATCACTAGTGAATTACATCATTTGTTAGACAATCAGTAACATTTATTGTTAACTTATTAACTTTACTTATTAATTTACTAATACTAGTTGTAAATACACCAATTGTAAATACATATTTACAACTGGTGTTAGTAAATTAATAAATAAAGTTAGCAGTTTAATAAATGATATTGCTGTTTATGATTGAAAAATTAATGTCAAGTCTTATATTGATATGTTAACTTATGTAATTTACAACTTATATCCGTAAATTAACAAGTGAAGTAAGAAAATTAATAACAAGCCATTTTGCATAACAAGTGAATGATATTTTAGTTTTTTTCATTGTTGAGATTCTTTTAACTTTTACCCTTTAGATTGAATTAAAATTTTAATTTTTTTGAGCTCACTTGAAATTAAATCTTTACAATAATCCTTAACTAAAATTCTCTGTTTTTTTCTTTGGATTTCTGGAAAATTACAACACTTTATTACAACTTCATATGCATCAAAATGAACCAAGAGAAAATTCACTAGAAGAAAACCTTTTACCATGACTTGGGCATATATTTATTTAAAGATAAACGAACAAATTATTTTTTAAATTTTAGGTCTAGTGTCATAAATCAATCTTGCATTCATTTATTATATAACTTATTCTTAACTTTTAAAAAGATCCAATCTGACTTTTTTACTATTAATAAAAATTAACTTTTATCATTAATTTAACCAAAAAAAAGATAAAAAAGGACCTAAAAATTATATAAAATAACAAAAAAAAATTAGTCCCTTCTTATAATATTTTTAATCTTTATCTGTAATTTTGAAGTCTTTTATTATAATTTTTTGGTTCCTTTGCATAATTTTTGATGTCCTTTTTTTTAATCACTTTTTGATCAATCAACAGTTAAAATTAATCATTATTAATGACTAAAACTAGATTACACTGTTCTTAAAAGTTTAAAAAATAATTTATACAATGAATAATTTTAAGACCTACGATGCTACTAAACTTGAATTTGAATAATTTGCTCGTTCACCCTGTTAAAACCCATAAACTGCTATTTGAATTGGAACACCAGAGTAGCTTCCGGCATTTTTATTTTTTCAACTGGAAATTCTGTAATCAAATCAAATTTAATATATGCAATTTATATAGATCAAAATACAAATTATCACTTCCTTTAGTAATTACTATATGCAATTTGTATAATATTCCCAATCTTACAAAGCAAACTTAGTTGAAAAAGATTTATTCTTTACCATCAGTATTTCAAAGGAGATTAATTCCTGCTTCTGCAAAAAGGCTCCATGCGTTTCATTTCATAATAAAAGAAAAAAGAATGATGCACTGAGCGTGCCATAAACTACAAGTAAAACCAAGTTTACAACATGAACTCTGAGAAAACTGCAGGAATCTCAAGCACACGGTAGAAATATTAAACACCAGACAGAGTGGCGCAGAAACACGGAAACAATATACAGAAACTGAAATAGTTCATTGACGGTTCGTCCAGAACGTTGACATAATTGGTATGACTAAAATACAGACCTCCAGTGGCGGCCGAAAGAAAATTAGTAAATTACAAACCTCCAACAACCCTCCAAAATTTTGATAGATCTACATAATGGCAGCTTTACATGAATGCAGTGAAAATGCGTTTCCGATAACTAAATGGCAGCTGTTACCCAAACACCAAAAGAAGAGAATAAAGTTAGTTCTCTGTAGACGTAGGCCTTTGCTTACCACAGTATGGAGGGAAAAATTGGGCTCGACTATGTTGCACTGTAGCTATCAAGGGAAAAACTGCTTCAAATATCCAATTGATCACGGTCTATCATACTTGCAGAGTTTTGTATCAGCTCCTTCCGAACATCCACCTAACACAAATTTGAGTTGCAAATTTAGAATACGACATATAACTACTAGTAATCTGATATATCAAGCGGTCCAAAATAAATTCTCTCCTCTACCAAGCACATCACTCGGTTCTTTCGTGTTTTTGCTTCGTGACCACTTAACCACTATCAGACGATGTTTTGCCATAATTTTAACTCCGTCAAAGTCGATATTTCGAAATTGAAAATATCCACTTAATCCCAACATAGGACACAAAATATCAGATCCTAGACAAATTATTAATCGCTTTTTTCAATGAAATCTTCTAAAGTTGCTTTGCTTGCTGTCGATTTTCTAAACTCAATGTCCATTCAGTCATATTCTTCCGTAGTTATCACCAAGAATCAAATATCTTCGTTAATACGAATCACCTCACAAAATATCACAGTAATAATGCAAATTACCCGAGCTCCCATAAGGGAAGAGAAGACAACATTTGCCTCGGCTGCATCCTCAACCACTAATTGCTTCAACACTCTGCGTTCTGGATCCATTGTTGTTTCCCATAATTGTGTAGGCATCATCTCCCCAAGTCCTGCATTCATAGACCTTAAAATGATATACTATTTATGAACGAGATGTTAAAATAATTTAATTCCCAGAAAACTCATTAAAAGGTAGAGAAACCGTGAGTCTTGTAATACAGCCTGACTCAAGCATAATAGTAATACAGCCTTTAGTCTGTTTTTGAACTAATATATTGATCACTGGAAGTGCACAAAAGGTGTACAAATGATAAAAATAATCATTACATAAACCATTGAAGGAAAGATATGCATTCTAAACCTAATAACCATTCGTAAAATTTCTACTTGGGAACAAAGGTCGATTGTAATTTAAAAGTATATATTTCTCCAAATGAAATAGTAGTAGAAAACAAAAAGCACGCATGCAACACAAAGTAAAATCATACCTTTGAACCTTTGCAAGTTGTATGCTGCATTAGGAGGGAATGAACTCCTAAGTTTTCTAAGGTCAGCATCATCATAGCAATAGTATACTTGCTTTCCCCTTTCAACCTGGTTAGTGCATTTAATATAACTGGAAGTTAGCAAGAAATTACTTCCCATCCAATACCCCCACCCACAAAAAAGAAGAAGAAGAAGAAGAAAAGTGTTCTCTTTCCCTGGGGGGTAAAATTAACATCAAAACTGAACCATAAGCAAACCTTGTAGAGCGGTGGAACACCAACATATATGCAACCTTCATCAAATAAAGCTCTCTACAAGTGGGGGAAAAATATACCGCATCAAATGGATCATATAATTTACATTTATTCTTTAAATGACTTGATCTGGTTTTCTTTGTAAAGTATTCTTTTGAAGAATTTTCCCATCCTTTACCTGATATCTGAAGAAAAATGTCAACAGCAGCGTCCGGATGTGAGCACCATCTACATCAGCATCAGTTAAAATGATAATCTTGTGATACCGGAGTGCATCCTTTTTAAAATCCTCTCCCTGATTCAGCCAATTGGTTTAACATTTTAATTGATACAGAGACTATTGCTAACAAGCAATAAAACTTCCAGCGACTCAGTAGTTTTTTGATTCAGTTGTTCTTAGTTAAGGTCACTCCCCTACCACATTCAGGATTGCACTTAATTTCCCTTTTGGACATGGCATTGCCTCCGAATATAGCGCTATGGTTTCTTGATTTCTTCCTTTTCTCCTTCTCCTCCTCTTCTCTCTTCTTCAAATATCTCTAAACCTTCAAATAATTGCTATTTATCTAGTTTCATACGAGTCTCTGTTGGGAATTTCTAATATCTTAAATACTGGCCTTAATAATTGGGATTGTGAAGACTAAGTAAACAGCTTGAAAACTGCATTTGAGACTATTAGATCACTCTTGTTTATTTTTTGACCTTACTTCTGCTCCTTTATCAATAGCCAATTAGTACAACTAAAAACCAGTTCAATGTAAGCTTAAAATCATAGATCGATATCCAAGAATGTTTTAAATCCTCAAGGCACCTCTAACATAAGAACCCTCAAGGCTTGAAATGTGAGCAAAGCAATGGGTTCAATAAGATCAAACTCTCGACTACTTACAATCATGTCAAAAACAAATTCAATAAATAATATATAGGAAAATTTAACCTTCACTCCAAGCCCAAGAGCAAGAATTAGATTTTGGATTTCTTCATTTTTGTAAATTGCTGCTTCATCCTTCCGTTCAACATTTAGAATTTTGCCTCTCAGAGGAAGAATGGCCTGCACCAAACATTGTCTAATAAAATCATACAGTCGCAACACCTAATGTTTATCAGTTGTGCAAGAGCATGGCCAAAATAACAAAACAGGTAGTTGCAAATATAACATGAACATAATTACAAAATGAAAGCCATCGAATATATGTCTTGGACCAATCGGAAATTAACATCAGAACTTAGGATTTTCATTGGCCCACATGTCAGTAAACAGAGTAAAGATGCAAAAGGTGAAAAATATGTAACATCAATAGTAGGGGAAGAACAAATCAAAATTATCAGAAATGTATCCAGGAATATGAATGCCATATGCAATTATGCATACGGCAACACTACAATAGGAGGAACTTCCAAATATCATCACAACAATATCAATAAATTTACTCTGTTTTTCATTTCCACAAGTAATTGTAAGCTTTCATGAAAATAACCAAGTAATATCATCATTCATCAATATTTACTTCATGGCAGGAAAAAAAAAAAAATCCCCTGCACAATTGATAATATTAACACTATAGATTCATCTACTTTCTGTTGTGTTAAATGTTATCAATAATGTCCGAGGGTGGTAGAGATGGCTATGCAAGAGCAATTTCTTTATTGCTCAAATGGATGAAAGGCTATGGCAATTAAGTTATTCATATCATGATTTCCCTTTGCCCATGCTGCCTGCTGCCTCCTTATTATCAGCTACACAACTGCTTAAAGTCATTAAGCGGTTTTTCACCATAATAGGAATTCATCCTAAGATTTATATTTACCTGGAAACGCCTGTCACGACCTTGTTTAGCACTTCCTCCAGCAGAATCACCTTCAACTATGAAAATTTCTGCAATACATAAATAAGGAAACAACACATTTCATTCAAAATATTAAAAAAACTATTTTACCAGAAAATAAAACAAAGGGGAGTAAAGGGAAACTCACATCAAATGAGCAGAATATTCCATTTCTAATGAAAACGGGTTGAAGCATACATATATATATATATATATATATATAGCTTCTCTGACAAAATAAGAAAACTAGAATACTTGTCCGTTAAGAAGGCATTCCATTCCAAGAAAAGGATGATATAACAGTTCAGCTTAATCTCAACTTCATCAAAGTTATGGTTAAGTTCCAGCCTAAAGCATTCTGACTTAAAAAATGTTTGTGTCGCCTAAAGCTTTATCACCTGAAGTTTGTGTTACAAGCTTCAAAAGTTCAGATGCAAATAACCAAGGATGACATAACAGTGACATGGCAATGTGCAGCCTTCCCCGTTTTGCAGTGTCTTTAGTTAGAAAGCAATGGTATTCAATCAAGATTCCATCTACTGCATCTTCTTTGGGATAATATAGTTTTATGTCCTCTTTGTTGATCTCTACTAATAGTTTCTTTGAGCGGGTGTCCCTTGTGGATCTTTAAAGGAATTGAAAGGCTTTTTTTACATAGAGTCTGATTATTTTATTTTGTTTAGAGGGGATCTTGGTCCTCGTTTTGCAACTTCCTTTGCTTTTTTTTTTTCTCTTCTCATCAATTAATTTAAAAAAAAGGAAAAGAAAAAAAATAAAGAAATTCTAATGAATGGGTTAAAGAACATCAGTCATAAGGTTCACAATTGTCTCTACCAAGTAGAGAAAAAAAATTAATTAAAGACGAGCCAAATAGATACCACATTCTTCAGGATTAGTAGATGAGCAATCGGCTAGTTTTCCTGGAAGAGATGAAGATCTCAACACACTCTTCTGTCTCACCAATTCTCGTGCTCTTTTTGCTGCAAGAGCTGCCTATTTTGGAGATAAATTCACATGAGAAAATGTAACAAATAACAAAATGAAAAACCTGACACAACTCCTGAAGCAATTGGATCAATTAAACTGATTTAATTTTGAAAAATGTTATTTAAATATGCCTACCTTAAAAGCATTCAGAGCTTTAGAAAGTATTAAATCAAGAACATCTGGATGCAACTCCAAATATTCAGTAATGTACTCTTGAATAGATTGATCAACCACTTTTCGCACCTCTGGATTTCCCAACCTCGTCTTTTTAACAGCAAAGAGAGCAAGAAGGAACCACAAAGAACGACATCAAAAGCAGGAAGTGAAATATGCCATGCAAACCCCAATATATGTAGAACTGCTTAATGTTCCAAAAATATCAGCGTTCACTCATGGTAATATAAAATAAGCAGTACCTTTGTTTGTCCTTCAAACTCTGGATTTCGGACCTTGACTGAGACAATGCATGTTAGACCCTCTCTCACATGCTCACCACTTAAGGCAATGTCTTTATCCTGCAATAAGCAGGCAATGCTTCAAAAAACTGAGATTTCAATTTCACTTTTCATAGAAGGGGAAATATTGTGATGGGATTGATGACCTAATCAGAGCCATCCCAACATAAAGTAAATGACCTGAATGTAGAAACAAGATTGATGGGGCAGTGAATAGAGGTGTTAAAGTTGTTACCAGTATTGCAACATGGCGTATGCTAAAAACCATCACACCAGAGTTCAAGTTGCTAATGACACATGCAAAGGTGCTTGGCATGGGTACAGTGGCTTTGTCAGATAGGTCCTCTATAATGTTGTTTATGTCCCAGACATTCTATGCAATCTGCTGTCTGTTAAGAAAACTTCTGCCCAACTACGCTGTGGGTATATTTTACTGATAGAGTGTATTTTTCAGGACTTGAGCTCAGGAAAAATATTGGCAATGTTAAGGAGTTGGGAGATCTCTACTATTTAGAGGGAATATCAAATAAATGGGAGAGGTGAGATTCACTCTACAACTTCCAGCAATGAGTTGTCATGGCATTATAGCTTGGGCCACCCTAGTCTTAGCCATATGAAACACTTGTTTTCCAATCTGATTGGTAATAAAATAAATTTCTCCTTCAATTGTGAATTCTTTCAATTAGCCAAACACATCAAAGCATCTTACATCCCTTCTCCATATACACCAACTCATCCCTTTGCCTTGATTCATGGAAACATTTGGGTTCCCTCTAAAGTTTGTTCATTGTCTAAACCTAGATGGTTTATAACATTTATTGATGATCACACTCAATTGACATGGGTATATTTAATGAAAGATAAATATAAGGTTTTTCATATCTTCAAGAAATTTCATATTTTCATTAAGAATCAATTTCAAACTGATATTAAAATTTTATGAGGTGATAATGGGAGGGAGTATTTTAGTACTCATTTTCAAAAATATCTCGAGGAAAATGCATTCATCATCAAATGTCTTGTGTTAATACTCCCCAACAAAATAGGGTTACTGAGCGTAAAAATCGCCACCTTTTGGAAACTTCTAGAGCACTAATGTTTACTAAGAATGTACTGAAAATTTATTAGGGTGAGGCTGTTCTTATGTCTGCATACTTAATAAATCGCAAGCCTTCAAAAACTCTTTAATACCAAACTCCCTCAATTCCAGACTTACTTTCCTACTTATCATCTCACAATTTCCATTCCTCAAAAGGTTTTTGGCTGCACTGCATTTGTTTACAATGATAATGGGGGGAACTTGATAGGTGCCCACGATAGTAAAATGAAATAAGAGAAATAAGTATATTAAGATGGTATAGAACAAGAATCTTGTTCTAAACTTCTCTCAATAGCCAAGCTCAGGAGAATCTCCAAAGGGTTTAAAAGACTGTTTTATTGATGATGATATCCTAGCTTCAAGGTTGCTAGTCATATTTATAATGCTAAATACACTCTAAAATAAAATCAAGATAACTATCTAAGATAATGAATAAAATCTAGATAACTAGATAATTAAATAAAATCTCCTAAAATCTAAAATATTGAATAATAGATAAAATATTGAATCTTAATAAAATCTAAAGAATTAAATAGAATATAAAGAAATATTTAAAAACTAAACAAAATACCAAATCAAATGAAATTAATCCCAATTTATCTTTTGCAGCTTCCTTCTTGAATAAGTCTGAATTTTATCTGAAATCTTATCAGATCTTGATTCACAAAGCATCAAGTGTATATTTTTAGGGTATTACCCAACTCAAAAAGGCTATAAATGCTATTCTCCCGTTACACAAAAGTTTTATGTTACAATGAATGTGATGTTTTTTGAAGATCAAGCCTTCTATCCTAAATTAACCATTCAAGGGGAGTGTCATGAGAGTGATGAATGGATAATTGCAATGAAACAGGTTATGTGATGATATTGTAACAATTGGAGATGACCTAAGTGAAATTCAAAGATTAAAGGAAAGCCTTGCAAAAGAATTTGAAATTAGAGACCTTGGAAATCTCAGATATTTTCTTGGTCTAGAAATTGCAACATCAAATAAGGGAATCAGTGTCTCACAAAGAAAGTACACCATTGATTTGCTGAAGGATACATGAATGTTGGGAAAAAGACCAGCTAATACTCTTATGGAAGCAAACTATAAAACAAAGCTTAGAAAGAAAGGAACACCCTCAGTAGATAAAAGAAGATATCAGAGATTAGTTGGAAGACTTGTTTATTTATCCCACACTAGACTAGACATCAGCTTTGCAGCAGGTGTTGAGTCAATTTACATAGGATCCTCACAAAGAACATATGGACATAGTGCACAGGATATTGAGATACCCTAAAAGATGCCTGGAAAGGGCTTGCTCTTTGCTAAAAAAGGAGATAAGGATGTTACTCTTTACATTGAAGCTGATTGGGCAGGATGTATCATTGACAGAAAGTCACAACAGGTTATTGTACTTATGTCTGGGGAAATCTAGTAACTTTGAAGAGCAAGAAACAAAGCATAGTTGCAAGAAGTTCAAGTGAAGCTGAATATAGAGCTCTATGACATGGAATTTGCAAGGCAATGTGAATTAGAAGAGTCTCGGAATCAAGATTGATCAACCAATCAAGACATGGTGTGATAATAAGGCTTCCATAAGATTGCACCGAACCCTATATTGCATGATCAAACTAAACATGTTGAGATTGATCGTAGTTTTATAGAGGATTGAATTGAGGCAGGAATCATTGATCTCTCCTGCATGTGTACTAGAGCACAAGCAGCATACATTTTAATGAAGGCTGACGAAAGACAGATTTGAGGCATTGTGTTCCATGCTGGGAATGATCAATAATCTACTCACCAATTAGAGGGGGAGTATTGGAGTGCACTGATTTATGTTTTCTCATAATGGTTTATTTTATTATTTATTTCAGTATTTCTAATGGGCCATGCATTTCGGCCAGATCTGAATGCATCTTTATTATTATTGTTTTTATTTAATTCCCATGATTTTAGGAAGATTCTAGGGATTAGCTAACGTGTGGCTAAACCTAATCTCCTATAAGTACCTTATCACAATCAAATAGAAAAATAAGCTTTTTTGCCTCCAAAATCTACAGGAAGACGAGGATTCCATGTGACAAGAGTATGAAGAAGTGGCTGCAGGTGATTGGAAATGCTTTTGAGCAAGGTGACCAGCCTTGTATGGACAGAGAACTTTTTGGTGGAGGTCTTGATGAGAATACAAGCCTCTCAAAAAACAGCTTCAATATCGCCACTTGTCTCTATTCTTGATTCCAGCGTGTGTATTGTGCTAAGGTTGGTGTGTTGGCTCATAGCAACTCATGACACATGTCACAGGCAACATAGCACTCTTGACTCTTGTTCATTCTTCTCTAATTCATTATGAGTTTCTTCTGATGTTTCATACTCGATTTAGACTCCTTGAGCTCCTAGCATGTGTGATGACGTATTTGGAGTTCCTATAATATGTGATGATCTTGTTTATTGTAATCTAAAGAATGGTGGTGTGATTTTAAAGTGCAGTTCCCTTTTTCCTAACTCCTAAGAGGGAAATCCCTTTTCAATAAAGCATAAGCCTTTGGGCAATTCTTAGCAGGAATCCTGTCATATATGGTTAGAAAAAGTAGTCATGAAGTGGCTCGTTGAAACCAAGGAGGCCAATGGTATCTTTCAATTAACATGTACAGCAAAGCATGCACATGGAGCTTGCCACATATTTATTAATGCAATTTCAGGATCCTATATAATAAATGGAACTTGATTCCAATCCATGACAGTTTTTGGCTCTTAAACAAAACATTCTGGAATATTTAGGAGAATAAACTGGCATCATAAGCACAAAAAAAAAAAAAAGGATGGAAAACAACACCAGGTATACCTTGACAAGTTTTGACTTCTTCCCAAGATTATTAAGTGTTCTAGTCAATGAAGCCTTCATACCATCAATGTGGGTGCCTCCATCAACAGTACGTACACTATTAGCATATCCAAGTATTGTATCTGAATATGCATCTTCACACCTAGTAAAGAAGAAGTAAACTGAACCAAGCATACTCATAAAAGGAATCAGGAATAGTAATCGAGCATTTGGCTGAATATTAAACCATATGACATCTGTATGTCCATTTGGAAGTAGATTTTGACAAGCAAAACGTATTAAGATACAATTAAACTTAACGAGTTAATCCTTATTAGTTGTTTGGTACATTAATTTTCCCTCCCCTTGTTTGAATGAAAAAAAAATAGGAGGGGAGGGCCTCCTCTCCCCTTGTTTGGGAAAATTATAATGGAGGGGAGGGGAGGGGAGGGAAAATTCACCCTCCCCTTCCACTTCCCCCTACCCCTCTTGATAGGATCCAAAATAGGCAGGGAGAAATAAAGAAGATAAATATTTATTAAAATGTGAAATCAGAATCTAACATCATAAATTAATAAAGATAAAGGAAAATCTTAAAATCATACAACTAATAAAGCCAAAGGAGAATCTCCACTAATATAACAAAATAATAATTCTACATGTTGTGCCTTAGTATTTATAGACAGAAAAATGATTAATAATTCCTAAAAATACTCCCATTAATCCATAACTTAGATAATGGGGCATAACTACCAAAAAATAAATAAATAAATAAATAAATAAATAAAATGACTAACATAATCTACAATACCCACTACTCTTAAATTTAAGGACAACCCAACAAAACAGGAAAATAATGTAAAAAAATATTATTGAATAGATAATATCTAAAATAACTTGAAAATATTAATTATTCCCAATATTTCTATAACTACCCCACATCAGCCATTATCCCATGCTACTCAGTACTCTATCAATACTCCCTCCTTAGGAATCCGGCTTGTCCTCAAGGCGAGACAATATCTTTCTTGTGTAGACCCAGTATTTGCCAAGTGCAGAATCTTGAAGAGGATCCCTTGAAGCTTCATTGTTGCTCTAGCAGTCCTCCTCAAAACTACAGCAATGGAATTTTCAGCATTTTCTAGCTCTATTTCAGCTTCAGTGTTCTCTTCTAGAGAAGAGATGAGTTCCAGACCATCTTTCATAATTTTGGAGAAAAGGTTGACTTGCCATGTTGCCCAGATTTAAAGGTACCTCTGGATGGAAAGCAGAGACCTTTATCATGGCAACAAACAGAAACTGGGTTTTGAAATAAATGCCCAAAGCTTTGAAGGATGCTGCTGTCATGTGTGTCTACAGAAGACCTAGTCAAAGGAGCTCTATTCTAGTTGGATTGGGTCCGTGACTTGGGCCTGTGAATGTGTTGTGCCTTCCCTTCAAATTCTAAAACCAAATTCATGGCTTTATAAACTGACCTAGGTTTCTTGACTCCAAATTTATGGATTTTGACCTCTCTTAACTTCTAAATGAATTTGCCTAGTTTTGATTCCTTTACTAGTTGGCACAATTGGTGGTGCCCTAACTGTAGAATTAAAGACGTCAAGACAAGCTATGAAGTAAAGGAGTTGGTGTGTATGATAAGGCAAGGAATGATTAGATAAGGGATAGCATACTGAGATGGATGGTGAGGATGAAGGTTTAGGAGGGGTGTATAAGTGGAAGGGATCAATTAAGGATCAAATAGCTCTGATACCAAATAATAAGATCCAAGATAGACAGAGAGAAATAAGAAAGATAAATCTTTATTAAAATATGAAATTAGAATCTAACATCATAAATTAATGAAGATAAAGGGAAATCTTTAATAGAAGATGAGCAAGACTCTTAAACTCATACAATTAATAAGGCCAAAGGAGAATCTCCACTGATATAACAAAATAATAATTGTATTTCCAGATGATTTCTACATGTTGTGCCTTAGTATTTATAAACAGAAAAATAATTAACAATTCCTAAAAATACTCCCATTAATCCATAACTTAGATAATGGGGCATAACTACTAGAAAAATAAATAAATAAATAAAATGACTAACATAATCTACAATACTCACTACTACTAAATTTAAGGACCATCCAACAAAACAAAAAAATAATCTAAAAAATATTATTAAACAGATAATTTCTAAAATAACTTGAAAATAATAATTATTCCTAATATTTCTGTAACTACCCCATATCACCCATTATCCCATGCTACTCGGTACTCTATCCCCTCCCCTCCATTAAAAACCCTCCCCTCCCCTCCAACCAAGCATAACTGCCATATATAGCAAATCAAAATTAGTTAATCCTTACTAGTAGTATAATTTCCATGTATAGTGTGAATGGACCCCTGACACTTGGAGGAAAAAAAAACCAGCCAACAAATTTAAGGACTGCAAAAATTAAGAGCACAAAAGGCCTTACCATTGAAGAGCAACTTCAACTGAGATTCCATCCACTTCTTTTCTAAAACTCAAAACATCATGGAGAGCTCTCTGGATGACAAAGTAATTAGTCAACAATCTAGGCAGGGAAAAGAAAGATGCAACATGCAAATGTGTGCTCAACAAGCACTTTTAAACCTTAATAATCTTAAAAAGAGGAAACATTTTTCAATATAGAAATTTCAACATAAACGCAAAAAGACCTTATCAGTATTAAGCCATTTCACATATTCAACCAACCCCCCTGCATAGCAATACTCATTATACTGTATCTTCTCTGGATCATTATCTTCTTTCTGAAGAGTTATAGTAAGCTGCAAAGGTCAAGAAAGAGCACAAAGTGAGACGTGAAGTAAATTAAAAAATAAACAAAAAAGTGTTCCCACTGACGCACACAAAAAAATAAAAGGATGTGAGGTGTTAACAATTTCTGTTGAGCCCAATCAGCTAGGTAGGATTATCTATCAAACAAACTAAAGTTCAACAAGAAGCCTAGTTCATTTACCATGAAAGGAGAACATATTCACTGCTTTTATTCACATCAGGTAACAATATGTTGCAAGAATACGAAGTTCTTACTTTCTACTGATTTTGACCAAAAAAAAAAATCAGAAACAAGAAGTAGAGACAGAGTATTGTGATCTCTACAGAATCTTAGGAGGAAATGAAGCAGATTCTAAAATTTAAATAATTTTAAAAACTTCACTGTGAGTGTCACTTTGTTTAAGATCAACAATAACTCTACAACAGATTCTAACTTAGTTTAATATCTCTGGATAGATGTTGCTAGGAAGTCAAAGTCTTAAAAACATAAAAATGTGTTTTATTATGAGAATCTATTATATTATCAATAGGGCTTAACAAAATTGATGCATAAAACATTTTCAAGGTACTAAAATACAGCCATGTCTCAATTCAATTCTTTTCATTTCTGCATTTTGCTTTCTAGCCCTAAATCATATCTTCGCTCCTTCCAATTTATGTAATAGTCAGTCCTCATCAGATGTTGATATTTGACACCAATTTGTGCCCTTTTCATAGTGACAACGTTCTTTTCTTGGAAAATCTTCAGTTAATAAAATTATGTAGCACAAATACCATCACGTCTGCTGAAGCTGGTAGAAATGGTGCCATTAGATAAAAATAAAGATTTCATGGTGGTTCATCCCTGACTAGAAAAAAAGAATTGTGCAACATAGGAGGAAATTCTGTGACTAGGCATCTCATAAAGCATGACTAAATTCTCATAATGAGCTATCCAAATTGAGACCAATTCTAATGAAATTAGTGAGTGCGAGATTAGACAATCTGACATTGCAACTGGGTGATTCAAATCAACTACTTTACCTTGGGGTTGAGGAAAGCTAGCTCCCTAATGCGCCCTGCAATTGTGTTGTAGTCAAACTGAATAGCAGTGGTGAATACTGCACATTCAGCAGAGATCGAAATTATTCAAATGAAAGTCCTTGGAAAGAAGGAACATATAACTGTCAACCTAAACATACAATTAAACATGCATGATCATATAGACCTTCTTTGTCAGGCCAAAATCTGATGCATGTCCCTTGACGATCTTTTTGTTCAACAGGAAGCATGTCAAACATCAGAGGCGTTACTGGCTTCCCACGAGAATATTTTTGCTTGTATTCCAGTCCATTACGCCACACTGTTACCTCAAGCGTCTGAAATTAAATACCAAGGTTAGAATTGTAGATAACTTAACCGTATTAGCAACCTTAAATGTGGGATCAAAATATGCTAGTGATAATAAGAACACATAAAAATGGCTCTCATGGAACTGTTAGCTATCTCATATTCATTATCACAATTATTCAGACGAATTACCTAAAATATTAGGGCAAGAAACAGATTTCATAACAGGAAGGGGAGAATTCATAATTTACACACATGTACACACAAAGGAACCGAATACTAATAAGTTCCATAGATTTGGAAACCAACTTTTTTTTTTTTTGGGGAAAAAAAGATTAATGCAAGAGAAGACAGTTTTCACCTCAGACAAGGCATTAACAACAGATAAACCAACACCGTGCAAGCCACCTGAAACAGAGTAGCCACTCTTTGCACCCCCAAATTTACCACCTGCATGCAGCACCTGCATATCTCAGAAGATAAATGACCACAAGGGATCAAAGCCCAAGAGTTAGACTTCTTCAAAAACTAGTGCATATTTTATCTTTCCAGAACATTTAACATGATAACATCCACCTTTCACAATACACAACAGTTGACGTTGATGAGCACATTCAATTCCTTGAATATCATCGATGGATATGCAAAATATCACAAAGTGAAAAATATCCAGGTTTATTCAGACATGCAGGTCAGATGATGCTCTTGAGCATACAAGTCTAAAGGTGGTTGAAACTGAGAACAACAAAGACTACTTTATATATGTTATATGAGAGAAGATGTCAGATATCAAGTTCAGGAATTGGCAGCCCCACTGATAAGAAGGTCAAAAGAGTCAATTGAGATCAATTGACCAAACTTGGTTTGGGAAGTAGGCTGCTAATGAATAATAAGAACAATGATCAAGGGGAGAAAACAACTCTAAAACTCAATTACTTTTTATGAAAGCAAAGGCATTTCTCCACATTTTGAGCCAAACTTAATTTTGATGGAATAAGAGAATAAACAAAATTGGAAATTTGGAATTTAATTTGATGGCAGCCAAACTTAATTTTGAAACAATCATAAACCTTTCAAAAATAAAATAACAAACAAATTCCATGCTATATTTAGTTTACAGAAAATGCAACATTACCGTCAATACTGTCTCCAGGGAAGACTTATTTGTAACTGGGTGCATGTCAGTGGGGATCTGCAATTCACAAGTAAAAATGATATTTAATTGGAATGAAGCAAGAAGTTGATATGGCTCTTGCAACCATAGAAGAAAATGATATGTAAAAGCAATCTTTACTTGACAGAATATATTTTAATTTACAATTACAATATGCATTTCAAATTTAGAATGATATGAGTTTTCCATAATTATATCGACATGAAAAAGTGGCCAGGTATTGCATTCGATTTTTTTTTTAACCCAATTTTAAAATTATGTATGCAAGAAGATGCAAAGTGAATATAATAACTGCGATAATATTGCCACTGTTTTACAGATGATAAGCAAAACCATGACATTTTGTGAGTATTAACCTGAAAAATGCATTAAACTTAAACTTAAGATCAAATAGTGTCATGGCAAATTAATAAATGGAAATAAACAAGGAAGCACATTCAACGCACAGGTAAAACACAGTTAGTCCATGGAAAAAAAAAAAATCAATTAGAGATTTAATCATAGATGACAAGCCATACCCCACGGCCATTGTCAGTGATGCTCACAGAATCATCAGCAAGTAAAATGACATCTATCTTTGAAGCAAACCCCGCTTGAGCTTCATCAACAGCATTATCCAAAATTTCATAGACCTAAGGTAAGAACAAGTAACATCTTTGATCAGATAGACTTCAACATAGATATTAGATAACCGCAATAAGAGTTAGAAGAACATACCAAATGGTGCAATCCACGTGGACCCGTGCTTCCAATATACATTCCTGGCCTTTTTCTAACAGGGTCCAATCCTTCAAGGACCTATATGTATCAAACAGCCACTGGCTCATTACGTTGGGCAAAGCATTACATGAAATGATATAAAGCGATAAGCGTACGCAGCACATTGTAGTAACGATACTATTGAGCACCAAAAAATTTATTAAGATCTATCCACCTTCTACGATTAATTCATAATTCACACACAACCTACTACACACCTGAATTTGATCAGAACCATAAGCTTTGGAGCTTTCATTTCTGGGAAGAGTCTCAACTGTTGAGCTAGATGACACATACGCCCTCGGAGTGACTGTTGTTGGGACCAGATAATGGGTTGAAATTTTACTCAGCTGAAAAGTCGCCCTGGGTAAACCACACGAATCGTTATAAAGCTCATAACGGAAAACACCCGTTTGTGTATCTCCCAGAAACTCAGTAAGAGTACCTCAAAGAAGTGTACGATCCTCGTTTATAAATTACTCGCAAACAATAATTTACGTTTTCCTCCAGGAAAAAAGGGTAATCCAATGAAAAATTTTAATACCCGGTTCAACCTAAAACAGCTATTGGGTTTCATTCAGATACTTCCGTGACTTTTTTAAGAGGATGAAAGAACATCACCAAATAAAAGTATGCCCGCATTGAAATATTGAATTTTTCAAGTTCGGACGGTAATATTGAGCAGGCGTTATCCTGTTACAGCTACGTTACTTGGTTATTTTAGTAGTTTGTCAAGAACATAAAAAACGGGAAAGAGGAAGCGCAGATAGAGAGTACCTGCGCATGAAGACCATGGAGGACCCAGAAAAGGAAAAGGACGAAGAGAGTGAAGAACGAGAAGAGGAAGAAGAATGTGCGAAGATGGAAGCGGTGTGGAAGAAGCGAGAGGCCATGAAGCGAAGAGGAAGATAAGCAGAAGAGAGTTTGAGAATAGGCGCCATCACCACGACATGAAGTATTTTGCAGGCAAGGCGAGAAATTATTTAGCCTCTGCTTTGCTTGCAGGGTGACTTTGTCCGAAAGCGTCAGACCAGAAGCACTATCACTAGCCGTCCATATCTTTCCCTCTCGCTTCGCTTCCCTCTAAACCCTACATTTTAACAAAGCTCTTAATTTTCCCTCCATCCCTCCCCCGGTATCACTTTAAATAGATACTGTATTGAGCATTAATTGATTGGTAGATTTAAAAAAAAAAAACGGTATAAATTAATTGATGATTAAATTAGATTGATCGTATAAACGTTAAATATGAGCTGAAACTTGTTGGCAAAAAATAAACGAGCTGTAACTTTGCTGCTTTTAACTCTTTTAAAAAAAATTAAATTGATTTTTTTTTTGCAATAAAATTGATTGATATTTAACGCCAACATTAAAGATACCGATTTAGTAATAATACAGAAGCCGTTGTCACCTGAAACTAGCGGACATTAGCAACCCTCCCCCAATGAGGAGGTTGTATGTTCGATCTTCAAGATGAGAAAAAGGTAATAGGTTTTTGTCCCTATGCATAGGATAGAGATATAGATGAGTTGGTGCACACATATACCGGCGATTTATCCCTGACCAAAAAGAACATTGACGGCAATTTTATTGTTTTAAAATTAATGAATGATTGGCGTTGATTGACGATCGAATGAAATTGATTGTATTTTTACCAGATTTAAATGTGGATGTATTAGTTTTTTTTAACATGAAATCAACATTGGAAATAATATGATGCCGTGTTAAGAGCATGTTATACAATACCTTTACAGTTTTTGCCCAAAACAAACATTTTTACAATTTTAAGGTTATTCACTTTCTAATATTTTTTCCAGCCTTAATCGTATCAAATACCTCCCTAATTTGCTGCCAAAATTCAAAACTTCAATATAACCAAAGCTTAAACAGTACCTATTGCATGGGAATATTCAAAATATTTACAAGACATGATAATTAATTTTTAAAAACATAACACATTAATGTACGATCATGTCAATGAACAAAACTTTATTTTTTTAAAAAAAATCTCAACCATTATTATTTTCCTACGTCATAAATATTAGAATCATATAGGCTATCTATACTCAATGTCATATGGCGACTACACATTCATATGCATTGTTAATTGTTATTGATATTGATCTATAATATTTTTATTTTTTAAGTATTCAACTTCGAAATATATAAAAAATAAAAAAAAATTCTTCATAAATTTGGAAATGACCTTAAATTTTCAAATTTTAGCTTGTAAATGTAAACATGAGGCTCAAAAAATATTTTGTAAAATTTTCATAAACTTACAAGAGAAAATGTAAGAGGAAAATATGCTATTTAAAACACTATAAAAGAATTGTGTTCCAGATAATATATGCTAATGAAACACAGTTTGACGGATGCCATGCTCCGATAATTCTGCCATAAATCTCATGGAATCATTAATTTTATAAATTTTCTTTCTTGACATAGTATACAAAGAAATGTACAAGACAAGGTTTCCGGGAAAACACAAAGTCCCTTTACACACGACCCCCCTGGCCGAGACAGCTTAATTAAACTGAGACGAAGAAAAGAAAAAAGGAGGAGGAAATTATGAAAAATCATACCATTCTATTCAGCGCAGAGGGGAAAAATAATTCATAAGATAACCTTTTGTCTGGCCATCCTTGCCCGAGGATCACAGCCAATAAAATTTCACCTAAAAATTACGTCCGGTCCTGAAAATTTCATAAAAAGTAACGTCAATGAGTCTGCTCACAGCAACATTTTTAACCCCCAAAAAAGAAAAAGGCTAGCAAGATCTGGAGAAATGGATATCAAGTAGGCAGAACTTCAAAGGGTGCCCGTGCAAAGAAAAAGGATCCGGGGACCGGCTTTGACAATGGCAAAACAGCATCCCAGCAAACTCATCTTTTATTATTTTAAAACGCAGAATTTATATACTTTGACAGTTGACCATATTGATCATAAAAATAGGCGAGTTCTACAGTAGCCTTAATACAGAAACCAGGTAAAGACTGGATCCAAAGAAGGTAAAATGAGATTATCAACTTCAGGTTTACTCAAATTTTAAATAAAAATACTATCATGGTGAAAAAAGAAGGGAAGGAAGATGAAATTGACCTGGAAGAAACTAAATGAGAACTATTTACAGCACCCCTTGGAGCACTAGCTCGCCTTGCCCTATGATCGTTATCCTTGCCAACCCGCATGGCAGCAACTTCCTTTTCCATGGCAGCTACTTCCCTACGCATTTTTTTGGCCTCAACTTCCATAGCCTTGTTCAATGTATCAACCTTCTTTGCGAGCATCTACACATTTGCAAGAGAAAACCACAAATTAAATTAGAGAAGAGCTAGAAAGTATTTAATGTAAAATTTAACTGTTAACCAAAAATCAAATACCAGACCTCAATTGCATCATCCTTGTCTTTAAGGGTCTGGTCTTTTTCATGACAAGCTTTCCTCAGATATATAACCTCTTTCTGTAACATGTCATACAGCATTCCAGAAACATGGTCTTCATGTTCTGCTTTAGATTTTTCAATTGGCGCATCATTTGCACTTTCCTCACTTGCAGTGACATTCTCAGTACAGGTGGTTTGATCACTGGCATTGGCTGGCATGTTATCTTGCCCGCTCCCATTTGAAGTTGGCCTCTCTCTCTCAAGGGATCTAATACCACCATCGAATGATCTAGAAGAGAGTTTGGCATGTTTTAATAACACGCTGGCACTGTTTGATCGTATTGACCCTGATTTTGAACTTGAGCTTTTCCTTGATAGATATCCATTGGAGGATCCAGAGAGGTTCTCGGCTCCTCCAAAAGACTGACGCCTTGAAGGTCCACTGGCAATGTTTCTTACGTCTGATGCAATGATTTTAGAATTACCATTGGATGCTTTAATCTTTTCTTCCAAAACTTTGAATCGCAGTTGATACTTCTCCTGTGTAGCCAATTCAATTAAGTACTGGTTATTGAGAAGACGCCTGAAAAGAAATCGATTGGGAGTAACATAAATTAGACAGACACCTTCATTTGTGCTTCTGCTTTTGCAGTGCGCTCAGCTATAGCTAGTTTATCTCTGAGCTGCTGCATTTCACCCTACAAAACCATGAAAACGTTAATCTATCCCCAAAATATGCTAGCAATTATTGTGTTTCTTCCCTATTCTCTGTCTACTGATAAGTGGTTCTCTGATCTTGACATCATGTATGCATCAAACTGCTAGGATAACCGACAAAGCTACTGTGAACCATTAGAGTAATTACAAACACAACTAAGTAAAGTTACACAATTAAGTAAAGTTGTTACATTTCTACTATATGAGCTGTTCAGTTGGAAACATCAGCCCATTGCAGTAAGAATCAGCCATGAGAAACATGAAAGCACCTTGTGGAAAAAGCTTTTTTTAGATAAAAATGTGAAAGATAAAGTAAAAGAATATTCAGAACCCATCCCATACCTGGAAAAATTTTCTTTCTTCAAGCCACTGTTTAACAGGCATCACTTTGTCGTTAGCATCTTTCCACTCATTTGCAACAACAGTGGCAACCCTGTTTGCAGAAACTTTAGCACGTGCAACTTCCCGTTCCAAAATTTTCTTCTCCTCCTATATACAAACTACAAAGGTTAGAATTGGTCCATAAAAAATGCTTTCAAGGTTAGAAGCAGCTAAAAGCTTGTGCTATAGGCTAACAAGCAAGACCGATCACCAGGCATATGATAAAGGTTTATATTTCGAGAATGGAAATCATTACATTCATCTCTTGCACTTTCCGCTGGTAATCACGGACAGCATTAGCAGCAGCCCCACCAGCCAAGACAGCCTCCTCAAGCTCACGAACTGTTTGGGTTAGCTTTTCAACTTCAGCCACCTTTTGCCGCTGCATTTTGTCCAGTATTTTGTTCTCCTCCTGGCATTAAAGCAGCACATTTAACTAAATGTTGCCTCCTACTCATTGATTATAAGATGTAGGCAGTTGCCTGAGTTACAAAACAAATAAAATTTGGAAGACGCACCTGGCATATCTCAACCTGTTTCATTAGTTCTTGGTTCTTGTTTTGAAGATCATCAACCAAGGATGCCTTTGCCATGGCAATTTGAACAGTTCTCTCAGCCTCAAGAAGGGCAGCCTCCTTTGATTTGGTTAGCCGATCTAGTGCTCTATTGTCATCCTGCAACTTTGCAACCTGAAACATGGAAACAGCCAGCACAAAGTGTGATGGACACTCTTTTGGTCTTGATTCTCATAGCAGAACAAGACATACATGAAATAGGAAAATGACTCTAAACTTGAATGTAGAATGTAGCTGCGCCAAAAGCCAAGTCCATTCCAATTTACTCCTTCTGGTCCACATTATGGGGTATTGGTAACTAATTCACAATCCTAAAAAACAGTTAGTTGCTACCTTAATCTTTTAATCTTAAAAAAAAAAAATATGCATATTTACAATTATACCCTTATTAAATGCCCTATATAAGTACTTTAATAATGAAAATTGAAATTCCAATGGACCATTAATGAATGAAGTTGAATTGTAGTTGGAATAAAATTATAAGATTTTCCAGTGCCCTATATTTTCAACCAAGCATAACTTCTAGAAAATATCCTATATTATAAAATACAAACCGGAGGGAGTATTAGTTTTAACTGTACAGCATGCCACTAGTCCAGGATGCCTTAAGTGTGGAAAGAGGATGTCTCTTTAAGCATAATACTAGACCAAATATAAATTAAAAAAAAAAAACACCTCCATCCTTGCCAGCTTGAGCTCTGCTTCCAGAGGTGTGATGATAGCTTCAATAGGAGGCATTTCATCATCTTTCTGAGCAGCATGAACTCTTCTTAGTGTGGCTTCGGCAGCAAATTGAGCGGCCAATGCTGCCTTTTTCTCATCATTGACTTTTTTTAATTCAAGGTTCTGTGAAACAGAATGTAGCATTAGGTGACATGGAAATAATGGCTATAGAAAAGAGGAAAAATTTTCAACAAGGGAACGACCATAACTAAAATACTACCTTACTTTCCAGAAGAGCTTCAGTTGCTTTAAGTTTTTCATCCACCTTGTTCAGCTCATCTGTTATCTGAAATTATTAGGACCATGGAAGCAATAAGTATACTTGTAATGGGTTCAGCATTCTAAAATATACTGGCATCTTCATTAAGCACAAGACTTCAAATAGAAAGCTTGCAGCTTATATATATCCAATTAAAGAACTAATAATTTTGTGACAGGAGAGTTTCTGCAGCAAGTCAACAGAAATATACCTCATGCACTGCTTTTTCTTTAAGACGTTCTGAGTTCTTTAAGGACCTAATCTCTGCAAGAGCCTCCCCAAGCTCTCTATCTTTCTCTGCAAGTGAAACAATATTCAATGATGCTCATTATTAAAACAAGGGCACACCCCACTCTAATGAAGAGAATTATCTTTTAAATAAGATTCTGACTTTTCAATTGATGAGAACTTATCAGTTATAAAGAAACAAATGAAAGACGGGAGTGATGAATACAGGCGTGGTATTGATTCTTGGGAAAATACAAGTGCGCTATATAATGTACCTTGGGCTCCAGAATTTAACACTATTGGCAGGATAGCAACGCATCTACCCAAAATAAGTGGGAATAATATTTTGATCATAATGCATACAACAAATAAGATCCATCAGAAGAACAAACCATCTTCATACCTTAACTCCCCAATCTAGGTATCTAAACAGAGAATATCCACAACCTATCCATCTATATATAGGATGATTCGAACCAGATCCTGAGCTATGCTAAAATGATGCCTCAATTTGACCGCATGCAGCATATAAAGTTCATGCTTTGGTTCAAAGATCCATTTGACAGCAACAGTTTTCCGAGCAAAATGGCGATGACAACTTAACATTGATTAGAGAGAGAGAGAGAATGTTGTTCTGTTTCTATTTCAAAGGTGACAAGGAAAAAGGGATATTAGGAAAAATGCAAGATAGCATTTACATTCCATAATTCATTCTTATGCAATATATTTATTTATGGATGTCCGGGACAATATCCATCATAATAGGTAAAAAATCATATCTAAGATTCATTCCTCAAAGACCCTGACTTACAGAAAAAACAAATAATTATTGCCAAAATGGCCAAATTTGCATGTTGTGGAAAGAATGGAAGTATTATTTAATTGATAAAGATATCCCAAGATATATACATCAAATTCAGCGTGAAACTAATGCAGTTCAATTAGAATAATCTTGTCATTGATAAAGTTAGCTATTTTTTTTGCTCGTCATAAAGTTCGCTAAGTTGAATCGACGTTGTTTCCTTGACAGAAGACCACAGTCGATATAGTGCCCCGACAGCATTTTGTCAAAATTCCTCTTTAGTTTTTTTTTTGGCCAAATTCCTCTTTAGGTTTGATTTTCTCTTTTTCCCACAGAATTTCTTCATGAGAACCCGAACAAGCAATTTTTTTTTTTAAAAAAAAGAAGGAATTAACAAGCAACGAATGCAACGGCATAACGCGCCTCGCACTTCTCCAATACACATTCTGGGGAGAAAAAAATTAGTAAACCTGCCCAAATTAGCCAGAAGAGTCAATCAGGCTCAGAGTCATCCGGAATATGCGTTCACATTCTCCCCCGGAAAAGAAAAATTCCGAAGAACGAGGAGGGAGAAAAGAAGGAACCTCGGAGTTCATTCTCAAGGCGGCTGAGCTCGACGCGGACTGGATCAGAGCCGTGTAAGAGGGTGATAACATCGTCTACTTCGGAAGGCTGTCGGGCGATTGCGGTGGACTTCTTGCGAGCTTTGAAGGAAGCAGAAGAGGTGAGGAGAGGGGGCTTGGCGGAGTCGAACTCGGCGCCATTGCCAATGTGGGTGTTCGCCATCAGAGATCTGGGAACGGTGAGCTCATACACAATCTTACCCTGAACCCTAACTTCAAAATCAGCGAGAATCGGTGAAAGTACTGAGCTATATTATATTAACTAAGATTAGCCACTATTGAGAGAGAGAGAGTGAGAAACATAGAAGTCTAGTGTGCGTGTGTGTATATACGGAGTGATTAAGGAGGAGGTTTAGGCGGGGGTTTTAAAATTAGACACTGATTATTTAAAGCTCTTCTTGCAGTGAAAGGGGATGCCGATTGCTGATTAGCGTGCGAATGACAGGGATTGGAAAATGGAAACAGCACCTGGGAAATTATAGCATGCCCTGCCTGTCTATCCTACTTACAGTGCTCCTTCATTTTTCTTTTTCTGCTGAGAAAGGCTGACACTGTGACAAATGGCAACACTAAAAGAGCCATGACTCCATTATTATTTTTTCTTTAGATGATTGATGATTTGAGGAGGACAAGTCAATTTTACTTTTTTATTTCGTGAGAATCCAGTCTTATTATTATTATTAATCGACAGGAATTCGTAATCTTCTACTCATTTACTTTAATGAAATGCTAAAGTAAAATATCGTGAGGCACCATTACGTTGTACTAGTAACAGTTATAAAAGATTCTCTCTCTCTCTGCACAAACAGTTAACGAAGATTCGGAGGAGTCCAGTAACGAGATCCTAATGACATACTGCATACTAATATGATAGTAATAATTATATGTTTTGTCGTTACAAAGAATGAAAAATGAAGGACCTGGATAATGAGTCTGGCATTAGAAGATTCTGAGGATTAGCCGATTAGGGAGATATGGTCAGGAAACAGCGCGCAGAGGATACCGACACGTGTCACTGGAGACAGAAGCACGTGTCTCTCCGCGGAATAAAAGAAGAGACGGCCAAAAGGGGGGCGCATCGTAACGAAGGGTGGGGAGCGAAGCAGGGGCGCAGAGGAAGCCCGGAAGAAAGCAAGGCGGGACAAGGCGCACATGCGAGTGGGAAAGGTGGAGAGCACACATGACAAATCTTAAATCCAGCCATTGAACCTTCGACGTTTCTGCCCATGTGGGGCCCACTATTGCCCGTCCATTTTTTCAACAACAACGCGGAAATAAAATGTTGATAACTGTATTCGCTTGTACGTTTCTGAATCCTTTGATCATCAATGCCCCATCATTTTATGCGCCCAATTGACCCGCACGCGCCCCACACCAGCGTGCAGCGTGCTCTCCCCCCCCCCCAAAACTTTCCTTTGTAATATTGGTAATCCAGGAATTTGTATGCGATCTCAAATAAATATATTCAAACTTTGTCTCACATACTGCCACACGTTTGAAATTAATAGCAGTGAGTTGTCCGTACCATCACGAATCAGCCGTCAACATCTGGCTGTGTAGCGGATCGGGTTTCCAACCAGCTTGTTCCGCACTCGAACGCAAGAGCAATTCACGCTGATTAGTAATTTTGCAGAGATGAACTTTCCACAAAGTATCTATTAATTTAATTGATACGGGGGATAACAAAGGTCAAAATTTTAACAGGCTCATATTTCACAAGTATAATAAAATTAGTTCTTCTTGGTTTTTTTAAATCCTTATTTTATCGTTCAAATTTCTGTCCCCTACTTCGCAGGTAAAAATCACTAATTTCTCCAGCCTCTATTTGGCGCGTTTGGTTAAAAATAAAATATTATTCATTATTTAACATGCAAAATATTTTAGATATCTCAGTACGTTTCACAAACATAATCAAAAAGGTCCAAGTTAATACTTCTGACCAAGGTGCTCCTTTTTCAATCTCATTATTACCTAGATCTGATAATGCTAGATTCCGGTTTCCCCTTTAATTGCTCTTAATATTCTTCCGTTGTCTGCACTAGTCAAACAGGAAATAAAACTGATGGCGTATTTTTCATATAAATATATTTGTGTGTGTGTGTGTGTGTGTAGAGAGAGATAAAAAGAGAAAGAAGAAAGAAAATTGCCTCATTTTATGATGGCCCTTAAAAGTAATACTGCAATCAGATTAATATGGATCGTTCAAAAGTCTTCACCAAAAGGAATCTGATTATTTGGGTGACTCTGTAAAAAGCCAATATTAAACTTTCAGCAACATCCAAAAAACGAAGAGCCAAAAGGAGGAGGATTGCTTGTAAGCAAACCACAACTCTTGAAGGACCACATTTATCTCTTCACCCAAGGGATCTCAAGCTCCAGAGTCAGTTTCATTTCATACTCAAGACGGTCTATTACAATTCCAAATTCACTAGTTGCCCAATTTTCCATCAAATGACGAATACATGCCTCACTAAATGGTGTAATACTCAGGCCGAATAAGGAAAGAAAATAGAGAGAAATACTACGTAAATCTGACAGGGTGGGTTGCTTGGATCAGATCTTGAACAAAAGCTCCTGAAACTTAAAATAGGGATGCCTTTAACAATACCCAAAGAATAAGGTCTAATATTATATGAGATTTCATACTTGGATTCTAAGATATAGTTTACACCACAACAGGAATTGAAAGCAAGAGTCTTTCAAAAAGGTTACCCATATGGCACCTGTTAAATTGATTTTGAATTATTGGCTATTGCAGCTTCACGTTCCCGACGATACCGCTCCCTCTGTAACAAAGACCAGGTCAAGAGTCAATTGAATAGACTAATTAATAATAAATCAACCGCAGATACATCTTTTCATCACTTTTTTTTGGGCCTCACTGCTTATCATTATTTAAAAGGATAATGAGCATCCTAGATCCTAAAGTATTACACAAATAATATCCTGGACCCCAAACCCCTTAAATGTGCAAAAACTCTCCTCAACTTTTAAATTCCGAATCTTGAAGCCCCACTGTTAAGTTAGAGAAAACGACTGTTATTTTTAAAAATTAAGATGACTAATATATTTGTATGCGGCTGACCCCACAACTACAAAAATAGTAGCCATTATCTCCAACTTAACAATGAGGTTTCCAACGCTCAAAGTTTAAAAATTAAGAAAAGTCTTTGCACATTTCAAGAATTCAATATTCATAATGCTATTTGCACAATAGTTTAGGATTTATGATACTCATTAACCTTTATTTAAAAACTAATAATACAGAAGGAAAAACCCAATTCCAGAGATTAATTTCTTCTAGGGGATCTTAAAAAGTAAATGAAAGAATGCCTATTAATATACACTAAATGGATGAAGTAATTGTTCTCGTATTCCAGTCACAGCCTTGAACTTAGCATGGATAAGATAACTTTCTTTTTTTCTTTTCTTTTCTTTTCTATTCTTTCTTTTTTTTAGAAGAATTTCAAAAAGCATATTGTTTTGTAAAACATGGCCCTTGAAATTTGCCCAAAATTCCATAAATAATGCACTAAGAAGAACTTGAAGATCTCTACCCAAAAAACAGTACTTGCCGCTCTAAGAAAATTAAGATTTACATGCTCAATGCTTTAATATACAATCAAGCTCAGAAAATTCTATCCACCGGAATCATAGAACTCACTGAATAATATTTTTCATTGCTAATTTATCTTCAATGGCTTCGTTTATAAATACACATACACATATCAACTGAGTAAATAGTTTTCAAGATGTTATTGGATTATAACTGTGATACACTTACTATAAAACAATTGGTTTGAACTATGAAACAATCCCAAAACTGACTGAGTAATAGTCATCAAGATGTTATTGGATTTACAAGTGTGTTACACTTACTTGCTATAAAACAACTCTGTTCTCCCTTTTTTGGGATTGAACTATGAACTATGAAACAATCCAAAAACTGATAAGTTTATGCATCACAAGTGTGAGTCCGATGTGATTACTGGGAATGTTCTCTGTTTGTTTTAAATAGAGCAAAAGCAAGTACTCGTGAAAACCCTAATCCAAACTACTTACGTAATTTTGAGGTCTGCAGGCTAAAGTATCTTAAGCTAACAAGTGAGAGTTCAATGTGATTACTGGGGATGTTTTTCTATTTATTTTAAATGAAACAAACGTGAGTATTCATGAAAAACCTTATCCAAACTGCTTATGCAATTTTGAGGTCTGCACCATGGCTAAAGTATCTCGGGCTAATAGTAAAAGTGCTCTGATAGAGTTGGCATGATCTTACACACTTGCACAAGGGACCAAAAAAAAAAAATGTAGCAAACTTTCTTTAGAAGATAGGAAAATAACAGATCCAGATAATAGAAAAAAACTAAAGGGAGCAACAACCTTACCCTTCTCTCCCAATAAGGATGAAAGCAAACAAAGTCGTAGACTGGAGTGATTGTTGAAACCAACACAACATTTAAGCCAGTAAACACCAGTAGTGCTGTCATAGGTCGGGTTCTATGAGGCATGTTTCTTTCTTATAGAGACCAAGCCCTGCAATCATATGCCATTTTAAGTAAGCTTTGACAGGTATACAAGTGTAGATAACAGAATATTCGCAGCTCAGTTATTGTCATGCAGAAAAGTAAACAGAAAGAAACCATGACCGACAACAAGCCAACAATGGCTTAAAATGGTGTCTGTGTACTACACAATTCAGACATCACTTGAGATTAGCTATGACAGTTTAATTTTTCAAGCGTCACCGAATCCATAACAAAGTCCATACTTCCTAATTCTATATGATACTGTAACTGAGATTCAATCATTTATGACAGAACCATTAACAACCTAGACCACTCACAAATTCAGTACACAAAATCACATTCCAAATCCAATAGAAACTTCCACTATCCAAAAGCAAGCTGAGTGAAAAAAGAAAGAAAAATACTACTTCCAAGTGCTCACACACCCCACAAAAGATGCTAGTGAGACATCTACGCTCCATCAAACCATTACTGGAGATAATTATTATGCTATGTTTGGTAGGAGGCAAAAGGAGCTGCGGAAAGGGAATGGAAGAAGGGACTTTCATGACGTTTGGTAGCTGTTAGATGAGTTTACGCAGAAAGACAGCTTCCATAATGTAAAGGAAAGCGGGTTCCTCTCATCTAATAGTGGAAATGCTGAACATTCAAATGAAGTGAGAAATCTGGGAGAATTTTGCCCGTGGAGTTTTCAGAGAGAGTAAAAAAGCATAAGCTAGACCCATCAAGCCAAAGAGCAGACTACCGCATAATTTCGTTGCTGTCACAATGAGAGCATGTTATGAGAATTTGGCCGTCAGCAAGTAGCCTTCACTTGTATTCTGCTTGTTCTCCTTGGATCTACAACATTTTCTTCACATTACCTTACTCTATTTCTGGGAACAAGCAATTCATCAAGTAAATTGCAATTTGAGATCAGCAATGTAAAGAACAAAGTCGAACTCTGTTATGTTTAGGACATAAATAAATACAATAAGCCAAGAAAGTTACAAGCAGAGATCATTCAAACCCAATATCAAAATTCTAATTCACCACAAAGACAAGCTCCACAAACAACTTCATTTCAGCAGAATCAACAATTAAGCTTGTTAGGACAACAGGAAATATATTTTATGGAGCACCAAGCAGTCAGTCAAACGAAATAATAGTAACGTAAAAACGAGGAACGGATTAACATAGTACTGTTTATATTCAACTCCAATTCATAATTCTATTTTCTTGATTTCTAGAAAACAAGTCATAAATCCCCTCCAGTGGTTCTTCACTTCTACAATCAAGCCAGCGGTTCTTCATTCACTTATAATTCGCCCGATACCAACAACTGGGTTCATTGAGTAGGACAGTAGGACCGAAGAGATGAAAAATAGTAAAACCTTGAACAAAAGCAGGGCAGTTAAAGATGGTGGCTACTGGGTGGGACAAAAGTTGTGGAACCCTTTGAAACAACAGTTGATGAACAGTGTCTTGGTACCCAAAATTAACCGGAGCTTCTATTCAACGGAGTAGAAGGTGAAGGTGAAGAAAACGCTGGCTCTGTACGATGGAGGTGGTGGTGCAGTGGGGGTGGCAGACGATAAAGGAGGAGGGAGGAGAAGCGAAGGGGAGCGCAGGGCAAATGAGACGTTTTAATACCTGCAATGGATAGTAAAAAGCTTTCTAACGGAGTTACAATTTTAGAAATTAGAATGATCCTTACTCCCTTAAATTTGATTCAATTATCAATTTAAATTTTTAAATTTATTTTTTATTAATTCAATTTTTTAAACTTATTTCAATTAATCATCTGATTCTTTTTGTTTTAAATAGATATTACACCATTAAAAATTATTAAAATAATTATGATAGTTACATAGATCAATAAAAATAAGTATACTTATTTAGCTAAAAAGTACTCTAAAATTTCAAAAAACAATAGAACAAAACCATAGAGATTATATTAATAAAAATTAGATTAATTCGTTTTCATCTAGTTGCATTTACATGTCAATCATCAATATATTTTAAATATTAGATTATTTTAAAAATCAATTTATGTTTTAAAACTTAAAAAATTTACATGATAATTTAAGAAAATACAAAAGATCATATCAATCAAAATTAAATTTGAAGAATTAAATTAATAATTGAAATAAATTTAAAAGCATAAAGGTTTCACTATCCCCACAATTTTTTTAGTAACTTTTTTTAATTTTAAGTGTAGGCTCCCATGATACCAAAAAAAATCTTCTCTTAGTGCTTCAATGGCTAACACCCTTAGGTCTGGTTTGGTTCATTGTAAACAGCCAGGAAAAGAAAAGGGAAAACAGATTTCCTTTTGATTGGTTAGGAAGAATTTCAATACTTGGAACTTTCAAGGCAAGACCTCAAGAAAAATTTTATTTTTCCAAGAAAATTTTCTTCATTCTCACTTTGTCCCTATAGCCTCCGTCGACCTTCTCCCTCCTCTAGACCTCCACCCACCAGATGCACCATCACCGCTTTGCACCCACACTGACCATCGCCTTCGTCGTCATTATTGTGCACCCATGTCGTCCATCGCCTTTGCCGTTGCTACCGTGCACCCCCTGAAGAAGAAGAACAATCCCTTGAAGAACTTATTGGACTCCTCAGCCACATGCTCCGACTTCACCATCTTCAATAGCGTCTCTACTCTTCTACTTCTTCACCCTCACCGTTGGCAAAATGCTCATCTGATGTCATGCAGTGTGCAACCCAGCAAAGAAAGTCGCTGGCCTCCCTCCATTTTGCTCCATTTTGTTCACATTGACACCATATCCACCTCATCCATTGTCATTCAAATTCACAACATGTATTGTCACTATTCACCATATTTATCCGTTGCTAGCATACTAGAACATGGAAGCTTCATGATGCAAGTAGTTGTTTGATAAGCTTCATTAACTCCAGATCTTTGACATTTGCATTTACTTTCACCAATTTTATTTTTCTAATTTGTGGTTTTTTATAATATGAATTTGTTGATTTTTTCTTTTTTATAAGTTGTTTGATTATGAGTGCTGCTTACTGTAGGATTTGTTGATTAGTGTACATCTGAAAAGTCTGATTAGAAGAGAGGAGGAGTGGAGGACGACAGTTGTGTGGGAGAGAGGAGAGGAGGATGGTGCCAAAGAGAGGAGGATAATATTATCTTTTTTCATTTTAAATACATATACAGAAAAATTAATTTCAAGATTCCATCTCTTTTTCAAGGTACTGAAACTCAGACCCGTTACTGAACCAGTCGTCACAGGTTAGCGGTCAGTTGAACCGGTCAACGGGAGGGCAAACTCAGGATCAAAATAATACAATTTAAATAAAAAACCATCAATTAAAAAAATATTTGATTAAATCCAAGATTAATCACTACTACAAGCCTTAATTTCCATTTTCAACAAAACTAAACACTTTCTAACTTTCAAGTAACAATCACGCACTGATCATTCAGACTCAGAGTAGTTCAATACTTACTCCCAGTTCAATCACGCACTGATCGACCAAACAATGACATTCAGAAAGGCTCAGCAACAATGACAAATGAAAACCAGCGAATAATGGAGAGGAGGAAGAGAACAGAATAGTAGAATACTGACCAGTAGAGGTCGTCACAATGAGTTTTGATTCACACAGAGAGAGTGCAATTTGGTTAAGGGGAGATGGCGTCGACAGCTAGGGATTCAGAGTTAAGAGAGCAATGGACAGTGTAACATCCTGATTTTTTATATAATAAAGAAATTGTGGAATTTAGGTTTTGAGAAAAAAAAATGATAATAATAGGAATTTATATTATTTGAGGTTATTTAGAAATAATATTATGGTTAGGTATTTAATTATGAATTTAAAAATTTAAATTTAAAACCACATAAGCAATATTTAGATAAGATATAATATATAAATAATTTTTTTTATGTGTGTGTTTAAAAAAAAAGAGAAGGTAGAAGGAACAAAAAAAGGAGGGTAGAAGGTTGTTGTTTCTAAGTCCCACATTGGTTAGACGAGGGAAGAGAAGAGGTGCCTTCATGTATAAAAAGGAGGGGGTGTGTGCATTAGGAAGCATGAGAGGCTAAGATGCAATTTAGAGAAAATTGCAACTTTTGGCCCAAAGGTTTGAATAATTAAATTCAAACCTATAGTTTTTTTTAATATAATTTTGGGACTCACAATCCCATTTTTATATTATTTTTCTCTCTTCCTCTCACGTTGCTCGGCGTTTTCTCGCAAGGGAGGATTATTTTCTTTTTCTTCAGGTATGTTCTAACTTTCCTGTTTAGATTAGCATTTAAAAATTTATTTAATTACAAAATTAATTTTATAGTTATTTTCTAAATAATATTAGCTTTCTAGTGATATGATTATTTTGTAGGATAGAGTAAATATTTTGATTAGGATTTTTTTATAGGATAGTTAATCTGATGATATGATAGATTAAAATATAGGTTAAAACTCTTAGGGATATAATAAATATTATAAAATATTTTCTTGAGGTTGAAACTCATGTTTAAGAATTTTTGAGTTAAAATCTAGATCTATATGGTTGAATTTATGTGGAATCTGAGATGTAGGGATAAATCTCTGATTATTAAATATTTATTTAAGTATGAATAGGTATTTTTGAGTTATAGAAAGGTGATTTGAGGTTTCAGGATAATTCTAAAATTTTTAATTTATTTTTGAACGAATTTTTAGAATATAGAATGATGAAATTGTGATACTAGAAGTGATTTGAGGATAAAAAAAATAGTTTATTAGGGTACGAGAATTTTAGAAAAGAATTTAGAAAGTTAAATGAGGCATAAATCTTAAATTAGTATTAATATGGATTATAGATCTAAGACTTTCTAACTCTTTAAATTAGAGTTATTTATTTTAATGTAAAATTAATATATAGTATTGTGAAATAATTATGTAGATTATATTGACAAAGATAGTGGTGAAAAAGGAGTTGTGAAGGGGAACTTGTTATTCAAGACACAAGGTAACCATTATTAATGTGTTGTGATGGGTGTGTTTGTGAATGGTTATGTGTTGTTTTGTTGTTTGGAAAAATTATGAATTATTGAAAATAAATACTGTTATATACTTCCGTGAAATCATTGCCAAGTGGGTTAAAAATTTATTTTTGTTTATCATGATGAGATATTATTGTTCGGATATATTCCTGTTTGGATATTTGAATGATGCATGACTTGTCAGGGTATTTTAATGTATGGTGTTAATGGGAATTTCTGTTCGGTTAATTATTACCACGTGGTAAGCCCTCATTGGACCCAATGAGTGGCGTGTCGCTTGGTCCAACTCACCTTTGGCCGGGTGATTTGGCGTCCGAGCATGGTGAAAGGAGGAGATAAGGTGCAGTCATGCAATTAAATACTTGTTCGGTTTGTTTGAAAATATTGTTTGGTTAAATGTTTTGTGTGCCCACTTAGCAATCGCATGATTAGTTACATCCGCATGCATCATTACATATTAATTTTTGGTTACTGGGACTTTTAAGTCTCATTCCCCGTGGTTAATATTTTTACAGGAGCGAATCCGGCCGAGAAAGCACCAGAGGTGTAATTATGGTGTATGAGACACCATCTTTTACGTTGCCTCTTATTTTGGATTATACAATGTATCTTGTGCCAACTTAGGACATATCTTGTCTATGGAGCATGTAAACTCTAATCCTTTTTATTAAATGCATTTATATGTCCAAGAGGATTATGTCTGTCCCTTTTGATTCATGACCTAATTTAAATAACATGCTATGAGGATCATGTCTGTCCCTCATGGTTCTAATTGCTTTTTGAGATATTTTAAGACCTGTGGTATATTGTCTTGGATGTATCATGGTAGAAATTTTTCTACCATGATAAGGGTATGATAAGGGTTCAATGAAAAAAAAAATGATTTGTTGAATTAATAATTTGCAAAAAATCAGTTTGTAAATTTGAGGGTGTTACAGGCAGCGGCCACTCAGTTTGAGGATCGATCTAGTTTGAGGGTGAAGTAAAGTCTGAAGAAAACTGAGTTAGAAAGGAAGGAGGAGAGCGATGGACGACTGCGATAGATTCAGGACTTTATTGCTTGACCATGACGGCGATTAAACTTGATGACGATGACGACCAGCAACAGCTTCACCGCTTCAGCGTCGACAGGTGACGGGCGACGGCGACAGATTCAAAACTGAGGGAAGCGACGGCAGCCAGGGATTTAAGACGCAAAAGACCGCTGTTCTTCGAAGGCCAACTGGCCAAGACTCGAAGAGTGAATTCACTTTATGCAGCCTTTTTTGAGTTTTTAAATTTTTTTCTAGTCAAATTAAAAAAAATTAAAAACCTCCAAAACGAAACTTTTTTGAGCTTTTTACTTTTTATGGTTAAATTAAAAAAAAAATAACCATATCAACCCAAAAACCTGTTGAATTGCCTGGGGTAAGTTGGGTTAATCTAGATCACTATCAAACTGAGTTAACTAAAAATTTGGATTGGTGGAGAGGCTAGTTTACTAATCAACCTAATTAATCTCACTTGAGTTTTCATTTTATACTTTTTTCAATCATACGAAAAATATTTTTAAACTTAATTTTATTTTCTTTTCTAATTCCGGTATCAATTTCATTTCCATTTCCAACTTCAACATACTTTCTACAAACCAAACTAAGCCTTAATCATAATAAACTTCATTATTTAAAAAAAAAAAAAGAACACTTCTTAACATTGGAGGTTCATAACAGGGTTAAACCAAAGGGACCTTCTTTCTTTCTTTCTTTCTTTCTTTTTTTTTTTTCAGAAGAGGAATTCTTTGTTCAAGATAACGAGAAGGGGGCGAACCTAATCACAATACAAGTAGACAGGAAGAAATTAACAAAACTAATGTAAATAAAACAACATGAGGAAAACAACAAAAGAAAAGAAAACAGCAACAAAACATAAAAAGTTAGCATTGATTACAGTTGCCGCTAATTCCTTCTCAGTCCGCCTCTAACGCACACTGTCAATTACTAAAATTAGATACGCCTTAGTCCTCAGATAGGTATAAAGCAAGAGGAGGTGGTGGTGGTAGAGGCACCCGACCCAAGGGTTCCAACTCTTTCAATGCTAAATCTCCTCGAAAGTCAGTAGTTTGATTTACTCCCTTAAGTACAAGAGAGAAAGATAACGATCCAAAAGACAAAATCATATCCAGTAAGCCACCTGCTAGCGTACGATACTGCCAAGCACGATTATACACTGATTTTCTGGAATAGATAGTAAAAAGCTCAAAGCAATTTGTTTCAGTGATTATATTTTCAGAAGGATATTCTCGGGCAGTCTCAATAGCCTTTCTAGCCACATATACTTCCAACAAGGAACCTTGAATCAACCAGCATTGTATCCAATCAGCTAGCTAGAAAGGCTCCGTCTGCACTCCTGACAACAATTCCAATCCTAGCTTTCCCAGTTGAAGGCCCCTTTGCTGCCTCAATTTCACAAAGACCCACATTAGCAAGCTAATAAGGTCACTGGGGTTTGGGAAGTTGCCATCAAACATCATCCTGCATCTAAATTTCCAAATATTCTAACAGAGTCACAAAATATATGCTTTTTCGTAATTATCTAATCAAGTGTGTATGCAAAATAAATCAATGATCCAGGCCCTAATTAGTTGAGTAAAATGGCTCTCTAAATGAAAATTAAGAAAGCATCCAAACCATGCATATTTTACCCAACAACAAAAGAGGAATAGATGTTCAAGAGTTTAGGGGCCTTACCACAAATGCTACAAAGAGGAGTCAACTTACACCTTCTCTTGTATTGTGCATCCTTCGTTGCAAGTGCAGAATGCATCAAACACCAAGCAAACATCTTAATTTTGGGAGAACATCAATGTCCCATAGAGCCTTCCAAATCTGTGTGTCCGGCACCACCTCTGGGCTTAAGGGAATAGACCTCCTCCATTTTATTCTATATGCATTTTTAACCACATAGTTCCCAGACTTCGGTCCTGCCCAAATAAGGTGATCTGGTTTGCCAAAAATAGAGATTGGAATATTCTGACCTCCCCTGGTGTATTAGATGAAAAGAATATGCTAGATTTGTCACAATTGAGTTTATGTCCTGACACACTACAGTAATTATCCAAAATGTGTTTAAAGGGCTGACAATTCTGAGCCTCAGCATTCAAGAAGATTGGTGTATCATCCGACAATAGAAAATGTGTCAATACAGGACATGTTCATGTAATTTTTACCCCCACTAGCTCTCCTCTAGATGCATGAGTATCAAGCATGGTCGACAACACATCGGATGCAAGGATAAATAAAGACGATGATATTGGGATTCCCTACTGTAGGCCCCAAAGGGCCTTAAGTTTTGGAAAAAAAAACATGAAAAAACACTAATTGTTTTTGGTGAGAAGGGAAAAAAAACTAATTAAAAAAATTGCATGGCTGATGATGCATGATTTCTTCTTATTTTTGCATAAAAAATTAGGACTCATAATTTTAATAGATCTATTACGAATATTTTTCAATTAAAACAAAATTGCACGTACTGCTGATATTAACGAGACGAATAATGAAGTTAACTAAAAACCCACAAACTTAATTTACCCAACAAATTCTCATGCATGGCATTTGAAATAACGGCATTTTAAACTCTCCCCTAACGTCCCACGCTTTAATTTTAATATTTTTTTTTTGCCTACTATAATTATAATATTGACTCTGAACATCTTGTTTAGGCGAGTTTATAGGCAAAGAAAATGGAGAAAATGGATACATGGCAATTTCCACGTCACCTCAATTGACTCAAAAGTCAAATCAAACCCACGTACCATTGTTTATTGGGTCCGCAGGTATGCTACAAAACGTTTAAAACGGAATAGGAATGTTGGCCCCAACTATAGCAATAAAAACGTGCCTGTGTGCGCGCTACAAAATGCCGCACGGTTTATTCGAAGACTCCTTAAACTCCATGCAACACAAAATATCACACGATCTTCAAAATACTGATGAAACATTCTCAAATTTAGAAATATAACCAAACACTCCTTCACAGTTCACAATGTTAAAGCTTGTGATTATTTTTGTTGGCTGTTCTAAAATTTATGCGCTAAACTCAATTATCCCATAAGTAATGGGAGTAAATAGTAACTAAAATAAAGCTGATATCTCGAGCACTGAACACTTATAAACAAACAGGAGTACAAATACTATCCTATATCCTTCCCTCAATTCTATCAATCAAGCATCTACAACACCACCAGATTATTGAGACTACTTTCAAACTAAAGAAAAATCAGCCAGAGACAACAAAGGTGGGTACCAACATCAGCAGTACGTGGAGAAATATATTACACATGAAGACGTGTACAGAACAAATTTTACATCACACTGATAGGCTTCAAGAGGAATTTGGTGTACAATGATTGTGTTCATGAGCATAACTCAGATGGGCCATTGAAATACCTCACTCCCTTGGCCTGGCAAGCCACAGCGAACTCAGGGCTCGTAGCCTGGAGAAATAATCACTTATTGCAAGAAGAGCTCGAGCTGACTGCCTTGTGGTTAATATCCGCAGCATTTGTTGTAATGTTTGCTGTCGCAGATTGTCAGCCTAGTCATACGAGCACACAATTAAATTGACGTCGTCTTTGAACTAATTAGATCTTACCATGTCTACTGAGAGCAAAATCGCCCATTACTTTTAGGACTATATATACCACAATGATTGGACTCTCGTCAAACTGACACGCATGAGTCCTTTCATGTCCACCCCTCACTCTAATTAAAAGTAAAGTAATCCTCCTCATTCATTTTTCCACCAAATACTTTCATTTTTCCACCAAATACTCCGATGATGTTTTGCATCTTTAAATCCATCGAATGAAGGTGCTGAGGCAGCAACAACAATACAGATGATAGATAGATAGTTAATTACCTGGCGAAGAAACCCCTCAAGAGTACCCAGCTTTCCCATCGCCATAGCCATCTGCCCCATATAGTTTGCCACATTTCCTGATGGCCCTGAGGGGGTGGATGATTCATTAGCCAATGTCTCAGCCAATGACTGCTGTAATGCATCCATTCCTTGGGACAGTGCATCTTCAGCCTGTTGGGATGACTGTTGCAGGCTGTAAATGTTCATCAACTGTTGCTCTGTTAATGGCTCCAAATGACTTCCAAGAAGCTGAACCAGAGCCAACAAAGTTCAGAGTTAGACAAAGAATATCACTGCACGGAAAGTCCTTCAACAATTTATAATGCGAAAATTGCCAAACCATTACCCCAACACACCATGGATGACAGAATACAGCATCTAGCTAAAATGAATGTGAGAGAGGGAGAGATTCCTCACCTTGAGAAGCTCCGATGAGCGAAAGCCTCCAATCCACATGAAACACCTCTCAGCTGGTGTTTTCCACATTCCAGATAGGATGTGGAAGACATCAGCTTTGGCTGCAACACCCTTAAGCCTGAAAATCTCTTCATAGTGCGTCATAACATTGTCAACAATTGTCCGTAGTTCAATGTCTCCAGCATGAGAATTGACTGCAGCCCTTAGCTCATTTATCTGCCGATTATGCTCTTCTAACCAACGTGCATACTCTACATCAAACGTCATTGCACCTGCAGGACAAAGCCAGGTAACACAAGTGTTAGCAATTGAGAATCTCAATCAAAGAATACAAACTTTTACAAGGTAGAAGAACGAAGCTGCTCCAGCTTTTGAGCAGCGAAGACATGGAAGTTTCATTAGAAGATTGTAGAGGAAGCTTGTTGGGAAAATAGGAATTAAAGAAAGGGCGAGGATAGAGGGAGGGGAGGCGTGAAATTGGAACTTTGAATGGAGGATCAAGTTCCTCAAAAGAGCTAGATTTTTCTTGCTTCCTTTCAGAGCTTTTTCAACTTCGACGCTACAGTAAGCTATCATTTAGAACAAGGGCATGGCATTTTGAGATAAAGCTACATAAGGCTGGCAGAGTGGAAAGCCACAATTCACAAACTTCTGCATCCACTACTCATGCCGATTGAAACATCAAAACTTGTCATCAAGAATTCATCACATGAAGTGATTTTGAGTCTATTTGACCAACATATACAGAATATAAATGATGTCCGCTAACAAGGCCAGAGGTACTCATAACAAAAGGGACTAAAATATACAGGAAAATTTCATTCAACCAATAATCACAGGGTCATTTTGATGTTAGATTTAGAGCCTAGGTTACAGATAAAAGAAGGCACGGAAAAAGCTTTAGCTTGATTTGGGATCCCATGTTGTAATAAGGCAAGCAACTTAGCAGGACGCATCATCTACTTCTTGTCAATAGTACAGTTTACCAATAAATTGACTGAATGCCATGCTAAGTACTAACAACCTTTAGATCAGTTATGGTAACAGCCTTAAATTAGAAACAAACTCAAAACATCTAAGAGACAACTCCAAGTATAAAGCCACTAATGATGTACTTAAGTCCCAGGCTTGAGTCACATGATTGGAGAAAGAAGTTTAAATACCATTTCCGCTCATTGAATGAGACTGATCTCCCATACTCGAAATAAATATGCCCTGCAAAAAAAGATTAATAACCTAATTATAATCTATAATGCAATAAAATTGCCAGGATAGGAGGGAGGAAAAATACAGCATTTTGTAAAGAAAACACATGAAATTTGAACAGGAACACCTTAAAACATAATATAACCAAACCTGCTGGCGGGCTCGCTGGAGCTCCTGCTCAAGTTGAGTTAGTTTCAGCCTGCTACTTTCTAGTTGCTGCACATATGCCTGAATGAATATGAACAATGATTATAACAGATTGAGAAAGAGACATGAAACAACTTCAGATTTTCATTAAACCTGTAATATGACAATGCTGTATGCAGCAGCTGCCCAATTATTTCGTTATAATTAAGAACTACGTTAGCAGGAGGTAGTGCACTTTCAATCAGCTAAAAAAATCTTACTTTTTTCCGTAGCCGACTTTTTCTTGCAGCTTCACGATTTTGAGCTAGGCGCCGTAATGTCTGCATGGTTATAAAGTAATTATATAACAATAACACCATGCTTAAATTATACAAACAAAACTATACTGATATAACCTTCTGATCTGTTTTATCTTTTGATCTCTCACTGGAATCAGAGGCTCCAACAGCTAATTGACCCCTCTCAGACTGCAAAACAACACCACATTTGATAAATTTTTTTTTTTTTCTAAAAGCATTTTTCTATCTGCTTAAGAATGTACAGCATTAGCTATAATAGACGGCATCACCAAAAGGTAATAAATTGATGCATGACCAAAATTCCACAAGATAAAATGTATAATGAAGCAAAAAAGTCACCCTCTGATTTTTATCATCTGTATCATCTGTTGAAGTGTCAGTCCTTGGGCTACCATCTGCCATGTTGGACTCCCCCCAGTTCTCACGCTGGCCACCAGATGTAGAAGCCAGGTTGGAATTTGAGTCATTTTGTAGTGGTAATGTCTGAGACCCCATGATTGCAGCAGAGAGATTTTACATTAGATGTTGCTATTGACTGTATCTTCCACATGAGAGAAGGGTGCAAAAAGTAGGAACTCCAATAATATTTCAGGATCATTGTATACAGAAGATTCAGAATTACCTTATTTAAAGTGCCAAATTGAACATCAACGCCTAGAGGCTGGTTATTTGACTTCATTTGATTGAATACAGGATCTGGAAATTTATAAAATAATCAAGAGGCGTTAGTTATAAGCAGCATAACTTAATAAACCAGTAAATCAAAACAAAAGCAAACAACTTGAAAGTACATTGTTCTGTTTTTCCTACCCACAACATAATTAGGAAAAAATTCATAAAATACGGTAAATTAGAATAGCAAGCAGCAAGGACCCTAAGTCCGCAAACAAGTTCAGTGAAACAGTCAAGGCATTTGTGAAAATAATTAAAGCATCGAAAATTCTTTTTTTTTTTTCCTTTTCCCTTTATAGGGCCTGAGAAGATCATTAAAACAATGAGTATGAGATAAGATAATTAAATGACAAAAGAATAGAGTAGGAGCAACAATAAAATAAAGAAGGGTATAAAGATAAGAAATTAAAATGTCAGCATCATACTTCTGCTAAGATTGATAGCGTCCTCCACACGAAATCCAAAAGACTGATCAATGCCTCCAAATTCAGAAATTCGGGAAGGAATAACAGTAGTTCCTTCCGTACCCCTGGAAAACCAAATTCATCACATCAACAGGTCATAATAATGTAAACATATTCATGCAAGATTCAGAAAACCCGGCAAACATAAAATCATATCTCCATGCTAAAAAAGAAAGCCCCAAATTGTATTATCATTTTATAAAAGACGCATCCATGAGAAAACAACCCTCGTGACAACCTATTGACCAAACACGAGGCGCAGTGTCAATTTTCAGAATAGCACTGCCTCTCGAGCAACACGACCCGTTGCTATTTGTTATTTATTAGGAATCACGCTACAACATTATAACTATCATCAGTATGAGTATGAAAGTGAAGAAAACAACAGTCAACCGTGCTGAAACATTAGCTCAAATTTAAAACGTAAAGGTTAAAAAAAATTATAAATCTGACAGCAGGAAGTAAAAACAATAGAAAACAATGTGAAACAGAGGAGCCATGTGAAGATTTACATGGAAGAAGAAGTAGGCAGCGGAGGAGCGTAACTCGGCATGCCGTTCGCAAACTTGTTATTGTTGTCGGTCTTAGTATTTATTGTTCTACTACCCATCAATAATCATCCTCGGCAATACCATGTTATCTCCCGCAAACAATAATCGGAGGAGGCCTGCGTCCATTTCAGAAAACAATTTTAAAACAGACATAAAGCTATTCTTAACTCATAAAGCTATTACCCAAGCATATTAAGACTTGACGGTTTCCAAACGCCAAAGCTTCAAGAAAATCGCAAGCTCCAAAAACAGAATAAAAATAAGCACTGCGAATTCATGTAATACCATGACCAGCCAAATAACTACGAGGAGGAAGAAGCTAAGACAGCATGACTCTCCGTATACCGTCTAGAAACAAGGACCACGCTTTCAAGCTCAATTCTTCGCAGCACAAAATTGCCAAATAGAGAACCACGACCCAAAAAAAAGGGGACAACAGACAAGAATCCACCTTCTAAAAACGAAACTCGCAACAAATAAGCTTAAGACACCTTCCCAGACTTGAAGTAAAGACAAAATAAATTTAGCAGGCGAAACAGGATAATTAAGAATTTTTCTCCGGATTGATCGAGCCCAGAAGAAGATACAGAGAGAGCTCTGCAAACCCTAACCAGTGACAAGATGATGATAAATACCGAGCCCTTTTGACTTTTGATTCAATGAATCATCAATATCAATAATATAGTAATAAAAAATAATTTTCAACAGTACATTTTTTTACTCTTTAACCAGAAAATTTTTTTATGCTTTTTCACTCGCGTACTGTTTATGATTATCGTGTCACATATTAAAGTAAGAGAATCAAGCCATCAAGTTGATGTAGTACGCGATTTATCAAAGAAGTGGGAAAAGAGAGAAATACCAAGTCGCGTGACATCGAGACCATTCCAATTTCCGCCGTATGTCCCTTTCGTCGGAAACTCGCTCATTTTTAAAATCGCGCCTTTTTAGATTCTTCGCATTTCTGTGAACTTTGCCACCTTTTAGTCTCTGTTCTCTTGCCTGTGATCGTATCGGTGTTGTCTAAACTTTCCCATTTACTGTATAGTTTAGTTAGCATTTGTAAATCTGATGATATATTTACTTTTCAGTTTTAAAATATAACAAATAAAAATACCGGCATAAAATTAGTGTACCATATTCGACAGGGCATTTGGAATATAATATGGATATGAAAGCAAGTCTTTTTTTTTTTTCAACATATAAGTAGTGTGGGTATATAAAAAGTAAAAATTATTTTGGAATGCTTTAGTATTGTTCAAATTCGAATGCGATTAATTATTTGTGTGGACGTACTCTATGTGTAGTAATAATTGCTCATGTGATAGCAATCCTTTTTAATGATGAGAGGTCCTTTCAATGGTTTATATTGCAGCAGAGTTCCCAACAACGAATCGATTCGCATCAATTCCCAATTGATTAAATTTGATTGATTCCAGTTGGTTCTTGTCATCATTTTAATCAAAATTTCCCTTTTTTTTTTCCTTGCCAGAAAATAAACTGTCCCTTAAGAAGTTAATAATGTCATTTTTTAAAAAATCAAAAAAAATCTACTTCCGTACTAAATTATAAAATATTTTTAAAGAAATGTTTTATTTTAAAATATAAAATATTTTAATAAATTAAAGTTTTATTAAATGCATTAATTTTAATATTATTATTTCTCTCTCTGTAATTAATTTTTATTTTTTTAATATATTAAATAATGGATATTTTTAAAAGTTTATATTTTTATTTTAAAAAAATAAAATTATTAAGTATATTTAATAAAATTTATTAGTATGTATAATTTTATTTAATTATTTTATAATTTAGAACGGAACAAGTATGATTTAAATTGTGGAGTGATGTCTTCAATTAGAGTAGAATGCATTTTAAAATATAAATCAGGATAAAAATAGATGGCAAAACTAAAACGAAAAAAGAGATTGGGATAACAAATAAAAATAGGACGGCCGAAATAATTCAGAAAAGGGCAGGAAGTGGTGGTAGCTTGGTAATTTTAATGACAAATGGTGGCATTTTTTTTTAAAGGGTTGTAGGTGGGGAGTGGCGCGGAGGGTGTGGATTATGGAAGGCACGTGAAGGAACGGCGGCCGCCTCGGTGGACACTGGAAAGGAGGAAGTTTCGTAAACGAAATGGAATGCCAGTAATACCCCTATCGTTCAACTGCAAAGTCAAAATTTGTAACTTCGGCTCCAAGACGCTGGAGTGGAAATTAATTATTAATTATTATTATTATTATTATGGAAGTTATTATATATATATATATATATATGGAAGGATGACATTTAAGGGAATGTATCGTGACAAAGACCAATAAAATTTGTACAAGATATTATTTTATAAAAACAAATAGTATAAGTTTTTATTAAAAATTGAATCTTAATTTATTAAATTTTCAAGAAATTTCTAATAAAAAGTGTTAGTTAATGTTTAGCTTTTAATAAACCGTGTATGTGTTTTCATAATATATAAAGAAAAATTCATAAGTTTTTATTGTAATAAATTTTTTTAGGAGGGTTTTAAATATCATTCTTCATATATATGTATATATATTACTTCCATTGTCTCAAATTACAACTTTAGAAAAATTTTATTATCTTAAAATATAGGATAATTTAAAAAAAATAAAATTTTATTAGTAATTTTTTTTCAATATTACCCTTTAAATGAGAAGGGAAATAAAATGATATTGTAATAAAATAATTAAATGTGTAGAGACATTTTTAAAAGTTTTAATTTTGTTTTGAAAGTTACAAAATAAAATAATCAATTCAAACAATTTAAGAAGATTGATTAAATACAATAATTACATCTTAAAGTTAAAAATTGAACTGAAAAATCTCTATAATTAAAGAAATGAATCTATCTAATAAAAATAAATATTAATTTTATGAGGACGAATATATATATGTGTGTGTGTGTAAAAGGAGTAGTATATTATCATCATTCCTCATCATTCCTTCAATTGTTATGATACTAGTAATAATCAATAATCAATAATTATTATCGTTTGCTGTCCTCCAGTAGTCAAAAGCCTCCTTTTCTTTTACCTTTCACCTTCCCTCGTCAACTAGCCCATCATCATGACGTCTATTTTTCGTCCACCTCAATCAATTCATCCACTCCTGACATTAATGCCATCCGATTATATCACGTTTGTTATAATTGTTAGTATAATTAAACAATTACGTATTAAACTCGCTGCAATTATTTCGTCACGTCAAAACTTAACTGTATTTTTAAAAACTTGGTTAGTATTTCGGGGCGAAATGTAATATACAGCTCTATCACCAAACATTTTAGTACTGATCTCATGAAATATTTGTCATGTCATTGTTTGTTCTTTGTGTCGTACTGTACAGTGTATACAGTGTACAGAGTGCAAACACAAGCAAATAATGATACCTCTATTTATGAAGCGGGCTTAGGCCCATGAGCCTCGCAAGTAGGCCCGATAACAAATGGGCTTTGTGTAAAAAAGGGCTATTAGGCGAGGCAGTTAAGCCCGATGAAGAATTGGGCTCATTGACGAGGACCGCACGAGGGTGTTGTGGCGCACAAAGAAGGATGAATCTGAAGACGAAATTAGAAGTGACTTGCTCATTAATTAATTAGATGGTGTCATGCATTATTATTGCTGAGTTGGGATGTCATCAACCAAGAAATGTCCCGCGCGTGCTGCATCATAAGTCGTTGGATATTTAAGAAACCTGGTGTGGAGGGTATCATAACGAAAGACAAGAAAGCGATGAAATGCGAAAAGCAAAAAAACAAAGACGGCTCGTCTGATTGCAACACGGCGTTGCTAGTTGCGTTGTATGCACTGCCGTTTGTAAATTACAATGTTACGTCGTTGTCACTTCAACCATGCCTCCATGCGTTCTCTGGTTCCCCCATTATTCACTCACTCCCCGGAGTGGTTTCAATTTGATCAAAAAAAAAAAAATTTTTAATCAAATAATTTTTTTTACCAATCTTTTTAATCAAATCTTAACCTTCAATAAATTAATTATTTATTTTTTTAATAAATATTATTTTTTATATTTATTTTATATAATAAAATATTTCACTCTAAAATAAATATAAAGTAATTATTTAGTGTGAAATTTTTTAAAAAAATAATTATTATATTTTAAAATATTAAAATATTTTTTAACATGTAACTTTTTAAAAAATATTTTATATTTTTAAATAAAAAGAATATTATTTTACAGATTTTAGAAAAAAAATAATAGGAGTGACGGAAAAAATAAACGAGAGCAAGCGAGGTTGTTTGTTGACGCATGCGTGGGTGTAATAAATGAAATGCTGAAAAGGGTTAGGGGCGTGTGCGCCTGTAAAATCCAACGACGTGAAAGACTTGGTTCAGTGCATCGACTCCTCCAAGAGCCGTCTTTTCGAAGCTGTCTTGTCACCCTCCAGCTTGCACTCCATGTCATCTCATACAACTTGCATTTTGAAATCATTTATTTTTTTACCTGTAATATCTTATTTTATGTAATTTTAAATTTAAATTCATTTAAGAATGTAACACTCACATTTGTCCCCTCACTTCAATTGATGTGAGGGAAAATTGTATTAAAGAATAACTTTTCTGTTAAGTTCTATCCAAAACTTGTTCTCCAACATATATTATTAGACTTGTCAGTATTTGTTCCATCTCAATTTCTAAACAACAATTCCTGATTTATAATATATTACCCTAAAAATTATAAATATTTTTTAAATTTATCATATCATGCGAAATAAAATTAACTTATTTTATTTAAGAATTTGTTGGTCCATGCATAGTGAGAAAAATAAAACATGTATCATAATGAATGATACAATATATTATGTCATAATAATATTTATAAATCATAATATAACCAAAAGTAAAAACAAATATGAATAATAATTTTAAATTAATTAATTAGAATAGCCAATATTATAGTACTTTTGATTAATTATATACTCCATTCGTTAAAAAATGTAAGACATTTTTAATTGAATTACACTCTTGACAGAGTAATTAGTTATCACATAACTAACATTATTTTTTTATATTTATCCTTATTTAATAAAATTTTTTACTTTAAAATAAGTATAAAACAACTTATTTATTGGGGATGCTCTTTGTAAAAGCAAATTAATTACACCTTGAAATATAAAAAATGAATTACATTTTTTTAACATTCAAACTCTAAAAAAATGCCTTATATTTTTTTAATGGAGGGACTATACACTTATGATGATAAAAACGACTACAAGAAGTTTACGATTACAAGGTGTGTAATAAAAAATAAATTCATTAACCTCATAGTATCAAGTTTATTTTTATGTATACTATTTTATATTTTGTTACTCCTGGATATATGAAAAATATAATAAACAACTTGTCATGTATCCAATGATATGTTATTCTCACATAAATTAAAATTTAAATAGCAATATACTTTACTTAATATTTTGTTATTTTGAAATAAAATTATATTTTATAAGTTAAATTTTGAAATTAAAATTGTAGATGAATTAAAATTTAAATACCTGGTTGTATTTTAAATTTTTTCCTACATATGTATTTAAAACGTAAATAACAACCCTTGTATATTAAAAAAATAGATTTCAATTTTATAAAGTTGATATCTGTAAATTTCAGTAATTTTATTAAATATTTTTTATTTTTTTAATATAAAATTTTCTCTTTATTTCTTAAAAAAGAAAACTTTACAGAAATTTACAGATATTAACTTTAGAGGATTTAGATCCTAAACAATTATATATACAATTTTGTTACCTGTGTTGTATGTTAAAAATGATTTATTATTTTTATATATGTTATTATCATATAAATTAAAATATGAAAAATAATTCTCTTCTCATATCTTATAATTTGTTGTTTAACTTATATTTTATTGTACAATATATTATTTTATACCTATATAAAATACAAGCAATAAATAATATATCTCATGCCTATCATTTTTACTATGAATTTATACCTGTTATTAATTTTTTTTACTATGGATCCCACATTTATTTGTTTTAACCCACGTGATATTTTAACGGATAAAACATTTTTTAAAAAAATTATTATTGTTCATATAATTGCACATGAACAATAACAATGATATACTTTACATATATACTTCGTCCATTAGAAATTTTTTAAGAAGTTGAATGTTCAAAAATATAAGGTATTTTGAGTTTTTTAAGATATAATCATTGCCTTTTTTTAAAAGCACCCCTAATGAATATATCACTTTATATTTTTTTAGAGTGAAACACTTTATTAAATAGAGGTAAATAAGAAAAAAAAGGATTAGTATAAAGATAAGTAATCACTTTATTACAAGATAAAATTCAGTTAAAAGTATATTATATTTTTTAACAAAAGGAGTATATAAATCAAACATTTTAGAAAAAGCGGAAAGGAATGCGAGGAGGAGGAAAGGAGATATACACTCTTCCCTCGCTACGATAAATAGTATTTTCTATAATTTTACTATGTTCAAAATATAAAATATTAGAGAGTATAGTTTGTAACTTTTTATTTTTTATTAACTATCTCCTATTTTATTTATTATTTTTTGAGAAAAGAGGTATTAAAATTTTAATTTTTATTGTTAAGGAACACATTTAAAATATTTAAAAGGTAAAGGTTTTTACTTAAGTTTTTTTAAAAACCATGAAACACATATCAATGTCCTATACTCCCTATAGAGAGTAATAAAGATATTAATAATTATTTCACATTTCTAAAAAATAGAGTAAAACCTTAGTCTTCTAAAAAAATTTATACTTCCTTCGTTTAAAAATGTAAGGTATTTTTTAAGAAGTTGAAAGTTTAAAAATGTAAGATATTTTTAGTTTTTTTAGATATAATCATTGTCTTTTTTTCAAAAGTGCTTCTATTAATAGTAACTTTATATTTATTATATGGTGTTTAATGGGATAAATATAAAAAAATAGGGTTAATTTAGAAGTAGGTAACTATTCTATTAGGGGGAGAGATTTAATTAAAAATACCCTACATTTTTAAATAGAGAAAGTATATTTATAATTATATATTTTGTTGAATGTTCTATGTAACTATCTTAATAATGACAATTTAAATTTACCATTTTTTCAAAAATAAGCCATAAATGAGTTAAGAGTATAGTTAAAAACGAGTGACAATATTTTTAAAGGATGCCATATGTTATGGTGTGTGAGAGTATTGTGCAAGGTTTGGTATAGTGAAATTAGGTGTGGGGAAATGAACGTGAAAGTGAAATAATAAAAAAATAGTGTTTGGTAGATAAGATCTTGATTCTTCGTGGAATTTGATTCCACCAAAAATAATAAAAGTTAGTTTTATTCTTGTACTTGAAGAACTCACTTCCTCCCTCACTTCTTTCCTCATTTTCTCATGTTTGCCCTCACGCCTCTTTCTTTCCATTTTTGACAGAGTCTTTGATGACGCGGTGGAAGACCAAACTATAAAATCTATAATTACTTAATCACAATTATCACTAAGATCAAGGTAATTATTGGACTAAACAAATTAAATTATCAAGTTTGTAAATTTATATAAATGAGATTTTAAGTTTTACATAATCCAAAATACTTAAATAACATTTCAGAAATCTTAAATCAGAGTACAATAATGTTTTAAAAATATGAGATATCTCACGAGAATAAAAAGGCTTAATATGAAAACAGAGGGGTGCACCGGGGCATATTGCGCATATCAGACAGCAATTTTGTTGTCATTTGATAGCAACCTGGGGTAACTCTCGATGTGCCCTATTTCTTAGCCCGATATTCAAATGAGGTGATATAATTGTTTACAAAAAGCTCTTTTTATAAACTAACTAAGTGGCATGAGTTTTTACTTCTAAAATATGTCACACAAGAAAAATGAACATCATAATTTGAAGGTGTCTAAAACCTCACACATGTGTCAAAAGCTATTCCTAACACCTATGACCCACTCAATTGGCTTAGAATTACCTATACAGCACATCATAAGCACATAAGTCTAATCATACCAAATTTTTACTCCTTAACCCCTTTAATATAAAAGGAAGTTTTTAGCATTGCATTTACAATCAATGTGTATAGTTATAATTAAATTAACATTCATACACTTGCACAAGTATTTTGATCTTATTAACAATTCACTAATATGTAACATCTTAGAGTCCAAAATATATCTCAAGATTTTAAACAATAACATAATGCAAGTGCAAATAAAATGCATCATAATTGACAATATTCCAACTATTACATAAAAATTAATGCAGTTAAGAGACTTTATAGTAGGAGTCTTATATTTCCTAAGCCTCTGGAGCTTTTTCCCTTTCCACACTAAAGCTAGAGTCTAGAAAATATTAAAAGTGGGGGTGAGTAAGTACAACCATTCAATAATTAATGTACACCTATCTTATAATACCCACAACAATTAACCCACTATCCTAGTTTAATCATGAACACTATCATCAAAATCATACAAAATGTCAATCACAATTTTTCTAGCCACATCGCACGTCCAAAAGGCTTGGATTGACAAAAACGACTAGACATCCCCCATTCAATAATATTTCAACACAATAGTTTATCCACAATAATTTCACTAGCCCAACTATAAACTCTCATGAGTTTGCTTCACAAAAAGGCTAGGCATACAACAACCATTGTCACAAAATCAATTACAATCATAAATGCATAATATGTCCCTAAGTTGGCAATATATCTATGTATATATATTTATATATATCATACTACACAAAGATAAAAGAGGCTATAAAAGGTGCAATCTGACTTTAAGCCTTTAGATCCTTCTCTTTGCCACTACCTGATGTATCACCTATAAATATTAAACACGAGGTGATATAAACATATCAACAACTAAATAATCCTAACTTCTAACATATACAGGCATAAGCATTAAGGCATGTAAAGTAATAACTAATAATATTATATCAAAGTAAAATATTTAAATATGCATGATTAATTGATTTTCCTCCTTATCTCCTTCTTATATCTTTTTACTAAGCCCATGGATTACAATTTATAATAGGACCAATTCGTATAACTGGACTAGCCTAAACTCTTCAATGTTAGGGGGTAACTCGGCCAAAAAACACCACTCTCTAACTTGGACCATAGACTCCCCTCCTAATCAAATTTCCACAGGGTGTCATAATTATTGCCGGTTACATATACCCACTTCTAGAGTGAGTATCATTAGCCAAGTCGGAATCACACCAAACTCTTGTCAGAGCCAGTGCCACAACAATCCAACACTAAAAGCTACCCAAGTGTTGTCCATGCCACGTGAACTTATAATTAATAATCTCCTAACTAGGGTGAATTTTCACTTATTTTTTACTTCTCAATCATGACTTAAATGTATCACCTTTTCAATCATGCACTATAATGTAATTTCATATGAAAGAAATCACAATTTCTAATCAACATGATAAATTTTATCCACATGTGCGTACTTTACAATTTATATCCTAAGAATTCTCAGCCATTATCATAATTTACAATAAAGCATGTCTTACTTGTTTCACTCACATTATTCAACAAATAAAGTTATACCCACTTTATACATTTTCTAAAAATATCAAAATTGTAACTACACATATAATATACATTTCATAATTTTTATAATATTAAAAATATTCAAAACATGAATGCGAGGGAATTTAGATTCTCAATTACCTCTACTTCTTAAGTTACTCAAAATTAACACCAATGGACTCAATTCAATTTCAAGCTCTCAAATGCTCTAAGAGTCTAAAAGAGTTTAATCTGTAATTAGATAAATCAAAAATATCAAACCATAGCAAAAAGTCACCATTTTCCTAACTACCAATTTTTACTAAAAAATCCCAAAATTCAAAAGATAACCTTATTAGTGTTATTAGACCCTAATAAGCCTAACAAAACCCATTAAGCACTAACATAATCATCATATTACCCATTTTTAATGTAAGGTTTGATCAAATAAACAAAAATTCAGACAAAATACCTAAATAAATCATACCTACTATTCAGGCAACAATAATACACTTTCAAAAATTCCATTTCATCTATCTACATCAACCAAAACTTTTCCCATAATCAAAAATACCATAAATTCAAAATTATAGGAAATTTCAAAATTTTTATTGTCAGAAATATTTAAGAAACTTATCTAGTATTAAAAAACTCAAATGTCATTACAAGAATCTTATAATATAACCAAACCTTTGAAATTATTCTCCTCCAATCGACACTTTCCAAACGCTCTATTTTTTTCTTTTCTTCCAGGACGCCGAAATGAATGTTTTGGGAGGAGAAGACGATAGCACCTAATAATATAGCCACGTGCCCCCCTCCTTTCAAAAATATGACCCTTATTTTTGTTTTTCTTTTTCTTATATATATAAAAAATCAAAACCATTTGTTGTTCTCTTTTTCTTTCTTTTAAATTCTATTCAATATTTGTATATATATACATATTTCTAGACCTTTCAAAAATTAAATCAATTGAGCTAATTTATATGTTTTGTTCAAATAACATTTGTAAAGCATTAAAATATTTATATTAAGTTAAGTGAGAACAATATCTTAAATAGTTTGCTTTGATCCTACCTAACCACAATTGTTTTCTTCCTTTTCTAAAAAGATTATGACTTTGAATAAAGTCATCAAAATTTCACCCCACAATAATCTTAATTAGTCCCTAATTTATTTTAATATCTTAGTTTTTTTATGTTACATGCATTCTATACAATTGCATATCAATTGATTAAAGCACACAAAAGGGAGTTGAATACTTAAAAGTATAAGATTACATATGACACAAGTTGTAATTTCACAATTTACTCATTATTATATTTCACATTTCAAAATTGCACGGTACATTGTCACAATACAAATAAACACGTGATAATGACCTAATCCACAAACTCGTGTACATTGTCATAATATAAACAACTATTCACTATCATGACTTGCTATAAACTTATCAACCATGTGACATATTAGATATATATATATGTGTGTGTGTGTGTGTGCATGATTAATTCCTCCTTTTATCCTCCTTACATCTTTCGATTGAAACCATGGGTTATAATATCAATCAGGGTTCAATCCATGTAATTAAACTACCCAAGCTTACGATATATATATATATATATATATATATGCATGATTAATTCCTCCTTTTATCCTTCTTACATCTTTCAATTGAAACCATGGGTTATAATATCAATCAGGGTTCAATCCATGTAATTGAACTATCTAAGCTTACCAATTGTAAGGTGTGACCCAATTATAGATCACAGTGCTTACTCTTAGGCCATGATTTTTCCCTCTCTCAAATATCTAGGGTGTTGTATACCTTAAGCTAATCTCCTCGACAAATAAGTAAAAATGACTAGGTGCTAATTCCTTAATAAATTATGGGACAGTCCTTTAAAAAATAATGGGGCAAGGCTAACCTTCGTGCACTAAAAGGTGGCCATAAAGTACCATATGAATTTTCTATTCCCTTTCCTAGGAAAACTCCTGCCAAGTGATCATACAATATTTCATGCCCACTCACGCATTTATGCATACTTGTAATTCACAATATCAAGCTTGTTATTTTTAAATCACTTATTCAATTAACACATGTGAGCATAAACAATTCTAAATCATCACATACAATCTCCACTTTACTCAAGCACCAATTCTTTTTTAACATTCAATCATCACATCACATATCATACACTTTTCATTTCAATACATATCGATAATTTGAAAATCAATTTGAATTTGACTCCACATTTAGGTTAGATCAAGATTAATACACTATTATATGGTTTATGGCATACTTTTACATTCACAAATTTTAATTATACATGCAAGTAAACTCATTCTCACTTTATAACACAATTAACAAACAATTATCCAAGATAGATTTTCCTCGATTACCTCAAACCTTAAAGAGGTTAGAGGTTTACCCTTCAACAACTTGCTTCTAAGCTTGTTTTCTAAGCCAAATATAGTACTTGAACTATTAATCTATAATTAATCAAGTCTAAACTCATTAACATTATCAAGTACACACTTTTAACTTTTATTTTCCATTGCTAAAATACTCAAAGCTCTTATTTCTCACATTTAGGCTTGCCTATTGTGTGTATTAGCTCTCTTTAACTCTCATTAGCTTCATTAAACGTTTTTAAGGTCATTAATGTCTCCCAACAACCTCATAATCCATATTTATTACCCATTTTTTAGATACTAATGGCTACCATCCACCATTAATGTCTAAAACTATAATTTCTATGTTTAAATGCTCAAAACAACTCTAACTAACTCTATTTGAGTTAATAAATTTGGAAACATAACCTATATGGATTAAAAATGGTTTTTTATTATCAAACCCTAATTAAAAGCTTAAGAAAATGGGTTATAAAAGAAGAAGAATAAGCCAGGAGACTTACCCTTTTAGTTTAGCATAGTCAAAATGCTCTAATCTCTCTTTAAAAGCAAACCTTAACAGAGCTTTCCCGGTCATCTTCATTCTCTATTTCTTCTCCTCTATTTTTCAAGTTTGATTTGCAACTTATTTTTGCAAAAAGTGTACCATGTGCTGCAACATGTTGTACAAAAAGGCAAATTTTGTATTATGGTGGTTCGTATATTGTGGCATGCCATGCACACGTCGCAACATGTGACACAAAGCCATTTTTCTTTATTTTTCTCACTTTTTGATGTCCAAGTGGCCAACTTCACTTTATACTCAATCTTAGGATTGAAATCATGACCCAAAACACTCATTAGCTCTTTATAATCACACATCACATAAATCTTTAGCTATCTACTAACTCTATTTAATAATTTAAACCTGATTATCATGCTAATTAACTAAGAATTAAAATTTAGAATGTTACACAAACGGGTAATGACAATAACTATTGTGACTAGATTGGCAACGACCTCATCTTCTTAGACAATGGTTAAACCTCACCCCCTGTGTAACATCCTAGAAATGACCAGTGACTAGCTAAGTTAAATTAGGTTAATTAATTAAGTTAATGTGGTATGTGGCTAGAAATGTCTAACAAATATTTTGGGTTGTGGTTTTAGCCTAGATTCAGGTCTAGAATGAAGTCGAGTGGCGTGGACCTCATAAAAAGGAAGAAAAAAAGTAAAGATTAGGTCTATGCCATATGCTGTGATGTGTAGAATATCATTGTGGTGCATATATATAAACTCGCTAAGGGAAGACTTTTTCGTGCCATGCATTATGGCACACTAGTTTTTTTATAATAAATGCAAATCAAACTTGTGAACAAGCAAAGAAGGAGTGGGTTTTGAGAGAGAGAGAAGTAGAGCTTGTGTTTTAGTCTGTTAAGGCTTGCATATTGAAGCTTGTTAGAGTGATTCAAGCTTGTTTACACTAAGGTAAGCCACTATTAACCTCTTCTCTCCCTTTTTATACCATTTTTAATTTAGGGTTTGTATTGAAATGATAGTTTTCAATCTATAGTGGTTATAGGTCTAAATTTATTGACTTGAATGGAATTAATGAGAGTTATTTTGATTATTTAAACCTAACATTTATGGCCTTACTTGTTTTTGGAGTAAGTGTGCCATAAATATCTGAAAATAAGTACTTAATGAAGTGGTTGAGAGTGATAAGTGCCATTAATGACAGTGTAGAGGGTTAATGAAGCTAGTATGAACTAAAGGAAGTTGACAAACCCAATATGTATATTTAAAAGTGAGAGATTAAGATTTTAGGAATCATAAAGTGTTTAGAAAAAGGGTTGTGAATTCATTAATGGTAATACTAATGAACGTTAGATGTGATTAAATGTAGATTGATCGTTTCTAAAACCATTCAAGCTATGTAGATCCTTGAAAGTAATCATTTCAAGAGGTAAAACTTTTAACCTATTAAAGGTTTAAGGTAATTAAGAGGAAATTTAGTTTATGCATCTATTTTGTTAATTATAAATAATTATAACTTACTTTGAAAGATATGAATGTGCTTTCAACATGTATTAGATATAGATGTGGCAAAAGACACTGATTTAAGTTTTAGTAATATGATTAAATGTTAATTGAGGATAACTGATTCATTTAAGCATAAACACGATAACATGTATAAGCAATATGATGTGAAGTGAATGAGAATGAAGAGAGTGATAGGATTGTGATAATTGGAAAATGTCACGGATAGAAAGTTACGTGGGTAAATGTTGATGATTGAAAATGTACACCATGAATTGAATGTTTGAGAACTTATAAGCTAAGAGTTGATATATAAGTATATGCATATTATGAGTTGAGCATATGTGCATGACATGGTCATTATCGTAGGAATTCAGCTTAGGGAGAAGGGTATGTACTGGAAATCCACATGTTATGGTCACCATTCGAAGCTTGATGGCTTGCCTCTTTATTTATAAATTTAATTATGTTTATGTGTATACATCTAATAACTAGTAGGCCTCTCTTCTTTTGAACGATTACATGTATAAATTTAATGACATTGCCAACTAAGAATGCATAGTTTTGACTACTTGCACTGTATGTGATAATTCTTGTTAAATTGTATATTTTGAGTCTTGAGGTGTATGTATGACTAATCTTGAAATCTATATAAGACTACAATATTAGTGCAAATATGATATTGATGACATTGTTGATTGTAAAGGAGTATTGTGGCATTACATAGTAATTTGGCTCCCTCTTAAGTTTTGTAATTAAGAGGTTGAGCATTGAAATTTTGATTTAGGTATTGTTGAATTGTTGTGGTATGCTACAAAAGTCCTTTCTAGCCTATTGAGTATGATCTAGGACTCTTGTGAGCTTTTGACACTTGGAGATGAAATTAGACACCCTAGATGTATTTTTAATGTTGTAAAGTTTTTAAATGAGTGTCCAATTTTTTAATGAGAAATGACATGTGAGTGAGATCAATATCATTGGTTATTGCTCTGAAAGAGTTTTCTGTAAATACCTAAATTGCCTCGATTAAATATTGGATAGAGAAATGAAACACGTCAAGAATTCACCTCGGGGTGCTGTCATTTGATGGCATCTATGATATTATGAACTATGCAATGTGTTATTGCACATGATATGGTGAGGGCATGCCACAGCACACCTCTATGTTATGGTGTGAGAAGTTATTTTATCAATTTAATGATATAAATTGGTATATCATTCTTCTATAAACTTATTTTACTTTGAATTTTGATTTATAAAAGTATACGAGAGTGTTTTCGAAAGCTTAAAAACTTGGGATCCCTTTTATATAATTTTACAAACTTAATAATCCTTTTGAGTTAATCTAATAATTACTTTAATTTTAGAATTACGTGTTAATTAGTAAAAATGACCTTATATCCTATAATTGACCAACCATTGCATGGAGGTCCCTATCTTGTTAGTAACAATTGCCGGCATGCCTCCCTTCAAATTAGCCCTGATAGTCGCATCCCTTCTCATGGGTACTTTATCTTGCAAAAATTCATAGTCTCCATTATCGATTGTTCCAATGGCGGCAACAAATACCTCCTTCGCACAAATAAAGCTTATCATTTGTATTGATTATTATTATTATTATTATTATGTCTTCTATCTCCCTTTACTTGATTTGTTTGTTGATATTTTTCATTTTTTAATTTAACGGATAGTATGGTCTTTTCAAAACATGAATATATATATAAAGTAAAATTTTTATCTCACTTCCATTTACCAAATATACTCTTAAGTCTTAGTAAGTCTTACTCCCACTTCCATTTCCTTCTTTATGTCTATTTACACTTTTACTCTCATAATAATAATAAAATCTCTATATCAAACGGAACATTTCACTAGATTGTTAGAGGGGGTATAGTATTTATGAAGAGGCTTTTGTCAGGTCAAAAAATTGAAGCGGCTTATGGGGCTGGTACGAGGACAGGGGGCAGAGCCTTTACATTTCTTGTCTGGCCTGTAAGCACATCATGCGTCTATATATTGTAAATAATTAATAATTAATAATATACATCCGCATATGGTATTTGATTTTTTGACGCGTTGTTCGCTGTATTTAATTAGATCACAGCTTCTATACTTACATCACTCTGGCTATTTGCTTAGTACTGCTAGGATAATGGATACGTATTGGCAATTTGGGATTGATGAGCATCAGAGCTAACTATGGCTCTTCGTTTTATCTTTAAATTTTTTTATCATTGACCTTAAATTAAGTTTTAAAAATTTTAAAAATTATATTTATGAAAATAATTTAAAAAAATATGAAAATTAATATCAAAATGTGGACTGACAAAGTACATCCAAATAGTCCATTTCTAAAAATTATAAAAAAATATAATATTAAATTAGACTGTTCAAATTATATTTATACTGTTTAGAGTATGCATGGATAAATAATCTATAAAATTCATAAAAAAATTAATATTAAATTAAATATGTACTATAAAGACCAATAATGACCAAATTTATTAGAAATTTGATATTTTTTATACATTTTTATTTTGGAAAATATAAAATAAAAATACAAACTTAAATTTGGGCTTTTCAAATCTTATCAAGGGTGATAACTTAAATCAGAACTACCCGAATCCTGTCAGGGAGAGGGGTTTCTTCACTTCTTTTCTTTCCATTTCCCTCCACTTCTCCCATCCCCACCATTCATTAATTTTATCATTTAAAAAAATTATTTAATAAAATAATTTGAATGGTGGGGATGAGGGAAGTGGAGGGAAAAAAATGGAGAGACCCCTCTCCCATCCTGTCAACGGTGATGGGTAGCGTAGTGCTCATCCTCTAATGAGTGCCAACAGTAATTTCAATTTAATATTATATTTTTTTATTATTTTTATTTTTATAAATATAATACCTTAAAATTAATTCAAATTTAACGGCAAAGATTTTGTCGGGATAAAACGGACGATCAAGCCCGATAATGATGAGAATGCGCGCCCTGGGCTAATTTTTTCATTATATGGCTGGTTTGGTTAGTTTTGGCTTCTGAAAAATTCTACAAGTAAGTAATTATTTCAAAATTATCAATACATTTATTCCACTCGTTGTCTGTACTTCGATCGCCATCAGCCGGCCTGCGTTCTGGTCCATGTCATGCTTGATTTCATAATACATTATCAAAGCTTCAAATTATATTCGCATACTATTGCATTGCAGGAGTATTTTAAACAAAATTTAAAACAATTCTTTAGTTTGTGAGAATTTTTTTACTGGTCAGCTACAAGATTTTTCAGTCAAAGTTAAAGGAAAAAAATATTAGTAATAAATCAAAGAAAAATAATTATTTAATTAATATTAGTATTGACTCAATTATAACTCAATCATCATTAATTTATTGTGACTCAATTTTATATTTTTGACTCAACTGAAACTCATTTCTTTAATTTTAAACTATTATAATTCAATCTTTATAATTTTAGCTATTTGAAAATACAGTTCATAAGGTTTAGAGATAATTTTAATCTTTATAATTTTATTTAATAAACTACACAAGCCAATATTTTAATGATTAAAAATATAAAAATTGAGTTACACTAGATTGAAATTCATGAATTGAGTTTTGATTAAATGAAAAATATGCAAATTGATTAATTGTTAATTTGCTATCATTACTCGTAATTTACCAATATTAGTTATAAATTATAAAATTTATTAATAATTTATAATTGATATTAGTAAATTAACAAAATAAAGTTAACAATTTAATAATTAATATTGTCACTTATGATTGAATAACTAATGTCAAGCCTCATATAATTATTTACATGTTAACTTGTGTAATTTGTAACTCATATTTTTAAATTAACAAGTAGAGTAAGAAAATTAATAACTACTGATTTTGTATAATATAATATGTTAAGAATATTTTGATATTCTTACTATTGAAATTCATTTGAATTTTATTTTTTAGAATGAACTAAAGTTTTAATTTTTTTTGGACCAACTGATAATTAAGTTCCTACTGTAATTTTTAACTAAAATGCTCCCAATATTTATCTTTCTTCTCCCCGCTAATTTTTTTATGCTTTGATCTTTATAACCTCTATGATTAGAAATAATTTTAGTTTTTTTGTTTTCACAAGACAATAATTTTTTACTTATTAAAAATAATTTTGTTCCAGATATGATTGGGTATTAATTTTGAAACAATAATTTCAGTTCCTAAACATATCCATTTCACTATACCTTTTTTTTAGGTGACATACGGTTTTTTTTCTTTACCCAAAGACATATGTATTTCACTTTATCTCCACACGCACCGCATTTTAATCATGCCCCATAATCATGATTAACTTTATTCCCTTGCAAGCCTACGAAAAAAAAAAAAAAAAACACTAGGAGCGCAGCCAACATTATTATTCCGACGTCATCATGAACCTCAGAAATGACGTCATGATATTTCCGAGCCTTTCTCCTATCGCCACGTGGCAGAATTATTGACCCCTAATCCTCAACATCACGTTCATCTCGCGCGTGTGGAGTACTTTTTCTGCCGTACGAGATTTTTCTCTCATGATTTTTTCGCACTAGCCCCTTTACGCTAGCACCAAGTAGCCTTGTGCAAGATATCTATAAGTCCGAAATGCCCGACCCAATCCGAGCAAAATATGTCCAACCCGAGCCTTAAAAATATTGCCCTGTACTATTTGGATATGGTCGGGTTGAGTCCGATTTTCGGGTTGAGTAGAATTTAAGGCTAGGGTATCCAACCAATTGACCTTTCCTGACCCGAGATATAATATATTTTTTATAAAAATAATAATATAGGATGTAATTTGTTAACTTGATGGAGACATAAATGGTGTTTAATTGTTTATTTTCACTTCACTCCTCTCTCGTTTCTTTTTTTTTTTTAGGTGCCTTGATGATTAGGTTTGTAAACCTTAGGTTGAATATTTCTATATTTCTTAGAATTTAGAACTGAACAGCACTTGTGACTTGCATGAAAAATTTCTTTCATATTTGTTTTGCCATTAAGTTTTTCGATGACACCGTAATATTTTTGCTAGTGATATTTAATAATATGTTATTTTTAAAATAAGAACTTAAAGTGATTTATTGATGAAAATAATTAATCTACTATAGTGCATATCAAATTTATATGGATGGTTTTAATTTTTTTCGGTAGAGCAAGGCTGGAGACCCTCCACGAGGTGCTCGATCCCTGCCTGCCCAACCCTCCAAAGTCGGGCATCTTTCGGGTAGGGTCAGACTTTGGGCATAGTTTTTTTGCCCAAAGACATTTAGGTCAAGGCATCAGGTTAATGGGCTGCCCTACCCAACCCTACCTATGCACAACCCTAACACCAGACATCCAGTCCCAATGGTTAAGTTAAAGCACAAATCTCTTGACCAAGATTTGTTTTAAATTGAAGTTTCTAAATTTTTAAAAAATTATTATAATAAAATTCTGGTTTGATATTAAATTTATAAAAAAATAATAAAATTATCTCTAATTTATATTAATATCAGAATTACCCTACTTTATTTATTCTATATCATACTTTACTCATTCATTTATTTACATAATATTGTTTATTATCCTACTTCACTTGTTTATTTATTTAGAATGAAATCAAATAAAAGCTTGACAATAAATAAGTGAAGTATGACAATGAACGACATACAACATATAAATAAACAAGTCGTCTTAAAATAATTTAAACATTTGAAATAAAATCAAGTGAAAATAAGGCAATAAATAAGTAATATAGAATAATAAATAATAATTCATAAATAAATAAATAATATACAGTATATAAACTAACAAGTCATCTTCAAATGATTTAAACACTTGGAATGTAATCCAGTGATTGGATAATGAATAATATTTCGTAAGTAAATGAACGAGTGAAATAAGACTGTTCTTATATTAATTTAATGAGGGGTAATTTTATTATTTTTATTATAAATATAATATTAAATCATAACCTCTAAACTGCAGTGATATTTTAAAAATTTAGGGCTTTGATTATAAAAAAATTAGTCAAGGCGTCTTTAATGATATTTTTTCCAGAAGATCTCTGCCTCGGCTCCTCACGCGCTTGGCATCGACTGGTAATTTCGTTATCATTATCTCCGTTGCCGTTTACTTCCAATCGCCCCATCTATCTATAACCATAATTTTCCTTCGTTTTCTCGTTTTGTCTTTCTCAGATCCATTATTTTCCTCCTTCGCTTGGCCAAAATAACAACACTATCAATAATAATCAAGACTCTTTACCTTTACCCTATATCTTGTGAAACTCTTTACGCCTCTAGAAGTACCCCTCTCCATCGATCTTATCCCTTCATGGATTCCAGCAGCTCAGTGATGAGCAGCGTGCACCGGAGGACTCCGACCAAGCGACGCAAGGCCGACAAGAAAAACAGCCCCGTTAAGGTTGTCTACATATCCAACCCTATGAGGGTCAGCGCCAGCGCTTCAGAATTCATGGCCCTAGTGCAAGAGCTCACCGGCCGAGACGCCCAATCGCCGCCGGATCCCTCCAGATTCCGGGACTACGGTAGCAATGATAGTGACAGTGTCGGCGGAGCAGGTGGCGGCGGCGGGCACCGGACGGATAATTTTGAGACGAAGAATGGCGGACATGCTGAAAATGACCGTAGTAGCTCTAGGATGGTGATGCCGCTAGTAGAGGCTGGTAATCATAAATGGGAGGGTCAAGTTGGGAGCACAGTGGATGATTGGTTCGGGCCGTTCAATGATGTCGATGTTTTCACCACTCAGATCATGGACAATGTTTCAGCATTCTATGAATCTCCCCAAGTTGATCATCAGGTGTTTCATGCAGTATAATATATTATTACTATTGACTCAGCAATTGCTAGCTAGCTAGCTCGGCCTTTAATTAGGTACTCTTCTATCTAGAAGTTGATATAGTTCTTCTGTCACGTACAGGGGGCGTCTATTGTCCACTGATAATCAATAATCTCAGACGCCTTGTGAGCTCTATATTATGTGCTTGTGCATATATTAGCGAACTGCGCAGATACAGAGACAGTGTAACTTTGAATATAATTCGAGTGTGTACATAGATATTAATCGCATGGATCAGGGACTGATCTTTATCGCAAATTAGTCATTAGAAAACGGATATATATGGGATGGATCAATATTAATATGTTGTTGTGGTGTCATTATGCGTGTGGAGATTGGAAGGCTGAAGCAAGATATTTGTTTGATGCGTAAAAGTTGCAGAAACTAGTGGTGGTATTGGGGTCTTCATTTTGAAGATAATAGCGAGTTGAATAATTATTTGCCGTGAGGGTAAAAAGTGGATAGAGAAATGGGCACGGGGGGCCCTTAGCTAATTTACTCGTGAAGAATTAAATGATATTTCAAGTACAATCATGCATGTATAATAGAAGCTAGCGGTAGCTAGTTTATGGTGGAGGAACAAAACCACCAAACCGGCCTCTCTCATTAATTACATGGTGCAGTTTGAATTGACGAGACCATTTCTGTGCATTAATGATGGGTCAGTGTGGTTGCTTCTTTCCTTCAGATTAAAGTACCGTGGCTGTCAGATTATGGCAAAACCAAAATCAGGGTTCAGATTGATGAGTTTTATTTCTCTGCTTTAGTTGATGCACGTGCGTTTATTCTTTTTAGCAAGTGGGATAGAAAAAATATCGGAGCCGACAAATAAAGTTAAGGATGTTCTGGGATAAAAAATTAAGGATTACTATAATTGACCTCTAACATGCGAAAGCCGGTTCGAGAGATCAAAACATGTGGGGGCCGGGTATGTACAAAATTTAAAGATAAACCAAGTTAATTAAGCCGCTTGAGTTTATATGAAGTCTTACACACTATGACTTTGGAACATTAATTTAGTTATGATCTTCTAGCTACTTAGCAAATTCTATAATGACTTTAATTAGATGCAAGTGTGTTATTGAATGCACGGGTTGTGGAATTAATTTGCAACTTGCAGATTTGGAGAGCGCAATTATATAAATGTACGATTTGTCTTTAATCTCTAGGGTTCACTTTCTATAACGAAATTATAAAGCTCTAGTATTCTAGTTGGTGCATCTTGCTTTCTCTGCGCAAGCAAGGGAATCAAGGGGCACCAGATCTCATTTATAATATGTGTGTGCGTGCGCGCTTATTGTACACGAATGCAGTTATTTAATAAAATATATTGTATTGTACGTTCGTTTCCATCCTCATCGGACTCTCTATATATAAAGTCTACATATAATTATAAGATAAGATTTATGTTATATATTTAATATATTTATATTCAATCAAATCATAGTAAGTAAATTTTAATATATTAACTAAATTAATTACAAGATAGTTTATCATAGTATAAAATTTACATCAGGTCAAAGAAAAAAAAATTATAGAGGCCTCTTTACTAGCTAACTATTACTCTCTTTTTTATGTACTTCCTCTGATCTTATTTATAAGTTAAATTTTAAAAATTTTATTTGATCTTATTTATAAATCATGATGTGATTTTTTAAATATAATATTTAAAATGTGTTTTTAAAATTATCTTTTATGAGAGAAAAAAAGCAACATAATATTATTTTTTAAATTAGTTATATGAGAATATATTTAAAATTTTATATATTTTTATTTTTATATTTTTTATATTGATGTTAATAAAATTGATAAAAATAATACATAAAGAGGACCGGAGGAAGAGGAATATATCAGTGTGTCTGTCTCCGGAGGCCAGAGTACAGCATTAGGTTCCAACCTGAAGAATAGGTGGTCACTTGGCTCATTCATAGTCGTGTGCTAGGAGGAAACAATTGGGACAAGTTGGCGTGAAAGACAGGCAGACTAGAATTTATTTTAAAAAAAAAATTGTGTGTTGGTAGGGGGGGCGGTAGAGAGAGACATGGGATTTTTTTTTTTTTAAAAAAGGGTGAGGTCTGAGTGTTTAAATGCTTGGATTATTTGACAAAAAAAACAGGTGGAACAAAATATCAATTGTGCGTTAATAGCTAGCAGGATATACTAGCAGCATTCATAATTTTTAGGCACTGTCCCTATTCATTTCAAAGTGTTATACCATTCACACTATCATTAATCAATACATTTTTTTTTTAAAATATAAAGTATTTTTAATCGAATCTCATCTCTCAATAAAGTAGTTATTTACTTTTTAACTAGCCTTATATTTTTACATTTATCCCTGTAAAATACCCTACAATAAATATAAAGTCATTATCAATAGGGATACTTTTGAATAAAAACGATGATTACACCTCGAAAAACTAAAAATATCTTATATTTTTTAACATCCAACTTCTCAAAAAATACTTTACATTGCTTAACATATATTATTCCCTCAGATTTTATATATGAGATTCTACTTATTAGTTTTTTTTACATCTATAAAATTTAAGGAAATATTAATGATTCATTTAAATAAATTTCACAATCTTTTCTACTCCGAGTTTAAATGATGATTATTCTTTCTCCTTTGCCCCCAGTATATAAAATAAATCAATAAAAGGATAATTTTAGGAAGTTATGAAAAAATCACATTTAACTAAATTAAACTAATTTTCAATCTCATAAAAGTATTTAATGAAGCATCGTAAAAACAAGAGAAAATGTATAAAATTCATAGCAATCATGAATGAGCTGTCCTCTTTTTTTATAAGAAAAATGGGAATCCTTTACTCAACGAACTCAGACTTCTATTTTACTAGCTAGCATGTTGAATCTCCCTTATATGAATGATAAGGTTTTGACAACGTTAATCCCGCATGGACGGGAGAGAAGCAATTTAATTAGTTTATATCCATCATGAATAAAAAAAAAAGAACGGAGAATTTAATTATGAGAAATTTAGCATCAGGTGTGTGTGTCAACGCATACTTTTAAAGGGAAAATTGCTAAAAGGAACTAAATTATTGGTAAAGTTACACACACACACACACACATCAACGCATACTCTAAACTACTCTTGAAGCATTTAGAGGAGAGGTACCACTAAGAGCTTGAGCTGTCTCATCGCTTGACTTTTAATGATGAAACAATGTTTATTTAATATTCTTCATGCGTAGATTAACTTGTGTTAAATTAAAGGAGCATCCATTGGATCAGTAATTACATACATCCACACACACACTATAACTAATAAATATTAAATACACGCAGAAAAAAATGTCTGCTTAAGTAGTTGTCTTTTTCCGGGGCTAACTGGTAAAGCAAGATTGATATGCAACTTGCATGATGACCAATGGGAGGCAAGTTTGCAGGTCTCTTTCTCCCAAGTTGATCATGTGTGGGCTCTGGTTATTCTCTGTCGGCACACGCATATATATACATACAAATGCATGTATACAAGTTTAAGTGCTTATGGTTCGATGTCTGTTTCTTTGGACGTCTCTCTCCTTAGTCATATATTCACTTCATTGCAAGTTGAAAGTGCACTGTGCATGTATCAGATTCAGAACTTTTGTTTCGCAAGTAGCCTCATTATTTCCCTGTTGGGTTTGTGTATAATGAAAATCTGCATTTTAAGCAGCAGGTTGATTGAAGCCAGAATCAAGGTTTGGCAGTCATTTCAAATTCGGCATCGATGTTAGATTTTTGTAATATGAAACTTTAAAAGCGAATTACATGATCATTATTAATGCATGTGATTGTTAGGTTATTACATTACATCAATACAAGTTTGATGGAAAATATTAAACCCAACAATTAGCTAGAGCCAAGTTTTTTAAACAGACCCTTTTAAATCTGAAAATAATAAAGAATGGGTCACCATTTTAAAAAAAAAGTGGTAATTTTGGCTTAAAAGAGTATGCTCTAATGGGCGTAAGAATAAAAAAGTCGGTCCTTTTAAACTCTATTGTTTTTAAAAAATTCAGTTAAAAAAATAAAAGACCAACTAAAATCCTAAATCTATTGGTCAACCTCATCTATTGCCACTTCACATACGATTTAACGATGTGGCTAGCCAACCACACTCTCATCGATCTCAAACATAATCTTATATGTAAACTTTTTGGGGATCATAAATTTATTTTTAAGATTTAATTTTATATGTAATACCTTTTTTTAAAGTGTAAATATTTTTTTATGTCGTCAAATTAAAAAAGAAAAAAAATATTAGGATCGGGGCCTGGTGAGCTCTTTAACTCTAAGGGCTGGGAATGGAAGTTTCTTGCTCGAAACTTGCAAAGCTGGGAATGGTCAGCGTGAAAACGAGAGTGCGGGGTCTCAAAAACTCAAAAAGGATGTAGTTTCGATAATTTAAGCGTACAGTTACATGCAATCAGTTTCAGTGATCTGGACCGTCCTAATTTAAATTTTTTATTTTTATTAAAATAAAAATTTTAAAAAATATTAATAAATTTATTTTATCACTAATTTGTACAATATAAATTTAATTTAAAGATCTCAATTTTAAAATTTTTATAAATTAATTATTTAGATATATTTTAGACAGATTAAATTTACAATTTTTAATATTGTATTACAAAATAAAGTTTATAAAAATTTAATGTTAAATCTAAATTGTTCAGAATATATTTAAATATCTATATTTAATTAAATCATTCAAAGTAAATTTATATTATTTAAATTGATGATAAAATAAATTTATAATCTTAGCTTAATATTTAAAATAAAATTTGGATGATTTAAATCTCATCAGCATGATGAGTGCCTGATGCTCGTCAGGCTGATTAGCTGAAACTGGTTCCACGCTCGCATAGAACTTCTTAAAGCTGTTGACTTGTTTGATAGCACAGGATTATGCCGCGCATGCACATGCGCTCAGTACATGTAGTTAGTAGTTACTAGACGCATGGAATATAAATCCGATCAACGAGGAAGTACCTTAATTAATAGCCAGTTGCGTAATTTGGGGGATATATTATTGCATGATATATATATATATATATATATATATAAATCAGAGGCGGCAAAGGAAGTAATTTCTCAATTTAGATATTACAGTTGGAAGTAAATGAAATTAACAATGATCTTAATAGTTGCTTTCAATGAATTAATTATACATGTGTGTAGATTTATTTCACCTGTGAAGAAGCTCATTTATCCTCATTTGGATTGAAAATTTAAAAGGGAGGGGAGCTAAAATTTTTCCTACCGCTCCCATCTTTTTATATTTGGATTTGAAAAGGGGTCAAGATTTCTAGCCAATTTAATATCAGTTTTTCAATCATAATTTATAAAAGCCCATTTGTGGAATCCTATATATGCGTATGAAACCTTTAAAAAAAAGTAGGTGTTCATAATTTATAAATATCTTCAACTTATTTTAATTTTTATTTGAATATACGATATAACAAACCCAATAACATGAATATTGTAACTTCTGACTTCATACAAATTAATTAAATATGTGTTTGGTATCATACTCTCGTTTTTTTTTACAGATGCTAGATATTATTATATATTTATAATATTATATTCAAAATCATGATAAATGGATTTTATCATCGTATAAAATTATATCAAAAAAAAAAACTTTATATAGAGGTCTCTTTACTAGCTAACTCTCTCTCTCTCTCTCTCTCTCTCTATGTACGTATGTCTACAGAAGCTAGACTACAGCATAGCTTTCAACCGGAACAGTAGGTCACTTGGTCCATTCATTCATAGTTGCGTGCTGCAGCCTGCAGGAAACAATTGGGACAAGTTGGCGTGAAAGACAGATGGACCAGAAATTATATAGGCAAAAAAAAAAAAAAAAAAACTGCGTGGACAGAGAGAGACATGGGATATTAAAAGGGGGGGGGGGGGTGAGGTGTGAGTGTTTGGATGCATGGATTATTGATAAAAAAAAAAAAGAAAAAGAAAGGTGAACAAAATATAATACCTAGCAGGATATGCTAGCAGTATTCATGATTTTTAGGCACTGTCCCTATTTATTTTAAAATTTTTAATGTCCACAAGTACCATTTATCAATAAATATGTGCATGTATATGTATATTATTGCCTCGGATTTTATATATGAGATTCTGCTACCTAGTTTTTTACATTTATAAAATTTAATGAGATATTAACGATCCATTTAAATAAATTTCACAATATTTTCTACTTCAAGTTTAAGTGATGATATTCTTTCTCCTCTGCCCCCAGCATATAAAATAATCAATGAAAGGATGATTTTAGGAAGTTAAGAAAAAATCACATTTAACTAAATTAAACTAATTTTTAATCTCATAAAAGTATTTAATGAAGCCTTGTAAAAACAAGAGAAAATATATAAAACTTTATAGCAATCATGAATGAGCTGTCCTTTTTTTTTTTTTTTTTCCGCCCCTGACCTCATCAATGAGCTATCTTAGACTCTGTACAGCGGTACACAACAAAACGTGCGTGCTAATTTTTATAACAAAAATGGGAATCCTTTACTCAACGAACTCGGACTTCTATTTTACTAGCTAGCATGTCCCATGTGCATGATAAGGTTTTGATAACGTTAATTTAATTAGTTTATATCTATCGTGAATAAAAAAAAAGCACGGAGAATTTAATTATGAGAAATTTAGCATCAGGTGTGTATGTCAACGCAGACTTTTAAAGGGAAAATTGCTAAAAGGAACTAAATTATTGATAAAGTTACATATATATCAACGCATACTCTAAACTACTCTTGATTCTGGAAGCTTTTAGAGGAGAGGTACCAGTAGGAGCTTGAGCTCTCTCATCGCCTGAAATGATGAAACAATGTTTATTTAACATTCTTCATGCGTACATTAACTCGTATTAAATTAAAGGAGCATCCATTGGATCAATAATTATATACATCCACACACACATTATAACTAATAAATATTAAATACACGCAGCTGATAAAAATGGCTGCTTAAGTAGTTGTCTTTTTCTGGGGTTAACTGGTAAAGCAAGATTGACATGCAACTTGCATGATGACCAATGGGAAGCAAGTTTTCTGGTCTCTTTCTCACAAGTTGATCATGGGTGGGCTCTGGTTATTCTCTGTCGGCATATATATGCATCCACATGCATGTATCACACGTTTAAGTGCTTATGGTTCGATGTCTGTTTCTTTGGACGTCTCTCTCCTTAGGCATATATTCACTTCATTGCAAGTTGAAAGTGCACTGTGCATGTATCAGATTCAGAACTTTTGTTTCTCAAGTAGCCTCACTATTTCCCTGTTGGGTTTGTGTATAATGAAAATCTGCATTTTAAGCAGCAGGTTGATTGAAGCCACAATCAAGGTTTGGCAGTCATTTCAAATTCGGCATCGATGTTAGATTTTTGTAATATGAAACTTTAAAAGCGAATTACATGATCGTTATTAATGCATGCGATTGTTAGGTTATTACATTACATCAATACAAGTTCAATAAAAAATATTAAAGCCAACAACTAGAGCTGCCTTTGTCAAGCTGACCTTTTTAAATTTAAAAATAATAAGGGACAAGTCACCACTTTAGGATTAAAAGAAAAGATGGTAAATTAGGCTTAAAAGAGTTTGCTCTAATGGGTTTAAAAATAAAAAGGTCTATCCTTTTAAACTCTATTATTTTTTAAAAAAATCAGTTTAAAAAATAAAAGACTAACTAAAATCCTAAACTTATTAGTCTACCTCATCTATTGACTTCAACAGCCAAATCCCCCAATTCACTTGCCCTGCCTTGTTACCCGTACCCATTGCCACTTCACATGCGATTCAGCGGTGCGGCTAGCCGGCCACCCCTTGCCTCCCCTCAACAGACCATAGCTAGCCGCACTCTCCTCAATCTCAAACAAAATCTGATATGTAAACTTTTTTGGGATCATAAATTTATTTTTCTAGACTTAATATTTTGTGTAATAAATTTTTCTTAAATTATAAATATTTTTATGTTATAAAATTAAGAAAGAAAAAAATATTAGAATCAGGGCTTGTAAGGCCAGCTCTTTGACTCTAAGGCTAAGGTTAGACTCTATGAAACAGAGTTCTAAGATATAATAAAGTTTAATAAAATAATTCATTTAGGTCCTAATCTTTCAAGGGCCATTTCTAATTGCTAGCTTTGAAGAGTATACATATGCTTCAAGCATATAGTAGAAAATGCGACTTTTACGCATTTGGAAGGCTAGATCCAAAATAGCTCTGTTGTTTGGAGCACAACCAAAATAGTTAAATTAAGATCAACATGCTAAATTGAAGGATCAGCGAGGATTTGGATTCTATATATATGCGTGTAGAAACTACATGCATTGGGTGCATGTATACACGTGGCGTAATTCCATGCTATCAACTTAATCAATAGTTTTAAGGAGCTCTATGCAACGGGATGGTTGAAAGTTGAAACACCGAATCCAAATCTCTGCCTCAGCGTTAAAGCCCTCGATGAGGGATCCAGACCTGACAAAACCCTATTGAGTGCCTTCTAGCTGTCGATAATCCCTTCGGAGAGACACGTACGGTGAGAAGTGGGAATAGCACTTCCTCCTTGAGGAAGCTCCTTCTTCATTAGATTCCGCCATTATATTCTGGAATATGGATCCCTATTTGAGAATGCCCCTTCGCTTCATGAAGAGCAGCCTCTCACTCTTTTCTGCGAAACTGTACTTGAATGGCCCTATCTTGGCGATTCTCATATTTCTTGCCATACTTTCGCCGATGCGATGGATTCACGTGTACGGAAAATGGAAGTTTCTTGCTCGGAACTTGCAAAGCTGGGAATCCTTAGCGTGAAAGCGAGAGTGTGGGGACCAAAAAACTCAAAAAGGATTGGTTTCAATGTTTCAAGCGTCCAGTTACGTGCAATCAGTGTCAGTGATCTCGGTCGCCCGAGTTTGAAGGTTTATTTTGTCTTTATTAAAATAAAAATTTTAAAAATATTAATAAAATTATTTTATTACTAGTTCATACAATATAGATTTAATTTGAAAGGCTCGATTTTAAAATTTTAATTAATTAATTATTTAGATGTATTTCAAACCATCTAAAATTATTATTTTTGACTTGTAACTCTTTTCTAAATTTTTTTTTTGAAATTTCAATTTAGAAATTATCTTTAATTTTAATATTGTATTTACAAAAATAAAATCTATAAAAATTCTAAGAAATTTAATAAGAGGATATTTGAATAGTCTATATTTAACTAAATCATCCAAATTAAATCTATATTATTTAAATTAATGATAAAGTAAATTTGTTAAAGAAATTTTAACTTTATCTTAATAAACATACATAAAAATTTGGACTATCTAAAATAAAAAATAAAAATTTTAAATTTGGACTGTCTAAAATAAAATTTAAACAATTGAAATTTCATCAGCATGATGAGTGCATGATGCTCATTAGGCTGATTAGCTGAAACTGGTTCATGGTTATGGAGAACTTCTTAAAGCTGTTGACTTATTTGATTGCATAGGATTACGCCACGTATGGACATGCGCTCAATACATGTTAATATACGCATGGAATACAAATCCGATCAACGAGCAAGTACCTTAGCTTATGGCCAGTTGCGTGATTTGGGGAATATATTATTGCAGGATATATATATATATATATATAGTTAATCAGAGGCGGCAAAGGCAGTAATTTCTCAATTTAGATATTATAGTTGGAAGTAATTTTTATTCATTGAAGTCACTTGTGTATTTCACTTATTATTGTCAACACAAAATCATAAAGACTAATTTCTTTTAGACTTATTAATTAAAAAAATCTACAAATATTATATAAATATTCCAACAATAAATACTTTTTCTAATACGATATGAGAGGTTTTTGCAACTCAATTTGTCCTCGCTAATATGAAGTCCTTTGCTTCGTTTCGTCATTTCAATACCAACAGGCAAATATCAGCATTGGGCCGCCTCTGCCCACTATACCCATCATCACATCCTCTCGTTCAACGGAAAAACCTTGCCAGAGGGTGGGATAGGGATTGATCCTTGATGAATCTCCGCTTGTTCGGTTTAGCAGACATTTAATGGAGTTTATGATTGTGACATAAAGTCCATATCCCGTACAGGAACAAGGCTCCTAACAGCAGAAACTCCTAAATTCCCAGCACTCTATCCACTTTACATCCTACAACAATTGATTAAAAGGCCAATTCAGCTTTAATCTGGCAACTCTACATCCTTATCCTTGGTCGAGGCTCTCGCCAATTGATTCGCCTGCTATTTCAGAAAGCTTTCGTTGAGAGCATCTCTCATCCATTGATGTAGGCACGAATGTACAGCTTCTGGAATAGTTAGCCAATTTCTCTGTCGATTGCTTTGTTCTGGCCAGAACTGCAGCTCCTCCTTCACAAGCAAAGCAAACATGGCTGCTTTGGATAAACCTTCCGGACAAAACTCATCTTTTAGGGTCTTATTACTGTTGACGTTGTAATGCCCTAGAAAATCCTGAAACAAAGCCTTCTTGTTAGATTTCTTTCCACTGAGGACAGGCTACCACAACGCCAGAAATATGAGTCCAACAACATAATCCCCTCTATCCTTCTGAGTTGTAATAATAATATTCATAACAAAAATCACTTATTTAAGTTCCATGTAGAGACAATGAGGCCAATGGGAAGTCAAACAAGATATACAGACTATAGAGCTTTTATAGTTCTACATCCCCCGATTATTACAGTGTTTATGTTGAGCTTTAAAGGATGAAAATCAAAGACTCTTAAAAAAGGAAAAGAAAGAAAGAAAAAGAAAGAAAGATATCATCCACTCTACACTAAAGCATTAGATTTTGCTTGCTTCGTTGAAGTGGACATCTAGAGACACAGAATTTTTGTTTCAATATTTTTACTGGTCGTGAATCAATCACTTGCGCTGATCAGTTGGCAAAATAATGCACACTCTGTGGATCAGACATTTTTTTTTTTTTTGAAACTGCTTCTCGGCGTCCCTTCACGGTGCTGTGATATTTTTTGTAAACATATGAGCATATGCCCTTGGGGATCAGTTTCCTAATGCTTAATCCTTGGGATGAGATCTGAATCATCCTGATTTTAATCTAAATGATACAGATTTAAAGTATTATTATATATTTTTATATTATACTTATTAAAATATAAATTTATAAAATAATTTTAATAAATTTTTTATTTTTAATCTAGTCTAAATTTAATTTAAAGAGTCCAATTCAATATTAAAATTTTTATAATTAACGTATATTAATTATTCAGATACACTCTGCACAGTCTAGATTAATTTTTTTTTTATAAATTTAATAATATGGACAGTGCAAAGTATATCTAAACAATTAATATACATCAATTATAAAAATGTTAATATTAAATTGGACCCTCTAAATTAAATCTAGACTAGATTAAAAATAAAAAATTTATTAAAATTATTTTATAATTTTTATTTTAATAAATATAACATAAAATAATTCTTTAAATTTAAATGATCTAGATCTTATCCTAAAGAATGAGCAAGAAAACTCATCCCTATGCTCTAGTGGTTAGCCGTTTTAGACTAATTGTGTGTACAAGCTTCGGCTTGCCTATGATTTTTTTTAAAAAAAAAAAAAACAAAATGTCTGTGTCAATGAAAGATTAAAAACAGGACAAAAAAAACTCCTCAACAAAGTTCAGCCTCGACCTCATCACGCCCTTTTTATCATTGTAGCTGAAGTCTAACATCTCTTGGAAGGGATATAGAGAAGGAAAAGACACTTTGAATACTGCAAATTGCAGGATGGATTTATTTCTTCCTTTTATCTCCATTTTTATTTTTTATTTTTCTTTTAACTTTTTTTTTCATTTAAAAGCACATGGACAAAAAATGTGGTACACATTAATCCTTTACAAAAATAATTTGTAGTAGATGAGCAGGTATTAAACATGATGACGCAAGCAAATACAGACAGAAAGCCACTCTGGCGCCAGCCTCGTACATCAACAATTCTGTCAGCCTCGTATGACTAACGTTCATTAAACTAAGTGTGTAAAAGAAGTTTACCCTCACCTGGAGTTCTCCCCGAACTCCAGCTTCTTCTAGAGCTTCTCCGGCCGCAGCCTCCTCAACAGTCTCATCATTTTGCCATCGCCCCTTCATTATGCGAATGATAAAATGATGAGTCAAAGTAACATTTAACTTTCCTCCAAAAAATAAGATGTATATATACACCTATCTAATCCATCAAAAGACTGAAGAATAGAATATATCATCTAAGACCAATGTTTGCATAAATGACACTGCCATTATGTCATTGCATATTATTTATTAGAATAACTACGACACAGCAAGGTTTTAAGTTTTATATTCTGCAACTGGAAGAAAAGAAACAGTAAAAGTGGCTGTCACGGCCTCAGCTCATTAAGAAACCATATAGCAGTCAGGTTCATGGATTGGAGTTAATCAAAAGAACAGGTTATATATAATAACATGAAGAAAAAATGTTCAGAAACAGAGTGAGAACAGGACATAAGTTCGTCTTGCAAAGTTACCTGAGGAGAGATCGCTTTCTTTCTTTGTTTTAACAAGGTTTATATTTATTTATTTATTCCTTCATTCGCGTACCTTTGGAAACACTAGACCAGGTCCGCTAGCTGAGCTGACCATCACCACTTTCGAAGTCTTTTCAGATGCACCATCACCATTCTCATGAGAACTTCTATACAAGGGAATACACCTGTCAATCAATTTGTAGGTCAGAATATTTTGAAGGCCAGTCAGCTCACAGTCTCGCCATTAGTCTCTGACTCTCTTCATCTTCAGTAATACAAGAGTGATTTTTCATATCTATATATATTTTCGTTTCTGCATCGTGAAATTGCTGGTTGAAGTTATTGGGGACCTATTAGATCATGGCAAGGTGATAAATGCGTTACAAGTTAAATATTCTTCCCACAAGAAAAGCATATAAACAGCAGTTGGTTAAAGCTTCACTGTCAGTACCAGGCAAGTATTCTACCCGTAAAAAATCCCCCAAATATTTTTTATACTTGAATACTCGCATTTTGTATTTTCTGAAACTCTAACATGGCAACAAGGAAAGTTAGTTGGCTGACAAGTAAAATTGCAAAGTTATCAAGGTTAATTTCAAAATGATATAAAATGAAGCCGTAGCCTGCAAATTAAAGCAGTTGGTTTCAGCACATGTCATTGGATTAAATTACAGTTGAATGGTCCTTACATGTATGAAACGGCTCGAGGCTCAGTGCTCACTGTAATTCCGTCCTTCCTGGATAAATCACCTTAGAAGCTGCTTTCCCTTCAAAGATCTACTAACATGTAACGACACAAAATATGAACTGGAAAGAAAAAAATTGATATCAACAGACGCCTTGCAATAGGACGTCTAACATGTGAGGAGAATAAAGCGAATATCCAAAACAAGACGGTCGAATTAACTAACGACAAGAATAAAAATCAGCATACACTGCCAATGGCGTCGATCACGTAAATCATAAGAGAAAATGCTCAAACCCTCTGTGAAGATTATTATGACGCGCACGAGAACGAGAGAATTACCCAGCAACGAGGCGGCAACCGGCCTCATAATAAGTCATAACGCTGTTGGTGACGACCGGTACGAGCCACCAATTCAGACATTCCCAGATTTGTACAAAGGTTCTATCGGATCACAGAAGCCAGAGCCTGCCGATACCGAAAGAGCAGTGCGAAAAAGCAACGTCGAACATATTGTCCAGAGCAACTTTTGGAGATCGAATCGAAAAATTATGAAAGACGGTTAGCGAAATTGGATGGGGATAGCGATACTCTTATTGTGATGCCGGGAGGTAGATTAGGGAAAATGCCTAAGAACTACATGCAGCGCCGCGAAACGACAGAAGGAAATTGTTGTGGGTGGTCACAACACGAGAAGTGAGCTGTGTGAATGGGAGAGAAAGACGAAGGAAACGGAAGGAGAGAGACTTTGTGGAAAATGTTGGGACGTGGAACGAGTCATATAATGAGGCCGAAGCGAAGCTGGAGAGACAAAGAGACACAAGTGTGAATGAATGGTGAGAGGGGCAGGGCCCTGGACAAAACTGCGAACCAAATATGCAGGGTTGAGGATGACGGTGAAGCCTGAAGGTTTCTTT